>NC_053492.1:28080241-28384522 GCF_905171775.1 Rana temporaria
TTTATATTTTATATTTTGTTTTGTTTTTGTTTTTATATTTTGCACAGTACTTTTTCACTAAGGCACTTTATCCTTGTTTAGCACGATTCCATTTTTTGATTTGATTTGTTAAAAATTTAGAACCTGCTCTATTTTTTCTTGTGGTTTTTCACGGCGTAAAAAACGGTCTGTGTACGCTTTAAAGAGGGGGGGGGAACGCGCATGCTCAGAAGCAAGTTATGAGATGGGGAAATTAGCATAAGCAGCCCAAAGGGTGGCAACTTCCCCTATATAGTTACGTCACCGCACTTTGCGCAAGCATTTTTTTTCACGATCATGTGTATACAAGGCAGGCTTGAGAGGAATCACGTCAAGAAAAACGTTGTTTTTTTTCAATGACATGAATAACGGTCATGTGTATGCAGCATTTAGCTTTCTTGGCTGTTTCTAGGAAATTAAAAGTTTCAGCTCCTTCCATAAATGTTCTATAGGATTAAGGTCTGGAGACTGACTAGTCCACTCCATGACCTTAATGTGCTTCTTCTTGAAGGGTCAACACTGCAAATATTGACTCTTTACATAAACTTAGTTTTTTGGTCGATAAAAGCCTTTGACACTTATGAAATGCTTGTAATTATACTGCAGTATACCATAGTGACATCTGACAAAAAGATATAAAAACACTGAAGCAGCAGAAAATGTATATTTATGTCATTCTCATCGGCTGTATGTGTTGCCTTTTTGTTCCTTGTATTATATGGTAAAATATGCAAGAGCAGACGGACTTGATTCTCATATAGGAAAAAGGGAGTGAGGAGGTCTCTTCCTGGGAGTGAGCAGGCATTGCATCTGGTGGTGGAGAAGACTTGGAAAGTCTATACTTGGCTGGTGCGCAAAATTTTTGGGGGGGCGCAAACAAACTGAAAAAAAACAAACATTAATTGCAGCCTCACTGTGCCCATCAAACGCAGCCACTGTGCCCATCAATTGCCGCCACTGTGCCATCAAATGCAGCCACTGTGCCTATCAATTGCCGCCACTGTGCCATTAAATACAGCCACTGCGCCCATCAATTGCCGCCACTGTGCCCATCAATTGCCGCCACTGTGCCATTAAACGCAGCCACTGTGTCCATCAATTGCCCACCACGTGCCATGAAACGCAGCCACTGTGCCATGAAACGCAGCCACTGTGCCATGAAACGCAGCCACTGTGCCCATCAATTGCCACCACTGTGCCCCATCAAAAGTCGCCAGTTTCCCCATCAAACGCCGCCAGTTTGCCCCATCAAA
Source organism: Rana temporaria (assembly GCF_905171775.1). Taxonomy (NCBI): domain Eukaryota; kingdom Metazoa; phylum Chordata; class Amphibia; order Anura; family Ranidae; genus Rana; species Rana temporaria. Next base: position 28,081,513 of record NC_053492.1, read on the forward strand.
TACTGCCAGTTTGCCGCTGACCCGGCACTTACCTTTCTCGGGTCAGCGCCGTCCTCCAAGCTCCCTCCGAGTCCTCCATGTCTTCTTCCGTCCTCTTCATGTCATCTCTGCTATGATTGGATGACTGATAGGCATCCAATCACAGCGTCTGTCGCTTCAGCCAATCAGGTGACCGGTAACCATACTCGGTGCACCTGATTGGCTGAGAGGCGGGTCAATGTTAGGGAAGCGATAACACAGCACTACGTAAGATGCGAACGCACAGCAGTGCTCCCGCTTCTTACCAATTTGTAAGCCTATTAGAGCCCACCTCCTCTAATCATGAAGCCTATTAGAGCTGACGGCTCCAATCAGGCACTTCCAAAACACCCCCGCCCCACCGCTGTAATTCAGATGGCTGGCGCTCGACAAGGGGCCGGACACCTGAATAGGGGGCGGCAGTGGCGACAATAGCGGCGACATGCAATGCATGAATCTATCTATTGGTGATGGACGGGTGCAGGAGAGAGGGGGCGGCGCTCCTGCGCCCTCTATGGACACACTGCCACTGATACTTGGATGCACAGAGCACTGGGCGCTGGACTGTTTATTTTGTTTTATTGATTTGAATCCAGTTTATGCATGGACTTTGTATTAATTCTTCATCACAGTTCATGACTGAATGGGCACATCACACACAGGGACTGGTTCACTATAGTCTTCTTATCACGAGGTATCCTCATGGTGCACCTCTACACCCTCATAAATGTTTACCTTGGAGAAGAGACACAAATTAGGTATGACTATGGTAATGAGGACTATAATATTGATAAATGAGGGGTGAGGGGGATCAATAACAACCTTTGCATCAGGACTTCTTAAACAGTCATTCGACACTGTACCCAAATAAAATATATGCCCTTTTTCCCCCACAAATAAATCTTTCTTTTGGTGGTATTTGATGATCTCTACGTGTTTTATTTTTTGCGCTATAAAAAAATAAAATACCGTATATACTCGAGTATAGGTCGAGTTTTTCAGCCCTTTTTTAGGGCTGAAAATACTCCCCTCGGCTTATACTCGAGTCAGTGTATCTGAATTCTTCACAGGCGTCCATTTTTTTAAAAGTCGCGGCTTCCTCCTGGCGTTCCGTTCCCGTAATGGGCATTTGACACTGTGTTCCGCCTATCACGGAGGTCTTCTCATCCTCGGACAATTTCCCAGTAGACACTGTGCTCAGTGTTCCGCCAATCACAGATGCCCTCTTGTCCGAGGGTGAAAGAATGTCCGTGATTAGAGGAACACTGAACACAGCGTCTGCTGAGAAATTGAGTGCGAGGATGATAGGTGGAACACAGTGTCAAATGCCTATCACGGAACGGAACGCCAGAAGGAAGCCGCGACTTTTAAACAATGGACGCCTGTCAAGAATTCAGGTACTCGGGCACAGTGAGACTGCAATGGGCACAGTGAGGTATGGCACAGTGAGACTACAATGGGCACAGTGAGGTATGCCACAGTGAGGTTGCAATGGGCACAGTGAGACTGCAATGGGCACAGTGAGGTATGACACAGTGAGGTTGCAATGGGCATAGTGAGGTATGGTACAGTGAGACTGCAATGGGCACGGTGAGGTTGCAATGGGCACAGTTGACCCTCTTTTCCGCTTACAGTAGCTGCTGCATTCTCACCCTAGGCTTATACTTGAGTCAATACGTTTTCCCATTTTTTTGTGGTAAAATTAGAGTATATACGGTAATCAATTTTGAAAAAATATATATTTATATTCTGTCGTAAAACATATCCAATAAAAAACATTCTGACACTTACTGACACTTTTGACACATTTGGGGACCAGTGATAATAATACAGTGATTAGTGCTAAACAATATGCACTGTCACTGTACTAATGACGCTGGCTGGGAAGGGGTTAAAATCAGTGGCAATCAAAGGGTTACCTGTGTGCCTACAACAAAAAAAAAATGCCCTTGGTACTTTTAAAAAGCACACCTCAAGTAAAAAGTATAAATTATTTATTTAACAAACATTTAAAAACAACAATTGATACAGAAACGAAACCACATATTAAATGTCGACATATAAATCAATATTGCATTTTTGTCATAGACCTTTCCATGAGATCTAATTGTGTCATGCAGATGACTGTCAGTAGTCTAGGATGACTGTCCTAGGTCTCGACGCGTTTCACGGAAGGAGTCTCGCTTCTTCGGGAGAAGCACAGATAGATGTGGATGATGGAAGACTCCTGACCTACTAGCTGGTATTAATGACTCTTTTTGAAAATAAAAAAGTGTATAAATGAGTAAATAAACAGATGAGGATAATACCCTATACTTATATAAAAGATTTAAATTTTTTTAATGAACTGTACGTAAGAATGAATGGATGAATGTTTCGCCTTTTGGTTGCTTTAGCTGATTCCGTGTTAGTAAATGACGATTCATGCTTTTCTGTCTGTTACAGCGTGATGAATGTGCTTACTCCATTATGAACGATAGTTTTACCAGAACGAGCGCTCCCGTCTCATAACTTGCTTCTAAACATGCACGGGTTTAAAACGTAATTTTAGCCCACAAACGATAATTTTTTACAACCCGAAAAAATTTTTTTTTCAGAAGCCGAAAAACGATGTGAAGCCCACACACGATCATTTTAAATGACGTTTTTAAAATTGTGTTTTTTTTTCATGCCGAAAAATGATCGTGTGTACGCGGCATTATAGAAGCTAGGAAGGGTTCTAAGAATAACACGAAAAGTAAGGGAGAGAGTGGACATCCCTGACGTGTCCCATTATAAAGCCTAAATGTCTCTCACATGTGTGATTTGAATACCGTTTACATATGTGGGCGCGACTTCCGTCTTTGCTGCGCAAGCTCGCGGTGACGGGGCAACTTAAATCATTTTTTTATGTTATTTATTTTTACACTATTAAATTGTGTTTAAAAAAAAATGTGATCAATTTTATTGCTGTCACAAGAAATGTAAACATTCAGGCATGATCCCAGTATAACCCCCGAAAGCCAAGGCCGCATATATGCGTACGATCGGCGGGAAAGGGATAAACAATCAAAAGTGTGTAAAATAATTAAAGGTTAATTCCACTTTTCGTGGGGGGAAAAATAATGGCAAATAAAGAAAAAATAATATAACGTATACAATTGTGAAACCATTCATATTGAAAGTACCGTATATACTCGAATATAAGCAAAGTTTTTCATCGAATTTTTTTGTGCTGAAAATGCCCCCCTTGGCTTATACCTGAGTCACCTTTTTGTGCCTGATCTCCCGGTACCAGCCGGCCATAGGTCCCCTGGACCCCAAACTTGGCACACATGTAGCCCCATATCTCCTCTACAAGTGTGCAAAGTTTGTTGTTTGGGAAACCTACGGCTGGGAAGCACCGAGTTTTCAAAGCCAGGCACCCCTTCCATAGACTCCCATGTTAAACGTCAGTCTAGTCATGGGCACAGTGAGGTATGGGCACAGTGAGGCCTGGACACAGTGAGTCATGGACACAGAGAGGCATGCACATGGACACAGTGAGGCATGGGCACAGTGAGGCATGGGCACATTGAGGCCTGGACACAGTGAGGCATGGGCACAGTGAGGCATGCAGATGGACACAGTGAGGCAAAGTGAGGCACAGTGAGGCATGCAGATGGACACCCTAGGCTTATACTCCATTCAATAAGTTTTCCCATTTTTTTGTGGTAAAATTAGGTGCCTTGGCTTATATTCGAGTCGGCTTTCCTTTTCAATCTGCAGCTCTTTAATTTTCTGTAAAATGTAATGCAGTATGGCCACCTGGAGGTGTTCTGTACACAGATTGTGTACAGAATGCCCCCCAGAAATAGAATTTCCTGCTTGTGTGATTGGCTCACAGATTTTTCCAGTAATCTGCAATAAGATACAAATCAGATTTCAGGCATCCCCTTCAACAAAAATTTCATTTTTAGTGAGATACTCCCAATAGGAACACGCGTAAAGGGATGCATACCCAGCGGCTTTCCTCATTAGTGCCCTGCATTTTATTCACTTTTCAACATGGGCACAGAGGAACACACAGGGATTTCTTCAGAAAAACAGGTAGGAATCTGCAATAAAGTTTGTTAAAATCCTTTTAATGTACATACATCACACAGGGGGGGGGGATTTTTTTTTCTCAACAAAAGTGGAGTTACAATTTAAATTAAAAGGAAAGAATAAAAAAAATAAAGAAAAAATAAGTAGATCAAGATTTTTTTTTTTTTGTTTACCAAAGTTTATTTTAAATATAGATGTGGATAAGCAAACGTACATTGAAAAATATATGGACAATACATTGTTCAGCATAGTTTCTATGGATGACAAAACATGTATAATTGTGGAAATATCCATAGGTATCTATGTAATACAGATAACAGCTATTACATTCTCTGATGACTCGACATACCCTATCTATGAGTTATCCACAGTGTATGAAGTGAGAGGGTTGTGTATAGGGTAGTGTAACCTAAGGTGAACCTATTGAACTAGGGACCAATTGGACCATTTATCGTTATATGTTTGCATGGAATCGTTGAGGGTATGAAAAACTCTCTCCGTAAGCTTAAGGGTATCCATCCGATCCAACACCTGTTGCCACGAGATGTTGTTGGATCTCCAGTTCAATGCAACCATCCACTGAACCGAACTACAGAGGGAATGAAGCAGTCTAATATATGGGATGGGGATGTCTGGGATCCCAGCATAAAGGATGCAGATTTGAGGGGTGAAGGAGATTTTAAGGCCAGAAGTCTCCTCAAACTTAGTTACTGCGGTTTTCCAAGCTTGTTCTAGGTATGGGCAGCTCCAGAATGTGTGTAGTAAAGTCCCCTGTTCAGAGCACCCTCTGAAGCAGTATGGGGAGGCTGATGTATAAAAGGAGTGTAGTTTATAGGGTGTGAGGTACCACCTGGAGAAAATCTTAATTGGCGTTTCTCTAAAGGGGATAGCCTTATTGCTTTTCCGTAGGTTTTCTGCCATGGAATACCAAGTTTCAGGAGGAAGTGTGATTCCTAGGTCTGCCTCCCAATGAAGCATTTGTGTGGATTTCTCTTCTGCTTTAAAATTGTTAATGTAGTTATACAACAGAGAGATCATCCCTTTATCCCGTGAGGAAGAGAGGCATATTTTTTCAAACAATGTTTTGGTAGGGAGAGTGGATAATGAGAAGTGATCTGCGTAGAAGGATTTTATGAGTCTGTAATTTCCTATCTCCGAATGAGGGAGGCCATGGTCTTTTTGGATCATTTCAAAAGTCTTAAATTCCCATTTGGATTGTAGTGCAGATAAGGTGCTTAAGTTACTATCTAACCATAATGAAAAGTGACTTTTGTTGGTAAAAGCCAGGTTGAATCTAATGTCGCCTAAGTATGAGGTAAGTGGGGAAATGGGGGAGGAGAGAGAGTGAATATTGTTGATCTTCATCCACAGTTGGAAAAGATGTGCTACTACTAGGTTAAATTTGGAGAGTTTTCTATATAGAATGTTTCGAGACCATAGTATACCTTGGAGATGATATGGCAGGATTGAGGAAGATTCAAACCTCTTCCAGGGTATGTTTTGTAGCGGGGAGAACCATTGTGATATCTGGGAGAGCTTCGTGGCCAGGTAGTAGTGCCATAGGTTGGGTAGGCCCAGGCCTCCTTTTGATTGGGGTCTGTGTAGAAGTGCATAACTATATCTGGGTTTCCTACCCTCCCAAATAAATTTGTTGATTGATTTCTGAATACCCTCAATCTTGGATCTGGGGACTAAAATGGGGAGGGAGCGGAAGTAGTATAATAGTTTTGGAATTATACTCATTTTAATAGCGCAGACTCTTCCTAGAAAGGAAATGTGATGAGAGGACCAAGAGTTCAAGAGGTGTTCAACACGAGCGATGATAGAGGGGTAGTTTGCCTTGTATAGTTGTGGGTATGAGGAGGCAATATTGACTCCTAGGTATTTTAGGGAGTCCTGACACCAATTGAACTGGAAGTTGCTGCTCAATCTGGTTAATAGATCAGGGGGTAAGTTTAGTGAAAGAGCTGAACATTTGGTGGGGTTAACTTTGAGACCTGAGACAGTGTGAAAGGTATTTAAGGTATCCAACAACACCGGAATAGATAGGAGGGGTTCTGTGAGGAATACCAGTGCATCGTCTGCGTATAAACTGATCTTGAACTCTGAGTCTTTGCCAGGGTACCCCCGTATGTCAGTGTTGTGCCTGATGGCCTGTGCCAGAGGCTCTATGGCCAACGCGAAAAGGAGTGGGGATAAGGGGCAGCCTTGCCTGGTTCCTCTACCCAGTGAGAAGAATTCTGAGTTATGTCCCGGGATTTTGATACGGGTTTTTGGGGCGTGGTAAAGGGCATTAAATCCCTGTAGGAAGTTACCTGTGATGCCGAATTTAGGGAGAAGTTTATTCAAATAGGACCAGCTAACGCTATCAAAGGCTTTGTGTATGTCCAAACTCAAGAGGCAGGCCTGTTTGGATTTCAAATTAGCGTCTTGTACAATATTAGTAACTAATCTTATGTTGTCTACTATCTGTCTACCTGGGATAAAGCCTGATTGATCATGATGGATTAATGGGGAGATAACAGAGGCCAGTCTGTCTGCAAGGATTCTACCAAATATCTTAAGATCATTATTTAAAACTGAAATGGGGCGAAAATTTTGAGGGAGGGTGTGGTCTTTGTCAGGTTTAGGGATCAGGGAGAGGTTTGCCAGCAACATCTCATCTGGGAATTGATTACCGTCTAGGACATAATTAAATAATTTCATAAGACTGGGGGTTAATCGGGAGGAGAATTTTTTATAATACGTGGTTGTGAAACCATCAGGGCCCGGGGCCGTTGAAACCTTTAGAGATTTAATTACTTGGGCTATCTCCTCAGCTGTACAGGGTTTGTTCAGGGATTCAGATTGGTTGAGGTCAAGCGAGGGAAGTCTAAGGTTGTTTAGCCACGTGTTCGCAAGGGCATCTGGGTTTGTACCTGGGTCAGATAATAGTTTTTGGTAGAATTTGGTGAAGATGTCAAGTACACCTTTGGGATGTGTCACCAAATTGCCCTGAGAGTCTCGTAATTTATAAGTATGGGAGGGGTTAATGTCTTGATTCAATTTTCTGGCGAACATTGCCGAGGGAGAGTTACTGTATAGTAAAAATTTGGCTTTCGAGAACCTCAAAGATCTCTCTGTATTAGCTGATAAAATTAGATCAAGGGCTTTACGTTTTGATTGGATCTGTTGTGTCGTTTCTGGTGAGGCTGAGTGTTGTAATTTGTGATACAGTTGGTTCAGGTCATTGGTCAGGCTTCTGATTTGTGCCAGTCTTTCTCTATTTTTTGCTGCAGCCATTTTAATGATGTGGCCCCTAAGAACTGCCTTATGGGCCACCCAGATAGTGGTTGGGGGGGTGACATCATTTATGTTATCCTCAAAGTAGTTGTCTATATGGGAAGCAATCGAATCTCTATTTATTGGGTCAGTCAGTAGGGCATCATTAAGTCTCCAGTTGTATACTGAAGGAGCAAGGCCACTGTGAGATGTGTCGAAGGATATGATATTATGATCAGACCACGGGCAAGGGTGTATACAAGCATGTGATGAGTTAGCCAACAAGACAGGGGTACAAAAGATGTAGTCCAATCTGGCATAGCAGTCGTGTGGGTGGGAATAGTGTGAAAAGGCCTTGATCCCTACATTATGGGCCCTCCAGGTGTCAATTAATTGATTTCTATTAATTAGCCTATTAATAGTTTTAGAGAAGGATTTCGAGGAGGGTGAGATTTTACTTCTGTCCAGAGCGGGATGCGCTGTCAGGTTAAAATCTCCACCCAGGATTGTATGTGGGGAGTGGAATCTATCAAGTACATTGAAGAAATTTGAGAAAAACGTTGTTTGGGATTCATTTGGAGCATATATAGATGCTATTGTGATCTCTTTGTTATTGATAGTACCCTTGAGAATTATAAATCGGCTGTCCGGGTCTTTATACATTTGTTGTATATCAAAAATAATTGAATTACGAATAAAGATTGCAACTCCCCTCGTTTTGTTAGTGTAAGTGGTGTAGTAGTGTTGGCTATATGTCCTGTTAAAGAATGTCGGGTGGTTTGCCGTGGCAAAATGTGTCTCTTGTAGCATGACAATGTCTGCACCAAGTCTTTTATAATGTTGAAATGCTTTTTTTCGTTTGTGCGGTGAGTTAAATCCCTGTGTGTTGTGGGAAACTATTTTAAGGTTCATTGGTAAGAAATAATAGTTTTATCCTCTGAGTATTATCTATTGGGGTATCAAACCACAAAGTTGCATTTTGGGGCAGATTTATCATACATAGGGTTATCATACACATATGGTAACTATCTCTGAGGTGCTGAACGTAGCCATAGGGGGTGTGTGAGTCATGTATTCTCAATCTGCATGAGGCAGTGATAATTTTGAGAGTAAAATGCATCAGAAAGAAACTAGCATATATAAAACCGTAAAATGATTGTCTCTGAGTGAGCTTATCCGAAATGAAAAGGGCCCTAGTGGCCAACAACATATACCACTGAATCATCAACATAGTAGGATATAACTTGGGGACAGGAGAAATCCTGTCAAACATTACACAACACTGGGTTGCAGAAGGTGGGACCAAAATGTCCCTGGACCACAAACTGCTCGGGTGATGTCCCATCCGAGGATGGAGCAGCAATCAAGAACAGCTGTGGAAGTGGGGTCAATCTAGCGACGACGGATGTTCTAGGCATCTTGTATTATATATATTAAAGCAGTAATGCATTGCAAAGGAATTTGGTTATCAATGAGCTGGAAGAAGCAGAAGGAGATAATAAAACAAATAAAAAAAAAGAAAAAGAAAAAAAAACTGAAATAGAATAATGGGCATAATCAAAATTTGAGAAGAGCTATTTAGGGTGGGAGCCCCCACCCCAAATTCGATGCTGTAGTGAAGATGAGTCAGCCAAGTCTGTTAAAGCTGGATCAAATCGGGCAAAGAGTTGTATGCATTTTTGTATGGCAACATGGAGTTTGAAGGTTCACAAAGTTTGTGATGTGAGCAATACATTTGTCCGCTTGTTCAAGGAGTAGGAATAAACCTTCTAAGGTGAGTATTCAGCTATCAATGCATCCGCAGCAACTGTCTACCAAAGTGCAAACAGGGTGAGAGTCTGGAGGATAGATTGGTGACCAGATCTGGCTCGCAGTCCTGCTCCGAAGAGGGGGGACTGAGTGATAAAGGGTCAATAGACCAACAGTGGGAGAGGTAACAGAGAGAACCAAGGAACAGAACGGATTCACAAATTAATGTGAGATGGACCATACGTGGTCAACGAGGATTATGATTGGAAGGACTGGATCAGTCTCCTCTGTTCCCTCTGATTGCGTCTGGTGGGAGGTGTCGACCAGATGGGGGAAGGCCTGGGTGTAGCCGGGGGACGAGTAGGGGGATCTTGAGTAATCAGGCCCAATTTTACCAAGAGTTCCTTCCCTTCTATGACGTTGTAGACCATATATGTAGATCCATTGTGTGGGACCGTAAGCTTAAAGGGGAACCCCCAACGGTACCTAATTTTAGCAGCTTGTAACACAGTAGTGACTTCTTTCATCCTGCGTCTCCTGTCCAGAGTCGCATGTGATATATCTGGGTATATTTGGATTCTTTTGCCCTCCATATTCAGATTATGTGAATTCCTGGCAGCGCGCATTATGTCTTCCTTGATTAAAAAGTCCCTCATGCACATCACTATGTCCCTGGGGGGACCTTCAGGAGGAGGTTTAGGCCGCAATGCTCTGTGTATTCTGTCACAAATGAAGGCATATGGGGGCTTTTCTGGTAAAAGGTTTTGAAAGAATTTTGAAACTGCAGGCATCAGGTCTGTGACTGTCTCAGGGACTCCACGCAGCCTAATATTATGGCGGCGATTTCTGTTATCAAGGTCCTCGACCTGAGCCTGCATGAAGGCAAAGTTGTCTGCTAGGTTTTCAAAATCCCTCCTGAGATCATTGTGAGCTAGGGAGAGCTCATCGTGTTTTGTTTCTAGAAGGTCTGTGCGACTGCCTATATTGGCAATTTCCTGGGAGAGAGCCGCTGTGGATTTATGAACTTCATGTTCAATTTTATCCACAAGTTTATTGAATATGGCGGTCAGACTGTCATCTAGGTCCGCTTTAGATAGCGGTGAGTTGTACTCACTGTTGTGGGGTTGTACAGCCGCGATCTCCGTCGGATGTTTGTCCGTGCAGGGCTGTGTCCACATGTGCTGGTCAGCGCCATCTTGGGACACCTTCTTGTGTCTTTGCTCCATGTTAAGGAGAAAGTTTGTCAGGGTGTGCTCGGGTCTCCTATTCCGCTTCTTCCTAGCGTATGGCATACACTGGGTGTTCCTGCAGGGGTGCTTAGTGAAATCGCCGCTGAGAGTGCTGAATTGCCCTGGGAAATCCGCCTAGAAGGCACGGGTCTCGTGGAGCGCGGCTCAGGCCAGTCCGTTCAGCATCGCGCCGCGCATGCGCCCCCAGTAGATCAAGATTTGCCAGGGTAAATCTCCATGATCCCCACGACTAAGCTCTGGGAGGCGGAGTGAAATTGGTCGGAGCCCAGGCTGAGGTCGCCACTCCATTCACCTCTCCAGGACACCATAGATGTGTGACTTCCAGGGGCTACCCCTTCTTCTACACACACCCTCACTGTCAAGCCTGAGCGGCACACATACACTTCCATTTGCCATTGTTAATGTTACGGTCACTTTTTTTGTGTAGAATTTAACCAATTGGCGCCCAGGGTATGTCATATGACGTCCTGGGCTTTGTGGGGGTATATCTGAATGATGGGTGCGTGCAGCTACATGCATCATTCAGATATATCCGGTTTCAGCCGGCGATTCTCTGCACCATAAGAATGATCATAGCGGCTGTTCCGCCACTTGATAGTACTCACGGGCAGCAGAAGGGGACGTCCCCCCCTTCCGGTGCTTCTCCCGACTGACCTGTGCGATCGGTGAGCCGGTGACAGGATCCGTCAGCCCCGGATGTTGATCACAGATATTTACGGCAGACCAGATGGTCGCCGAAGTCTCGATGATCGTTGGAGGCTGGGCGTGATGATATGACGTCACGCCCAGCCTCTGCATTAAAAAAACGGTGCTGCTTCGTCTTTCAATCGTTTTTCTTTTTTTTTTTTAGGCTTCCCAGCCTAGTGGTGAAATGTGGGGTCCTATTGACCCCATATCTCACCGTAAAGAGGTCCTGTCATGTCATATTCCTATTACAAGAGATGTTTACATTCCTTGTAATAGGAATAAAAGTGGTCAAAATTGTATTTTTTTTTTTTAAATTAACAATACAGGGGCACTTTTTTAAAGTGTCCCTGTCCCTGTGAGCTTGCACGCAGAAGCGGACGCATACGTAAGTCCCACCCACATATGAAAAGTGTCAGAATTGGAGGAAACCGTTGAGGATCTCGTCGGGCTAAAAAGAGAACATGTTCTCTATTTCCTCGCTGGGCAATGGGAAAATTTGGCTCACCGAGATCCTTGGCGGCTTTACAAGGAACTCGACGAGCAAAACGATGTGTTTTGCCCGTCGAGTTTCTCGGACGTGTGTACGGCCTGACAGTGTGTATGCAAGACAGCTTAAACGCAATTCCGACGGAAAATTACGTCTGATTTTATCCCATCGAAAATTCTGATCGTGTGTACAGGGCATTACCATTTACCACCAAAAGAAAGACCAATTTGTCCTGAAAAAAATAAGGTATAATCCACCTGGATACACAAAGTAGTTGCAATGGTAGGCATAGTTTAACTGCCACATGTCAAAGTTGCAAAATGGTGCTTAGGCATTAATATTTGTTTTCCCTTATCCCCTCGGTGGATGCCTATGACGTGGTTTCTTGTAAGCCCACTGAGCCGTTTTTCCTCTCCGGGTAAAACAGGGACGATTATGAGATTCACTGGATCATCTAACTGTTTTTAATAAATCTTCTGGTTGTAATGTCCTTCATCCCACTTTCCAGCGGTAAATATAACATTGTTATGTTTGTAAATATCAATGCATAATGTCCAATGACTTCAGTAAAACTGAGATGTTTAATATATTTATTCAGGAGCCATTCATCCCCTGAAGAGACCCTAAGGTCGAAACGCGTTGGGTCTACATACAGTTTGATCATATAATGTAATGCTGTATAAATCACATGGCTGCATTGCTTTATTATGGAATATGTACTGTATCTCTACTACCAGAATTTATATTTTAGTGATAATGTGTATTTCAATAAAATATTTTTACACAACTCTTTTACTTGGATTCATATAATTTGCTGCATTAAAACCCCTTAGGGGAACTTCCCATTAGTACCATATACATTTTGGGATGCGCAGCCTGAACTCTCTGATGTGTTTTGTCCATTTTTTTATATTTGTTTTACCCTTATTCACAAAGAGCCGGTTCACACAGGGGCGACCTGGGATCCGACTTGAAGTTGCCCCAAGTCGTCCCAAGTCGCGTGGTTGAGAAAATCAATGGAAGTGAATGGAGCCGTCTTAATACACACTACTGAAGTCGCTTCGACTTCAGAAAAGGTTCCTGTACTACTTCAATCTGACTTCTAGGCAACTTGTACCCATTGGCCCGGATTCAGGTAGATTTGCCCCTTTGTTTACGGAGGCGCAGGGCAGCGTTTTTGCCCTGTGCCCCCGCAAATTTCCTGCGCTACCCGCGATTCACGGAGCAGTAGCTCCGTAAATTGCGTGTGCACTGTGTAAACTTGCCCTGCGTAAGGGCGCCTAATGTAAATGAGGCGCCCTTACGGAGGCGGGAATCATTTAAATTAGGCGCGCTCCCGCGCCGAGCATAGAGCGCATGCTCCGTCGGGAAACTTTCCCGACGTGCATTGCGGCAAATGACGTCGCAAGGACGTCATTTGCTTCAAAGTGAACGTGAATGGTGTCCAGCGCCATTCACGAATCACTTACGCAAATTACGTAAAATTCAAACGTCGCAACGCGGGAACGACGGGTATACTTTAGCATTGGCTGCCCCTGCTATTAGAAGGGGCAGCCTTACGCTAAACACGCCGTACGGAAACGATGTAAATTGCGTACGCAGGGCTCGCGTAACGTTGTGAATCGGCGTTAGTATGCAATTTGCATACTATACGTTGACCACAATGGGAACGCCCCCTAGCGGTCAACGCAAGAATGCAGCCTAAGATATGAAGGCATAAGGAGGCTTATGCCACGCATATCTTATGGTTGTAGTCGGCGTAACGAGCTCTCTGAATCAGGAGAACTCGTTACGCCGGGGCAAGTAAGCATGGCTACTATGGTTACGCAGACGCAATTGCTTCTTGAATCCGGGCCATTGATTTTAATGAAAGTTGCCTCAGAAGTCTGATCACTGTCTTAACTGAAGCAACAATACAGGAAGATAACATACATTTCTCAGGCAAACCCCTCCCTCCCTCCTCCCTCCCACAGAGCTGATTGTTGTTTGATTGGCCACTGGAAAGCCTCCTGTCCTGGAGGCGACTTGAAGTTGCCTTGTACTGTCCTGGAGGCAACTTGAAGTTGCCTTGTAAGTTGCCTGATGATTCATACTCAAGTCGTGTCCAAGTTGCCTCCCAAAGTCGTGCTGGAAGTCGTGTTGTCCCTGTGTGAACCGGCTCTAATGCCGCGTACACACTGTCGAAATTTCCAATGGGAGCTTTTCATCGGATATTCCGACCGTGTGTATGCCCCATCTAACTGTTTCTGTCTAATTTTCCGACAGACTTAGATAGAGAGCAGGTTCTCAATTTTTCCGATGGAAAAAATTCCTATCGGAAAATTCCGTTCGTCCGTATGGAATTCCTACGGGAGAAAAATCACGCATGCTCAGAAACAATTTGATGCATGCTCTGAAGCATTGAACTTCTTTTTCTCGCCTCGTCTTAGTGTTGTACATCACCGCGTTCTTAATGCCCGAAAGTTCAGAGAACTTTTGTGTGACCGTGTGTATTCAAGACAAGCTTGAGCAGAATTCCGTCGTAAAAAAACATCCTACTTTTTTGTACAGGGCATAAGGGTTTAACCTGTACAACTGCAAAATGCATGTTAAAGCTGGAGTCCTCTAAGTACATTTTTTATACAACACTTTTGAGTTAACCTTAAAGGGGTTGTACAATTTTTTTTTTCTAAATAGCTTCCTTTACCTTAGTGCAGTCCTCCTTCACTTACCTCATCCTTCCATTTTGCTATTAAATGTCCTTATTTCATCTGAGAAATCCTCACTTCCTGTTCTTCTGTCTGTAACTACAGTAATGCAAGGCTTTCTCCCTGGTGTGAAGTGTCGTGCTCGCCCCCTCCCTTGGACTACGGGAGAGTCAGGACGCTCTCTACATTGCAGAAAGGAGCTCTGTGTTAGTGGGCAACCTGACTCTCCTGTAGTCCAAGGGAGGGGGCGAGCACGACACTCCACACCAGGGAGAAAGCCTTGCATTACTGTGTGGAGTTACAGACAGAAGAACAGGAAGTGAGGATTTCTCAGAAGAAATAAGGACATTTAAAAGGATAATCGAAGGATGAGGTAAGTGAAGGAGGACTGCACTAAGGTAAAGGAAGATATTTAGGGGGAAAAAATGTTCCTTTACAACCCCTTTAAGGTGCTTCCTCTCTAAATTGAGTCACACAATCTGTTTTATAAGCACAACAAACCTTGTTACAGGTGAGTTTTCTCATTTGCCAATATAAATCCATAGGTGACTGGGCAGTATTTTTTGTAGAGATGTTCCACCAACGTGTTGCTTCCAGGTACCATAGATTTACCGTTTTTATTCATGAAATTCCAAAGATGTAAGGCATAGGAGTCATTAAAAGTTGGCAAATTCTCCCAGACTTCAAAATACCTTCTCCATGATGGATAATTGATGGGGTAGAAACGTTGAGGATGAAAATAACTGATGTTTCCACACATGACATCATCTGTAGAGTTAAATACGGGCATGCCACACAATTTCTTCACAACACGGGTGAAAAGCCCCGGTCCTTGGTGTCCCCATAACTCTCCCTTGTAGTTCTCAACAAAGTTCTCCATAAACTGCCATGCCAACTGGTAATGTGAGGAAAGGCCAAAAACACTACTGCTAGTAATTGTGAATTCTTCGGCTGCAAGGAAATGGTCCTGGGGTATTGGACGAAGTGAGATGACATCAGCATCCATGTAAATTCCACCGTATTTCCACATTAGGGCAAACCTACAGGCATCTGAGCTCACATGGGTCCAGTAGACTTCTTTTTCAGGGTTTACCTGATAATCCATAGAAGTACATTTAAAATATGTTTTAGCTTATTATTTTGCAAAAATGTAGGTGCTGTCATAATAAAAAGAATGAAATACCTAAGTGCCTTGTTAAGGTGAGCCCTGCATGCAGCAGTCTGGGTACTATGTGTACTGTCTTCAACAATGCTTTTATATTCTCTATGGGCCATCATATAGCAAACCAGAGCCCTTGTCCACTTCATTGGAACTCAACTCATATAGCCAGATTCAGAAAGACTGGCATAACTTTGAGGCGGCGTAGCGTATCGCATATAGTTATACACTACGCCGCCGTAAGTCAGAGAGGCAAGTGCTGTATTCACAAAGTACTTGCCTCCTAAGTTACGGCGGCGTAGCGTAAATGGGTCGGCCGAAGCGCGCCTAATTCAAATGAGCAACAGGAGGGTGTGTTTTATGTAAATGATTTGTGACCCGACGTGATTGACGTTTTTAACGAACGGCGCATGCGCCGTCCGTGGACATATCCCAGTGTGCATTGCTCCAAAGTACGCCGCAAGGACGTATTGGTTTCGACGTGAACGTAAATTACGTCCAGCCCCATTCACGGACGACTTACGCAAACAACGTAAAAATTTCAAAATTTGACGCGGGAACAACGTCCATACTTAACATTTCCTAGGCCAGCTTTTTGTTCGAAATAACTTTACGCCGGAAAAAGCCTTACGTAAACTACGTAAAAAAAATGCGCCGGGCACACGTACGTTTCTGAATCGGCGTATCTAGCACATTTGCATATTCTACGCCGAAATCAACGGAAGCGCTACCTAGCGGCCAGCTTAAATATGCACCATAAGATACGATGGCATAGGAGACTTAGGCCGCTCGTATCTTAGCCTAATTTAAGCGTATCTGGTTTCCAGAATACGCTTAAATTTACAACGGCTTAGATTCAGAGTTACGACCGCGTATCTACTGATACGCCGGTGTAAACGTCTCTGAATCTAGCTAATAGTCTCCAATTTGAAGCGCACTTTACACCCCAGGCCCAGGCTGCAACATGCAACACTCATCTTTCCATATAGGTACATGAAATAGATGAGGTAGATACACTATGTTGTCAAAAGTATTGGGATGCCTGCATTTACACGCACATGAACTTTAAAACCACGTTTAACCACTTGCTATACTGGGCTTATTTTTGTTTTCAGCACTGTGTCGCTTTAAATTAAAATTGCCCGGTCGTGCAACGTGCCTCCCAAACAAAATTGACATACTTTTTTTCCCCACAAATAGAGCTTTCTTTTCGTGGAATTTTATCACCTCTGCGTTTTTTATTTTTTGCGCTATAAGCAAAAAAAGAGCGACAATTTTGAAAAAAAAAACACAATATTTTTTACTTTTTGCTATAATAAATATCCAATTTTTTTTTCAAAAAACTATTTTTTTCTCATTTTAGGCCGATATGTATTCTACATATTTTTTGGTAAAAAAAATAAATAAAAAAAAAAATGCAATAAGCGTATAGTGATTGGTTTGCACAAAAGTTATAGTGGCTACAAAATAGGGGATAGAATTCTGACATTTTTTTTTATTATTATTTTTTTACTAGTAATACAGCGATCTGCGAATTTTGTCAGGACTGCGATATTATAGCGGACACATCGGACACTTTTGACACATTTATGGGACCATTCACATTAATATGCACTTATTACTAGCAAGAAATACATACAGGAAATATTAAAACACTACATTTTTTCCAAGGATGAGGGCTGCTCTCCAGGACTTGGACTGGGAGGGACTATTGGCACAGATGAACAGAGAAGAGAAATGGGAATTCTTCAAAAAGACTGTGTGGAACCTCACTGCAAAGTATGTTCCCATGGGCAATACGTTTAAAAGGCTAAAACTAAAACCTATGTGGCTCACGGTCAAAGTTAAAAAAGCTATAAAAAATAAGAAAGTAGCTTTTAAAAAATATAAAATGAAGGAACACTAGTGTTGTTTAAGGCTCCATTCACACCTAGGCAGACAAATTTGCGGTACAAATAGCAGCGTTTTGTACCACGATTTGCGGCGACAAAACGCCGGTATTGTCCGCCTAGATGTGCCCCAGATTGACCCCCTCTATGGAGATGCTTCCCATCTCCTAGCCGAACGCCGAAAGCCGCCTGAAAAAAAGGTCTGGGACCTTTTTTCAGGCGGCAGGCGTCCGGCGTTCGGCGTGGAGATGTGAACCATCTCCATAGAGGGACATGTGTTTTTATCCCTCTGGCGGCAGCGGCGTAGCACTACAGGCGTTAAAAAACGCCTAGATGTGAATGGGGGCTTAATGTTACAAAGAATATAACAGAATATGTAAAAAGGAAATCAAGGATGCAAAAATTCAAAATGAACGACAGATTGCAAAAGATAGTAGGACAAACCCCCCAAAAAATCTTTAAATATATTAATAGTAAAAAGGTGAAGTCTGAGCATGTAGGCTCCTTACAAAATAATCTAGAGTGGGTGACTGGGGACAAAGAGAAGGCAAATGTATTAAATGCTTTCTTCAGCTCTGTGTATACAATGGAGCATGGGGGAGGGGCTCATGTCCAAAATGGGGGTGGGAGTGACACAGCCTCAAATCCACAATGGCTCAAAAGTGATATGGTCCAGAAATATTTAGACAGAATAAAGGTGGATAAAGCACCTGGACCAGATGGCATCCACCCACGGATCCTAAAAGAATTGAGCTCTGTCATTTCAAAGCCATTGTATCTAATATTTAGGGACTCATTAATGACAGGAATAGTACCACTGGATTGGCGTAGAGCCAATGTGGTGCCTATATTTAAAAAGGGAACAAAGTCTTTGCCAAGTAACTATAGACCTGTTAGTCTAACTTCTAGAGTTGGGAAGATACTGGAACGTTTAATAAAAGACCACATGGATGAGTTCTTGCTGGAAAAAAACTATTTAAGCAGCAGACAGCATGGATTCATGAAAGACAGAAGTTGTCAGACAAACCTGATTTCCTTTTATGAAGAGGTAAGTAAAACCTTGGACAGAGGAGTGGCTGTGGACGTGATATACTTGGATTTTGCAAAAGCGTTCGATACAGTTCCGCACACACGGCTCATGTGTAAGGTAAGCTGTGAAAATGTGGAACAGACTCCCTCCAGAGGTGGTTCTGGCCAGCTCAGTAGATTGCTTTAAAAAAGGCCTGGATACTTTCCTAAATGTACATAAAATAACTGAGTACTAAGATTTGTAGGTAAAGTTGATCCAGGGTAAATCCGATTGCCTCTCGGGGGATCAGGAAATAATTTTTTCCCCTGCTGTAGCAAATTGGATCATGCTCTGCTGGTGTTTTTTGTCTTCCTCTGAAACAACTGTGGGTATGAAGTTGGGTGTATGGGATTGTACTGTGTTTTTTATTTTGTTTGTTTATTTTTTTTGTGGTTGAACTGGATGGACTTGTGTCTTTTTTCAACCTGACTAACTATGTAACTATGTAACTATTACTGTATAAATGTGACTGGCAGGGAAGGGGTTAACACCAGGGGCGAGGAAGGGGTTAAATGTGTACCCGGCATACATCGCGGCCACCAGACACGCGCAATGGCATCTCAGTGATGCACCGGGCGTGCACTCGCGCCGCCGGCGCCGCTCCCGCATCCCCAGTGGCTAGAGGCTGCAGGCCGTATATAGACGGCCTCCCGGCACTTAAGAGCCACATTGTGGCCGTAAAAACCCACGGGGCGGGAAGTGGTTAATGGCATCCCAGTCTTAGTCTGTAGAGTTCAATATTGAGGTGGCCCATCCTTTGCAGCTACAATAGCTTCAACTCTTCTGGGAAGGCTGTCCACAAGGTTTAGGAGTGTGTCTATGGGAATGTTCGACCATTCTTCCAGAAGCGCATTTTTAAAGGTCAAGCACTGATGTTAGACGAGAAGGCCTGGCTCGCAGACTCCACTCAAATTCATCCCAAAGGTGTTCTATCAGGTTGAGGTCAGGACTCGATGTTGTCCAGTTAAGTTCCTCCACCCCTAATTCACTCATCCATGTCTTTATGGACCTTGCTTTGTGCACTGATCTAAATCCATTTGGTGGAGGGGGGATTATGGTGTGGGGTTGTTTTTCAGGGGTTGGGCTTGGCCCCTTAGTTCCAGTGAAGGGAACTCTTAAGGCATCAGCATACCAAGACATTTTGGACAATTTCATGCTCCCAACTTTGTGGGAACAGTTTGGGGTTGGCTCCTTCCTGTTTCCACATGACTGTGCACCAGTGAACAAAGTAAGGTCCATAAAGACACGGATGAGTGCGTTTGGGGTGGGGGAACTTAACTGGGCTGCACAGAGTCCTGACTTCAACCTGATAGAACACATTTTGGGATAAATCCGAGCGGGGACTGCAAACCAGGCCTTCTCGCCCAAAATCAGTGCCTGACCCCACAAAAGCGCTTCTGGAAAAATGGTCAAACATTCCCATAGACACACTCCTAAACCTTGTGGACAGCCTTCCTGGAAGAGTTGAAGCCATTATACAGTAGCTGCAAAGGGTGGGCCAACTCAATATTGAACCCTACGGACTAAGACCGAGATGCCCTTTAAGTAAATGTGCGTGTAAAGGCAGGTGTCCCAATACTTTTTACAATATAGTGTACATGAAATAGATATATGGGAGCTATTTTACCTGGACATGTATTTTAACAATAGATTTAGCTATTTTTCTGGAGGTCCACTTTAAGGTGAAGCTGTGCACACTAATGCATTTACATTTCCTTTATTAAGCAGTTAAAATGCTTTAAAGGATTTTAAAAACAGGCTTTCGTTCACATCTGTGGCTATTCATCAAAGAGGCACCAAAATCTCGGCTTCTTTCTTTGAGAGCTTGACAGCCTGCCAGTCCCCTAATGTTAACAAACATACAGGTCTTCCAAACCTTGTTGAGATTTTTGAGAATGAATAACTTCATAGTACATGCAGCTGGAGAGATCAATGATGGTTTGTTTTTACGGCTTGTTAAAAATATATATGTAGCGCCTGTGTACTTTCGTACAGGTGCTATATTTAAATTTAGTGGGGCAATGAGAGAGTTATGTTGCTCTCATTCTTTGATTTGTCAAACTTGGCTGTCACCAAATCTGGATTGTCCTGTGGGTCAGTCTGTCAGTCTGTCAGTCTGTGCCCCAGGGCGGCAGGTGACACCAGAGGGGGTCTAGGCGGAGCAGCCAATTGGAGGAGTTTTCCCTTGTGGGGCATGCTGGGGAGGGGTGTTTCTGTGGCAGAGGCCGTTGTTCGGGGTTCTTTGCGGGTTACTGGTTCCGGGTGCGGCACCCACCTTTAGGTTGTGCGCACAATCACGGGCCCCACCTCTATGGCCTACCAGGCCAGGGTCAAGTGCTACGCGGAGTTCCTGACTCTGGGCTCTCATAGCCCGGAGCAACTGATGCTGCCAGGGGACCCCAGTGACTTTACTGGGTTCCCATACCTTTTTAGAAGATCCCAAGCTGGGTGCTGTTCGGTGGGGGATCGGTCTGAGGAGAGCCCAGAGGCAGGTGATCCAACAGGGCTTCAACGAACCACTGGGGATCTGGGCACCGGACACTAACAGGTCACATTCAAGCTGTCAGTCGGTGACCCCAAAGACAAGCTGGGAGGATTTGCTCTACCGCCCTAACTTCCAAGCACTAGGCCTGTGGCAGAGGTCTCATCTGGACATCCAAATCTAAATTAGAGCCAAGTCTGTGGCAGAGACTTGTTTCTTTCCCAGAAGCTTTAAGTGGCGCTCTGGCTGCCAGGCCTGTGAGAGAGGTCTGTCCAGGGGGCACTTTACCCACTCCGGCTGGAGTGGCGACGTAGACTAATACAATTGCTAAAGGGCAGGACTGCCTTTACTATCCATAGCCTGATTCTGTGAAGTTGCTCTTCCTTCACCAACCTATCCTGTCTACCTAAAGTTGACATGTTGGTCGTGTTTGACCAGACAATAAAGCATTGAAAACTTCAACCACCGGTATGGACATTCTGTTACTGCGCTCAACACCACCATCACCCCTAGACACAGTATAGAGGTAACTTAAATACGCCGATCCCAAATCTAACCAGCGGCTCCTCCGGGGGTAGCGCTACATATACATTATTTTATGTCCATAGTCTGGGCACAGGTGCACTTAAAGGAATTCATCCCTCTGGTTCAGGAGTTACCCTCCTATATCACATCTTCCTTGGACAGTGAATAAGGATCAGGGGTATAACTACAGGGGTTGCAATTGCGACCTGGCCCCATGTTCCCTAGGCCCTTTGCAGCTGTTTGTACTGTTGGTTATTTGGTGAGTGGGTGCACTGGATACCTTTGCTGTCAAAGGAATGGAGAGCAGGGGAAGGGGCCAGTAAATATGTAATTTAGTCACAGAGGGGAAGAACTGGGGTGCTTCCTAGTGAGCCTGTCACTGATCGTCTGTTCCCTGTTATAGGGAACGATGATCAGTGACGTCACACATCCAGCCACGCCCCCCCACAGTAAGAATCACACATTAGGGCACACTTAACCCCTACAGTGTCCCCTCCTGTTTAAACTCGTCACTGCCAGTGTAATTTTTACAGTAGCCAGTGCATTTTTATAGCACTGTTCACTGTAAAAATGACAATGGTCCCAAAATAGTGTCAAAAGTGTCCGATGTGTCCACCATAATGTCTCAGTCATGATAAAAATCGCTGATCGCCGCCATTACTAGAAAAAATTAAATGATTAATAAAAATGCAATAAAACTATCCCCTTATTGGTAGAGGGCCATATTCTTATAGATCTCCGGCGGCGTAACGTTACTCCGCCGCAAGTTTAACTGGCAAGTGCCTGATTCCCAAACCACTTACCTGTAAACTTGCGGCGGCGTAGCATAAAGTCCACCCGCGCAAGCACTCCTAATTCAAATGATCCTGGTAGGGGGCGTGGATCATTTAAATTAGGCGCGCTCCCGCGCCGATCGTAATGCGCATGCTCCGTCAGGTAAATTACCCGACGTGCATTGCGTTAAATGACGTCTCACGGACGTCATTTGTTTTGACGGTAACGTAAATGGCGTCCATCGCCATTCATGGACGACTTACGCAAACGACGTTAAATTTTCAAATTTCGACGCGGGAACGACGGCCATACTTAACATTGAGTATGCCACCTAGGGGGCATGTTTATCTTTACGCTGCGTATCGCTTACGGAAACTACGTAAAATCACTACGACGGGCAATCGTACGTTAGAGAATCGGCGTGACTAGTCATTTGCATATTCTACGCTGACCGCAAAGGAAACGCCACCTAGCGGTCAGCGTAGATATTGCAGCCTAAGATACAACGGCGCAGGCCGTCGTATCTTAGGCATGTTTAAGTGTATCTCAGTTTGAGAATACACTTAAACATAGGACGGCCTTAGAATCGGACTTACGTCGGCGTATCTGCTGATACGCCGGCGTAAATTCTTTGAGAATATGGCCCAGACACTATACATTTTGCGCAAACCAATCAACAAACGCTTGTTGCGATTTTTTTTACCAAAAATATGTAGAAGTATACGTATCGGCCTAAACTGAGGATTTTTTTTAATATATATATATATATATATATATATATATATATATATATATATATATATATATTTGGGGAATATTTATTATAGCAAAAAAAAAAGTAAAAAATATTGTTTTTTTTCAAAATTGTCGCTCTATTTTTGTTTATAGCGCAAAAAATAAAAACCGCAGAGGTGATCAAATACCACCAAAAGAAAGCTCTATTTGTGTGAAAAAAAGGATGCCAATTTTGTTTGGGAGCCACGTCGCACGACCGCGCAATTTTTCAGTTAAAGCAACGCAGTGCCGAATCGCAAAAAGTGGCCTGGTCTTTAAGCTGCATAATGGTACAGGGTTTAACCACTTAAGACCCGGACCAATATGCAGGTAACGGACCAGGCCCCTTTTTGCGATTCGGCACTGTGTCGCTTTAACTGACAATTGCGCGGTCGTGTGACGTGGCTCCCAAACAAAATTTACGTCCTTTTTTTCCCCACAAATAGAGCTTTCATTTGGTGGTATTTGATCACCTCTGCGGTTTTTATTTTTTGCGCTATAAACAAAAATAGAGCGACAATTTTAAAAAAAAAATCTATATTTTTTACTTTTTGCTATAATAAATGTCCCCCAAAAATATATGAAAAAAAAAAAATCCTCAGTTTAGGCCGATATGTATTCTTCTACATATTTTTGGTAAAAAAAAAACGCAATAGCGTTTATCGATTGGTTTGCGCAAAATGTATAGCGTTTACAAAATAGGGGATAGTTTTATTGCATTTTTATTAACATATATTTTTTTTACTACTAATGGCGGCCATCAGCGTTTTTTTTTTTTTCATGACTGCGACATCATGGCGGACAATTTTGACAATTTTTTTAGGATCATTGTCATTTACAAAGCAAAAAGTGCTATAAAAATGCATTGTTTACTGTGAAAATGACAATTGCAGTTTGGGAGTTAACCACTAGGGGGAACTGAAGGGGTTAATTGTGACCTCATATGTGTTTATAACTGTAGGGGGGGCGGGACTGGACGTGTGATGTCATTGATCACCTTTCCCTATATCAGGAAACAGACGATCAATGACAGCGCCACTGTGAAGAACGGGGAAGGTGTGTTTACACATACCTCTCCCCGTTCTTCAGCTCCTGTGACCGATCGCGTGACTCTGGCGGCGATCGGGTTTGCGGGTCAGACCGCGACCCACGGCTAGGCATTTAACAATCACGTACAGGTACGTGATTGTGACCAGACGTGCCATTCTGCCGATGTATATCGGCGTTAGGCGGTCCTTAAGTGGTTAAGTGGTTTATTATACTTAACATAAGAAAAAAATGCAGTTGTAACAAGGCCGGGTAATAACAATATTGCAGTGTATGTATAGCGGGGTATCACCCTTTTCGATGTGATATAAAAGACTAGCATTGCTTATCGTGAAGGATCTCAGGTCCCTCTTGTGGCCGAGATGGGTTAGAGCCACCTGTTGTTTACATTTTGTTCTGGTATCGCAGAGAATGTTGGGGAATTGAGTCCAGGAGGAGAAGAGACTCCATTTGCCCTGGCCTGGGGTTGTACAGCAGCTGTACAACCCCCAAGATGCTCTGCCTTCCACGCCGCCTGCTGGGGAAGGTAATTTAAGGGAGAGGACGTGATTGGCGCGCTCTCTCAGGACCACCTCTTCAACCCAGGAGGACACTGCCAGAAGTGTCTCCACGGGGAGTAGGCCGCGGCTGAGGCCTACATACGCCCGGGCGGATCGCCTTTGAAAAGAAGAGATGGAGCCTCTGTCGGAGTGATCGGACGGGCTTCCAGTATCCCTGCGACCTGTCTGAGAACCGGAGGCTGCCGACTAACAGGACTGTGACTGGAGATCGGGGCCGGAGTGCCACAGAAGGGCAAGGCCTGAATCGGTTGGATGAGACGGGCACTTGCCCGAGAGTACTGACTGTCTTGCGAGAGGGCGGATTGCTGATATCCATCTTTGCGGTTTGATTGTTCAGGAAACTTTCACCAGTTTACTATTTCCCTTTCGGATTATAAATTGCTCTTTGCGCGCCAACGCATGCCAACGTACAAGTGCACAAACTATTAGTATAAAACTGTATTGAGGTTTGGCCTGGGACGCCAGGCCATACTGATTAGCTATAGCCATAGTACTCAAGGGTTATCTATTTAGTGTTACACATTGTTAATATTCATGTTATTGCTCGTTGATCGAGTAATTGCTTCTATTACATTGAATAGTATTGTAGAGAGAGAGAGAGAGCTGGGTGAGGCTTGGCAAGGGGGCGTTTCAATGTGTATGTTTTGTTGAAGGGGTCCCCCTTGCTGTGTGCTTACACAGGTCTGTATGACATTGTAGTCTAGCTCACACTTACGCCTTATTATTGTTACTGATCCTGCAGGGCACTACAGATAGTTTATCACTGTTTTGCTAATGTTCCTTTGTTTCCATCTCAAGTAAAGTATTACTTTGGTTATCTTGAAGTCTGTGTGCAGCCTATCTTTCATACTGCAGGATCCTGTCCATTTAAGGTACCCTTGAATTTGCATAATCTGCTGTAGTGCAACGGGATATTGTGTTTCCCCACAAGTTACTGGGGTCCACAACTCCCTTATTACCAGTTGTGTCAAGGGAGGGTTTTGAGCCTCTTTAAGGGGTTGATCACAGAGCGTAGACCCAAAACAAACCAGCAGCTCCTCCGGGGGCAGTGCTACATATGTATATTGCACAGTGATTAGATCAGTGTGCCTTAAGAAAATTGTCTTCATAAATCGCACTTGGTGTTAGTGGACAGAACATAAGTCCATGAATGAAGGTTCAGTTCAAAGATTACTTTGAATGATATAATGTGATACATTTTTGAGACCATTGACATTTATACAGCGATCAGTGCTAAAAAATGCACTGATTACCACAGTATGTAAATGTCACTGGTAGGGAAGGGGTTAACACTAGGGGGTGATCAAGGGGTTAGCTGTGTTCCCTAAGTGTGTTCTAACTGTGGAGGGGATGGGACTGATTAGGGGAGGAGACCGATCGGGGTTCATACTTAGTATGAACACACAATCTGTCTCCTCTCCCCTGACAGAACGGGGATTTGTATGTCTACACATGCAGATCCCGGTTCTCGCTCTGTCACGAGCGATCACGGGTGCCTGGCGGTCATCGCGCCCGCCAGTCACTCGCATCAGCTCTGGAGCCAACAGTATAACCGCGGTGGCTGGTCAGGAAGCAGATAAAGTGGAACGGAACTCTAAAATATATGCCTGAAAAAAATTATTTCGGACACAAGTCACCAATATTTTCTGTGATCTCCCAGCAACTGATCTTTCCCCATTACTGACTCATACCTTCTCGATTTTCCCGCACTGACTGCATATTCCCGCAGTCCCGCGAAAGGGTTAATTTCCACGCACTGAGGAACCGGAGCGGAGGACTGTGGCTGGTGAAGCAGGTGAGAGGCACTCCCCCCCCGCTCAACAACTGCAAGCAAACCCCCCCGATCAACAAGCGAGCGGAGCTGAATGGGCAGTACTGTAGGAGGAGGAACCGTAGCGGTGCGTGGATGATTGCTGAGGGAGGAGACATTCTGTGCACCCCCCCGCTCAACAACTTAAATTAAATTCGCACCCCCCCCCCTGCTCAACAACTTTGATTTCCCCCCCGCTCAACAACTTCGATTTCCCCCCCGCTCAACAACTTCGATTCCCACCCCCCCGCTCAACAACTGTCCCGCAGTGGACTTTTTAAATGTTGGGGGGTATGCTGACTTACTATGCCTTGTTCAGTACTATGTGGAGGCAGCCATCTTGTTAGAGACGGGACTTTGCTTTCTCAAGTTAGGGCTTCCAGCAAGAAGAACAGTAGAGTAGTCACACCTCCCAACTTTTTGAGATGGGAATGAGGGACACCTATCAGCAAAAGTATACAGGCATAAGACACACCGCTTGCCACGCCTCTTAAAGGAAAAATGTACAAAAAAAAAATTATTGGTTAAACCCACAACGGCTTCTTTTTCCACTACTATTCCTTTATAATGGCTTTTGGAATTTACAAATGCAGCCATTTAGAAATCAGATGAAAGGTTTGGTGCTGGAAAACACTTTTTGATAGATAAAAAGTGCATTTTATATACATCTATATAGATCAGACCAAAATGAGGGACAAATGAGGAGGAAAGAGGAACAGAGGGACTTTGTTCCAAATCAGGGACAGTCCCTCGAAATCAGGGACAGGATTAGTGACCTCAGTAAGGCCCCTTTCACACTACCGCCTGAAAAACTCCTGCCCCAGCATTCTCAATGTGAAAGCTCGAGGGCTTTCTAACTGAGGCGATGCGCTGGCAGGAGAGAAAACAATCTCCTGCAAGCAGCATCTTTGGAGTGGTGAGAGGAGCGGTATGTATACTGCTCCTTCATCACTCCTTCCCATTTAAAACAATGGGAAACCGCGGTAATACCGCCCGGTATTAACCCTTTATCGGCCACTAGCGGGGGTTAATACCACACTGCTAGCAGCCGAATCCCTCGGCAATTCCGACGGTATAGCGCCGCTATTTTTAGCGGCGCTATACTGCCACCATGCCTTGCACCCCAGTGTGAAAGGGGCCTAAATCTCTCTCCAAATCTGGTAAGACTAGCAGTCAGATGTAGCAGTGCCTTAGATTGCACACATCTAGGTGCCATTTTTTTATAAGGTCAGTTCCACTTTAACCACTTCAGGTCCACTTATAGCAGTTTTACTGCTACAGGGTAGCACCTACGCACCAGATCATGGACATACAGTATACGTCATACGTGAGCCGCCGGCTCGATTAGACTGTGATTACACACAGCGGAAGCCGATTGGCGGGTGCATGGTACCCAATGTCTTCCAGCACCTGCCGATCGATAGGCAGAGAGCCAGAACTGCGATCTGCCAATGTAAACGAGACAGACCATCATTCTGACAGGAGGGAAGGGAAGAAGTGTGTGGCCCTGCGTGACCCTTTGATTGCCCCTAATGTTAACATTTTCCCAAAAAGTGTCAGTGCATATTTTTTTAGCACTGATCACTGTATTATTTTTACAAGTGTCAGTTGGAGTCAGAATGTCCACCACAATATCATAGTCCTGCTATAAGTCACTGATCACCGTCATTACTATTAAAAATAGTTCTTAACGGCTTCCTTCCCGCAGGACGACTATAAACGTCCTGTCTTTGAAGAGGAATACCGTTGTTATGGTAGCAGCTAGCTACAATAACCCCTGTATCCTCTTCAAGAGTCGGCAGTTCTCTTTCAGATAAAAGTGGTCTCTGCAGCGCATTCGCCGCAAGATCACTTTTTATCAGCGCTGGGAGAGGGCGCTGAAAAAAAGGTGCCAAAGGTGCCCTTTGCCGCTTACTGTGGCTGGCAGAGGCGATCCGGACCTGTCCCTAGCCTGACATGGAGACGAGTGAGGGGAAGATGGCCCCCACCTGTCTCCAAGTCATTGCAGGGCGGAAGCGGTGTCAAAACGTCACTTCCGGCCATTGCTCTTAAAGTGGTTGTAAACCCCTTAATGCCGCGTACACACGATCATTTTTCGGCATGAAAAAAAACATTGTTTTTCAAAAACTTAATTTAAAATGATAGTGTGTGGGCTTCACATCATTTTTCAGGTTCTGAAAAACAACAAAAAAAAAAAAATTAACATGCTGCATTTTTTAACGTCGTTTTAACCACTTGCTTACTGGGCACATAATCGTTCCCAGGCGAAATTTCAGCTTCCGGCACTGCGTCGCTTTAACTGACATTTGCGCGGTCGTGCGACGTGGCTCCCAAACAAAATTGACGTCCTTTTTTCCCCACAAATAGAGCTTTATTTTGGTGGTATTTGATCACCTCTGCGGTCTTTATTTTTTGCGCTATAAACAAAAAAAGAGCGACAATTTAAAAAAAATATATATTTTTTTTAGTTGTTGCTATAATAAATATCCCAATTTAAAAACAAAAAAAATTCTCAGTTAAGGCCGATACGTATTTTTCGATGTATTTTTGTAAAAAAAAAAAAAAAAATCGCAATAAGCGAAGTTATAGCGCCTACAAAATAGGGGACAGAATTATGTTTTTTTTTTTTACTAGTAATGGCGGCGATCTGCGATTTTTATTGGGACTGCGATATTGCGACGGACGTATCGGACACTTTTGACACAAATTTGGCGCCATTCACATTTATACAGCGATCAGTGCTATAAAAATGCATTAATTACTGTATAAATGTGACTGGCATTACCGACGATCGCGTGTACCCGGCGGACATCGCGGCCGCCAGGTACACGCATCGGGTCCCCAGCTATGCGCCGGGACCGTGTTTACCCGCTGCGCGCCCCCCAGTGGCGCGCGCGGGTAATGCTATTAAATGACGTCCAAAGACGTCCTGTTGGCACTTGAGAGCCGCGCTGTTGACGTCTTTTGTCAATAGCGCGGGTCTCAAGTGGTTAAACTATGTTGTTTTTCGGGTTGTAAAAAATGACCGTGTGTGGGCTAAAACGACGTAAAAAACCCACGTATGCTCAGAAGCAAGTTATGAGACGGGAGCGCTCGTTCTGGTAAAACTACCGTTCATAATGGAGTAAGCACATTCATCACGCTGTAACAGACAGAAAAGGGCAAATCATCTTTTACTAACACGGAATCAGCTAAAG
Source organism: Rana temporaria (assembly GCF_905171775.1). NCBI lineage: Eukaryota > Metazoa > Chordata > Amphibia > Anura > Ranidae > Rana > Rana temporaria. The sequence goes on from NC_053492.1 coordinate 28,111,003, forward strand.
CAGCCCAAAGGCGAATGGAACTTCCCCTTTATAGTGCCGTTGTACGTGTTGTACGTCACCGCTAGGGATGAGCTCCGCGTTCGATTCGAACGTATGTTCGACTCGAACATCGGTCGTTCGATCGTTCGTCGAAACTCAAACAAAACGGGTCGTTCGCGCCAAATTCGAGTGACGCAAAACGTCCCATAATTCACTGGGGCGTTGAGCGCTGATGATTGGCCAAGCATGCTGTATGTCCCGCATGCTTGGCCAATCACAGCGCTCAAAAAACGAAGAGCCATAATTGGCCAAAGCCAGGGTGGCTTTGGCCAATTATGGCTCAGGGGGATTAGTACACGCCCCCCACTATAAAAGGCAGCCTGCACGGCTGCCTAGTGTAGTGTGTTGGCGGTTCTAGAGAAGATCAGTCAGTCAGACAGAGAGAGATAGAGAGATAGAGACACAGTGTCTTAACTAGATAGATAGATAGATAGATAGAAAGATAGATAGAGTAGGAAGTGTAGTCAGTATAGTTAAAAGTACAGTTTGTAGAGAATATATTCACATCCTTAGGCGTTGTCAATATATTTATAAACTGTACAGCTCAGCTAGTTTATCTATCAGGCAGGAGATTGTTCTACATGCAGCGCTCTAACGTGTTGTATTGCCTGCATTAGGGATTTACTTTAAATATAATTATTCTGTGTTATTTAAGGTGTGCTAGTTAATTGCACACACAGACGCATTACCTGTTACTGCACGTGTGCAATTTATTTGCACAGAAGCGCAGTCGCTGTTAATGCAACTGGGCTATTGAATTGCACAGAAACGCAGTCGCTATTACTGCGTGCGTGCTGTTTAATAGCAACTAAAGGCAGTTGGTGTCACTGCGTGCGTGCTGTTAAATCGCAGTTGACCGCAGTCGCTATTACTGCGTGCGTGCTGTTTAATAGCAACTAAAGGCAGTTGGTGTCACTGCGTGCGTGCTGTTAAATCACATTTGACCGCAGTCGCTATTACTGCGTGCGTGCTGTTTAATAGCAACTAAAGGCAGTTGGTGTCACTGCGTGCGTGCTGTTAAATCGCATTTGACCGCAGTCGCTATTACTGCGTGCGTTCTGTTTAATAGCAACTAAAGGCAGTTGGTGTTACTGCGTGCGTGCTGTTAAATCGCATTTGACCGCAGTCGCTATTACTGCGTGCGTGCTGTTTAATAGCAACTAAAGGCAGTTGGTGTCACTGCGTGCGTGCTGTTAAATCGCATTTGACCGCAGTCGCTATTACTGCATGCGTGCTGTTTAATAGCAACTAAAGGCAGTTGGTGTCACTGCGTGCGTGCTGTTAAATCGCATTTGACCGCAGTCGCTATTACTGCGTGCGTGCTGTTTAATAGCAACTAAAGGCAGTTGGTGTCACTGCGTGCGTGCTGTTAAATCGCATTTGACCACAGTCGCTATTACTGCGTGCGTGCTGTTTAATAGCAACTAAAGGCAGTTGGTGTCACTGCGTGCGTGCTGTTAAATCGCATTTGACCGCAGTCGCTATTACTGCGTGCGTGCTGTTTAATAGCAACTAAAGGCAGTTGGTGTCACTGCGGCTATTTTGTTACTTTACACTTGAACCAAGTCGCTCTTACTGTGTGGTTGCTGTTTAATACCATCTGAAAGCAGTTGGTGTGACAGCGACTATTTTGTTACTTTACACTTGAACCAAATCGCTCTTACTGTGTGATTGCTGTTTAATACCATCTGAACGCAGTCGGTGTGACAGCGACTATTTTGTTACTTTACACTTGAGCCAAGTCGCTCTTACTGTGTGGTTGCTGTTTAATACCATCTGAACGCAGTTGGTGTGACAGCGACTATTTTGTTACTTTACACTTGAGCCAAGTCGCTCTTACTGTGTGGTTGCTGTTTAATACCATCTGAACGCAGTCGGTGTGACAGCGACTACTTTGTTACTTTACACTTGAGCCAAGTCGCTCTTACTGTGTGGTTGCTGTTTAATACCATCTGAACGCAGTTGGTGTGACAGCGACTATTTTGTTACTTCACACTTGAGCCAAGTCGCTCTTACTGTGTGGTTGCTGTTTAATACCATCTGAACGCAGTTGGTGTGACAGCGACTATTTTGTTACTTTACACTTGAGCCAAGTCGCTCTTACTGTGTGGTTGCTGTTTAATACCATCTGAACGCAGTCGGTGTGACAGCGACTATTTTGTTACTTCACACTTGAGCCAAGTCGCTCTTACTGTGTGGTTGCTGTTTAATACCATCTGAAAGCAGTTGGTGTGACAGCGACTATTTTGTTACTTTACACTTGAGCCAAGTCGCTCTTACTGTGTGGTTGCTGTTTAATACCATCTGAACGCAGTCGGTGTGACAGCGACTATTTTGTTACTTTACACTTGAGCCAAGTCGCTCTTACTGTGTGGTTGCTGTTTAATACCATCTGAACGCAGTTGGTGTGACAGCGACTATTTTGTTACTTTACACTTGAACCAAGTCGCTCTTACTGTGTGATTGCTGTTTAATACCATCTGAACGCAGTCGGTGTGACAGCGACTACTTTGTTACTTTACACTTGAGCCAAGTCGCTCTTACTGTGTGGTTGCTGTTTAATACCATCTGAACGCAGTTGGTGTGACAGCGACTATTTTGTTACTTTACACTTGAGCCAAGTCGCTCTTACTGTGTGGTTGCTGTTTAATACCATCTGAACGCAGTCGGTGTGACAGCGACTATTTTGTTACTTCACACTTGAGCCAAGTCGCTCTTACTGTGTGGTTGCTGTTTAATACCATCTGAAAGCAGTTGGTGTGACAGCGACTATTTTGTTACTTTACACTTGAACCAAGTCGCTCTTACTGTGTGAGTGCTGTTTAATACCATCTGAACGCAGTCGGTGTGACAGCGACTATTTTGTTACTTTACACTTGAGCCAAGTCGCTCTTACTGTGTGGTTGCTGTTTAATACCATCTGAACGCAGTCGGTGTGACAGCGACTATTTTGTTACTTCACACTTGAGCCAAGTCGCTCTTACTGTGTGGTTGCTGTTTAATACCATCTGAAAGCAGTTGGTGTGACAGCGACTATTTTGTTACTTTACACTTGAACCAAGTCGCTCTTACTGTGTGATTGCTGTTTAATACCATCTGAACGCAGTCGGTGTGACAGCGACTATTTTGTTACTTTACACTTGAGCCAAGTCGCTCTTACTGTGTGGTTGCTGTTTAATACCATCTGAACGCAGTTGGTGTGACAGCGACTATTTTGTTACATAACACCTGAACGCATAACTATGGCTGGAAGGACAAAGAGAGGCAGAGAGTCACGAGGGCAAGCAGGCTCTGCATCTAGAGGTAACGCTGGTGATGGATGTGGTGCATCCTCTTCAGCACGTGGCCGTGGCCGCTCGTCCTTCTTTTCGGGAGCTGGCCGTGTTGAGCCTCAACATGCTGAGAAATTAGTTGAGTGGATGACCAAGCCGTCCTCATCCTCCTCATCCTCTCTCACACAGACTGATTATAGTTTGTCTGGCAAAGCAGCTGCCAAGGCGTCCTCTACCCTCTGCACAATGGGATCACACAATCCTTCCCTAGTCCCACCGTGTCCTCCTGAGGAGTCCCCCGAACTGTTTCAACACAGTGTTGGGTACATGCTAGCTGAAGATGCACAGCGTTTTGAAGACTCCGATGACGGAACACTGATAGAGGAAGGCATTGATGTGAGCCCAGGGAGAGGGGGTGGCCGAGAGGGACAACAATCTGGGAGTGATGTTCCCCCAGCTGGAGCATACTGCCAGGTTGTCGCCAGTGATGATGAGGAGGGAGGGGATGATGAGGTCATTGACTCTACCTGGGTGCCTGGTAGGAGAGAGGAGGAGGAGGAAGAGGACGAGGCACAGGCACATCTTCAAAGAGGCAGGAAGCCCTCCAGGGGTCAGCTTAAGGGCAGTACACCAACTGCATTACGTGGCGCTGCTGTGTCTCAACGGTACAGCAAAAGTTCTTTGGTGTGGGCCTTTTTTGAAACCTGTCCATCAGATGCTACCTTTGCTGTTTGCAACATATGTCTCAAGCGTATCTCGCGTGGCCAAAACATCACCCGCTTGGGCACCACATGCTTGTCCAGACATATGTCGACCTGCCATGCAGCTCGTTGGCAGGCATACCAGAAAGACCCACACCAAAGACCAAAGCGGTCCTCCCCTTGCCCTTCTGTGACCTCAAACCCCACTAGACCCCTAGTCCTCTCTGCAGCCTGCACCGAAGGTGTAGAAATAGGTGTGTCACAACGTAGTAGTGGTAGTACATCCGGCCAATCTACTGATATTACCAGACAAATTTCCCTGCCCCAGCTGCTGCAGCGCCGAAAGAAGTACGCTCCCAGCCATCCACATGCCCAGCGGTTGAATGCTAGCTTAGCAAAATTGCTAGCACTTCAACTGCTACCTTTTCAGTTGGTAGATTCTGCCCCCTTCCGTGAGTTTGTGGAATGTGCAGTACCTCAGTGGCAAGTACCCAAACGCCACTTTTTTTCACGGAAGGCGATTCCGGCTCTCTACCGGCATGTGGAAGGCAATGTCCATACCTCGCTGGACAGGGCGGTCAGTGGTAAGGTGCATCTTACCGCTGACTCATGGTCCAGCAGGCATGGACAGGGACGTTACCTGTCTTTTACGGCCCATTGGGTGACTCTGCTGGCAGCTGGGAAGGACGCAGGTCAAGGCACAGTAGTTTTGGAGGTTGTTCCACCACCACGCCTCCAAAACACTACAACTGCTTGTGACACACCTCTCTCCTCCACCCCCTCCTCTTCTTCTTCCTCTGTGGCCTCTTCCTGTGGTGATGTTGGCTCAGAACCAGCCGTGCTCCGTAGGCGTACGACGGGCTACGCAGGAATGCAGGCCAAGAGATGCCATGCGGTCCTAGAGCTGGTGTGCTTGGGAGACAGGAGCCACACTGGGGAAGAGGTTCTTTCAGCTCTGCAGGGGCAGGCTCAGAGGTGGTTGACGCCACGCCAGCTGAAGCCTGGAATGGTGGTCAGCGATAATGGCACCAACCTCCTCTCTGCCCTGCGACGTGGAAAACTCACCCATGTGCCCTGTTTTGCGCATGTTCTCAATTTGGTGGTGCAGCGGTTCTTGGGCAGGTACCCTGGCTTACAGGATGTCCTGAGGCAGGCCAGGAAAGTCTGTGTGCATTTCCGGAGGTCATATAATGCCACTGCTCGGCTGACAGACCTCCAGAGGGAATACAACCTGCCCAAGAACCGCCTAATCTGTGACATGCCCACCAGATGGAACTCTACGTTGGCCATGCTGCAGCGGCTGCACACGCAGCAGAGGGCCATCAATGAGTACCTGTGCCAATATGGCAGCAGAACTGGCTCAGGGGAGCTTGGGTTTTTTTCACCACGCCAGTGGGCCTTGATCAGGGATGCATGCACTGTCCTGTCACCATTTGAGGAGGCCACGAGGATGGTGAGCAGTGACAGTGCATGCATCAGTGAGACTGTCCCGCTTATTCACATGTTGGAGCACACCCTACGTGGAATAATGGACAGGGCCCTTGAGGCAGAACAGAGGGAGGAAGAGGAGGACTTCCTTACCTCTCAAGGCCCCCTTTATCCAGACACTGTTCCTGCTTGCCCACCTGGAACACAGGAAGAGGAGGAGGAGGATGAGGAAGAGGAGGAGGAGGAGGATTGTATCAGCAGCATGGAGGTGGAGCCTAGCACTCAGCATCAACAGCAGCAGTCTTCAAGGGATCATTTACAGTCCCAAGGAACACGTGGACTTTTACGTGGCTGGGATGAGGTGGCTGAGGATCCTGTCGTCCTCAGTGACCCAGAGGACTGTGCCCCGAATGCCTCTGCAAACCTACGCTGCATGGCCTCCCTGATTCTGCAAAGCCTGCGTAAGGATCCTCGTGTACGTGCTATCAAGGAGAGGGATCATTACTGGCTGGCAACTCTCCTTGATCCACGTTACAAGAGTAAGGTAACGGATCTTATGTTGCCATCGCAGAGGGAGCAGAAGATGAAACTACTGCGGGAGGCCTTGCAGAAGGGTCTGTGCAATGCGTTCCCAGAACCGGGGGGATTACCAAAACCTGGCCCTGGACAACGTCTTGCTGAGGCTTCGGTGAGTCAGAGAAGGAGCGGTGGAGAAGGTGGCCGTCTGACCGATGCGTTCAGACAATTTTTTAGTCTGCAGCCCCAAGGTCTGACCGGTTCCAGCAACCATCGCCAGCGTCTGGTTTACATGGTCCGGGAATACCTAGCGGCAAGATCCGACTTGGACACCTTCCCCACGGAAAATCCTCTGGCTTACTGGGTCTTGAGGATGGATCACTGGCCAGAGCTTGCACAGTACGCAATTGAGCTACTGGCTTGCCCTGCATCCAGTGTTCTTTCAGAACGTACATTCAGTGCTGCTGGAGGCTTTGTGACCGATCACAGGGTACGCCTCTCCACCGACTCTGTTGATCGACTGACCTTCATCAAAATGAATCAGGCTTGGATCAACACCGGCTACCAAGCACCTGATGCTGATGTTACTGAATAAGAATTTTGTGTTGAAATATCAGATCCCTTTGAGACTGCTGATGCTGAGTGACTGTCCTGTTGTGCTGCTGATGGAATATCCTTCTCCTCCTCACTTTTCATGCTGTTAGCTAGTAAGAAATTTTGTTTTTCTGTGCTCCGCCACCAGTGCCTAAGGCCTAATTTTTCTGCCCCTGTTTAACAGGGGCGCCTAATAACAATTTTTGATGCAATACTTTGCACGTGGCCTAAGGCCTAATTTTTGTGCCCCTGTGTAACAGGGGCGTCTAATAACAATTTTTGATGCAATACTTTGCACGTGGCCTAAGGCCTAATTTTTGTGCCCCTGTGTAACAGGGGCGTCTAATAACAATTTTTGATGCAATACTTTGCACGTGGCCTAAGGCCTAATTTGTGTGCCCCTGTGTAACAGGGGCGTCTAATAACAATTTTTGATGCAATACTTTGCACGTGGCCTAAGGCCTAATTTTTGTGCCCCTGTGTAACAGGGGCGTCTAATAACAATTTTTGATGCAATACTTTGCACGTGGCCTAAGGCCTAATTTTTGTGCCCCTGTGTAACAGGGGCGTCTAATAACAATTTTTGATGCAATACTTTGCACGTGGCCTAAGGCCTAATTTTTGTGCCCCTGTGTAACAGGGGCGTCTAATAACAATTTTTGATGCAATACTTTGCACGTGGCCTAAGGCCTAATTTTTGTGCCCCTGTGTAACAGGGGCGTCTAATAACACTTTTTGATGCAATACTTTGCACGTGGCCTAAGGCCTAATTTTTGTGCCCCTGTGTAACAGGGGCGTCTAATAACAATTTTTGATGCAATACTTTGCACGTGGCCTAAGGCCTAATTTTTGTGCCCCTGTGTAACAGGGGCGTCTAATAACAATTTTTGATGCAATACTTTGCACGTGGCCTAAGGCCTAATTTTTGTGCCCCTGTGTAACAGGGGCGTCTAATAACAATTTTTGATGCAATACTTTGCACGTGGCCTAAGGCCTAATTTTTGTGCCCCTGTGTAACAGGGGCGTCTAATAACAATTTTTGATGCAATACTTTGCACGTGGCCTAAGGCCTAATTTTTGTGCCCCTGTGTAACAGGGGCGTCTAATAACAATTTTTGATGCAATACTTTGCACGTGGCCTAAGGCCTAATTTTTGTGCCCCTGTGTAACAGGGGCGTCTAATAACAATTTTTGATGCAATACTTTGCACGTGGCCTAAGGCCTAATTTTTGTGCCCCTGTGTAACAGCGGCGTCTAATAACAATTTTTGATGCAATACTTTGCACGTGGCCTAAGGCACAATTTTTGTGCCCCTGTGTAACAGGGGCGCCTAATAACAATTTTTGATGCAATACTTTGCACGTGGCTCCTTGTAGCGCTCCAATTACAGATATTGGGAGGGGTTGCAGTGTTATGTTGCGCCTACGGACACATTTTTATGCCCCTGTGTAACAAGGGCGCCTAATAACAATTTTTGATGCAATACTTTGCACGTGGCTCTTTGTTGCGCTACAATTACAGTATGTTTGAGGGGTGCCCTTTTTTCTACAATTTTGCTTTCCCAAAAAGATAATGCCACCCCCCCACCACCCCTAAAATAATCGAGATATTGTTCCCACACAGCACGTGCGCAACCAGTATTAAATTACTTTGTTCTTATAATAATTTAATGTTGTGCAGGGACATTTCTAAACATGTGCCACTACTAGAGACACACAGCAGGTGTGATATTTGAAGGAATTTTTCTTTTTTTTTTTTTCACTTTAAACATCATTAAAATCGCTGCTCCGCAAAAACGTCCGTTTTTAAAATATTTTTTTCGATTGATACATGTTCCCTGGGGCAAGACCCGGGTTCTGAAAGACGTTTACCAACATTAAATTGAATATTGGTCTTTAAAATGATCGTTTTTAAATTCGAACGTTCGAGTCCCATAGACTTCAATGGGGTTCTAAATGTTCGCGCGAACCCGCGGTCTGTTCGAACGTTCTGATGCGAACCGAACCCGGGTATGTTCGGCTCATCCCTAGTCACCGCGCTTTGCTAGTTAATTTTTTTAAAACGATGGTGTGTAGGCAACATCGTTTTAATGATGAAGTTGGGAAAACTTTGTTTTTTCAACATGCTGAAAAACGTTTTTTTTTTTTCTTGCTGAAAAATTATCGTGTGTACGCAGCATCATCCTTTCTAAACTACTGCCATAGTGCTGATCTATAAGGATATTAGTGCCTCCTGCATATATCCTTACCTGTCACATGTCTCCCCTCTGTCTGTTATAAGAACTGAAAAACTGCAGATTCTGTGGGTGGATCTGTTGTCTGGAGCTCTGTGGGTGGAGTCGTCATTTCAGTCGACACCCCGCTCCCTCCTCTACACTTCCCTTGTCAACATGCATTTTTTCCTGTGTATTCCTTACACTAAATTCTGCTATGATCATTAACATCCAGTCAAAATCCAGAAAAGTAACCACATGACTTCAGAAAAGGAGTGGGGGGGGATTAAAAAATAATGCCTGTCTCCAGGCTAGTGCATGAGATATGTAAATAACCTGTCACTCACAGCAAGGGGGCGGAACGGACTAAGGATTTCTCTGTAAGTCTGTTTTATTTCACTGAACAATAAAAGAGGATTGCTCAGAGCTGGATAAACTCTGTGTGGCAAGACTGGGCACAGATAATAGGAAATCGTATACTGTACATTGTGACATAAAACATTTTTTTTATTGCATTTTAGTGTAAATATGAGATGTGAGGTCTTTTGGACCCCAGATCTCATATTTAAGAGGACCTGTCATGCTTTTTTCTATTACAAGGGATGTTTACATTCCTTGTAATAGGAATAAAAGTGACACATTTTTTTTTTTTAAAGAACAGTGAAAAGCGTAAAAATAAAAGGTAAAATAAATAAGAAAAAAAAATGGAAACGCGTCCCGTCCCGCCGAGCTTGCGTGCACAAGCAAATGCATATATGAGTAGCGCCTGCATATGAAAACAGTGTTCAAACCACACATGTGAGATATCGCTGCGATCGGTAGAGCGAATGCAATAATTCTAGCTCTAGACCTCCTCTGTAACTCAAAACCTGTAGTATTTTTTAAACGTCGCCTATGGAGATTTTAACCACATCCATACCGCGTCATTGTAAAATGACGGCGGCAGGAACCCCTCCTCGATCCGGGTGGACGTCATATGACGTCCTGTGTTCCCGCCCACGGCGACGCTCGTGACCCGGCGCAGGTGCCTGGCGGCCGCGATTGCCGCCTGGTGCCCGCGATTGTCGGTAATCACGGCAGGAGTGTGGATCTGTGTGTGTAAACACACAGATCCACCTCCTGTCAGCGGTGAGGAGACCAATGTGTGTTCCCAGTACAGAGGAACACACATCGGTCTCCTCCCCTTGAGAGTCCCTGCCCCCCTACAGTTATAACACACCTTAGGGAACATATTAACCCCTTCCTCGCCCCCTAGTGGTTAACCCCTTCCCTGCCAGTCACATTTACACAGTAATCAATGCATATTTATAGCATTGATCGCTGTATAAATGTGAATGATCCCAAAAACGTGTCAAAAGTGTCCGATGTGTTCGCTGCAATGTCACGGTGACAGTAAAAAATCGCAAATCGCCGCCAATACTAGTAAAAAAATAAATAAAATAAAAATGCCATAAATCTATCACCTATTTTGTAGACGCTATAACTTTTGCGCAAACCAATCAATATATGATTATTGCGATTTTTTTTTTTTACCAAAAATATGTAGAAGAATACGTATCGGCCTAAACTGAGGAAAAAAAATGTTTTTTTAAAAAAAAAAATTATATTTATTAAATAAAAAAGTAAAAAATATTGTGTTTTTTTTAAAATTGTCGCTCTTCTTTTGTTTATAGCGCAAACAATAAAAACCGCAGAGATGATCAAATACCACCAAAAGAAAGCTCTATTTGTGGGAACAAAATGATAAAAAAATTGTTTGGGTACAGTGTAGCACGACCGCGCAATTGTCATTCAAAATGCGACAGTGCTGAAAGCTGAAAATTGGCTTGGGCAGGAAGGTGCGTAAGTGCCCGGTATGGAAGTGGTTAAAGGGCAAAAGTTTGTCGCCATTCCACGAGCTGGCGCAATTTTAAAGGGTGACTTGTTGGGTATCAATTTACGCGGTGTAACATTATCTTTTACAATATAAAACAAAATTGGGCTAACTTTACTGTTGTCTTATTTTTTTATTCAAAAAAGTGTTTTTTTCCCCAAAAAAGAGCGCTTGTAAGACCGCTGCACAAATACGGTGTGACAGAAAGTATTGCAACAACCGCCATTTTATTCTCTAGGGTGTTAGAATATATATATATATAATGTTTGGGGGTTCTAAGTAATTTTCTAGCAAAAAAAACTGTTTTTAACTTGTAAACACCAAGGGCTAGATTCAAGTAGCCTGCCGTAAGTTTGTGCGGGCGTAGCGTATGTTATTTACGCTACGCCGCCGCAACTTACACGGGCAAGTGCAGTATTCACAAAGCACTTGCTCCGTAAGTTGCATCGGGCGTAGCGTAAATGGGGCCGGCGTAAGCTCCCCTAATTCAAATGAGTATGAGGGGGGCATGTTTTATGTAAATGGGTGGTGACCCGACGTGATTGACGTTTTTCCCGAACGGCGCGTGCGCCGTCCGTGGAATTTCCCAGTGTGCATTGCTCCAAAGTACGCCGCAAGGACGTCATTGGTTTCGACGTGAACGTAAATTACGTCCAGCCCTATTCGCGAATGAATTAGACGCGGGAATGACGTCCATACTTAACATTGCGTACGCCTCATAATAGCAGGAGCAACCTTACGCCGAAAAAGCCTAACGTAAACGACGTAAAAAAATAGCGCCGGGCGTACGTAAATTTGTGAATCGGCGTATCTAGGTCATTTGCATATTCTACGCCGAAAACGACGGAAGCGCCACCTAGCGGCCAGCGTAAATATGCACCCTAAGATACGACGGTGTAAGAGACTTACGCCAGTCCGATCTTAGGCTAATGTCGGCGTATCTTGCTTTCTGAATACAGAAAGAAGATACGTTGGCGCAGCTTTGAATTTACGCGGCGTATCCATAGATACGCCGGCGTAAATCAATGCTGAATCTAGCCCCTAATCTCAGAAATAGGCTCAGTAAATGTAGTGGTTAAAATACCTTATCAAACCACGGCTTAAGTGGTGTGTTATTAAATAACTGATCCATTCTTAGAGGGAAGAGATAAATGTTGCTATAAGACGACAGGGTTGGAAATTGTTGTTTTGCTCTCTTTTCGTCTTCCTCGCTGGTAATGTCCTCCAGTCCTTTCATGAAGAAGACCACCGGTCGGTCAGGGTAGACTTGTGCGGCTGATTCAATGGCACAAAGTACCAGGGATGGTGGATTCATTCTGTCCGTGGTCTCCATAAATAAGATTCCATTTCCTTCTCTTAGAATGGTGGAAGCACGGAACGAATTGGCGCTGTACGAGATTACAAAAAACTTAAAAGAGGTCCTGCTAATATAGGCTATAACCAGTACCGCAATGAAGATAGTGAACATTCTTAGTTGTTTCAGCATGACTGTGGAATACTGTGGTTGCACTACAAGAAAAACAGAATTATATTATATGAAATTCAAAGGGCACATTTATTAAAGACAAGCATAAGAAATGTTTGGATCAATGGGCCAGATTCAGGTAGAAGTGCGGCGGCGTAACGTATCGTAGACCGCCGCAAGTTTTCATCGCAAGTGCCTGATTCACAAAGCACTTGCGATGAAAACTACCCCGGCGTAAGCCAGCGTAATTTAAATGGGCGTGTGCCATTTAAATTAGGCGCGCTCCCGCGCCGGACCTACTGCGCATGCTCCGTTTCGTAACTCCCGCCGTGCTTTGCGCGAAGTGACGTCATTTTTTCGAACGGCGACGCAGGTAGCGTAATTCCGTATTCCCGGACGGCTTACGCAAACGACGTGAATTTTAAAATTTCGACGCGGGAACGGCGGCCATACTTTAGACAGCAATACGTTTGCTGTCTAAAGTTAAGCCATCCAAAACGATGACTAACTTTGCGACGGGAAACTAGACTAGCGGCGACGTAGCGGACGCAAAAAACCGTTGTGGATCGCCGTAACTCCTAATTTGCATACCCGACGCTGGTTTACGACGCAAACTCCCCCCAGCGGCGGCCGCGGTACTGCATCCTAAGATCCGACAGTGTAAAACAATTACACCTGTCGGATCTTAGGGATATCTATGCGTAACTGATTCTATTAATCAGTCGCATAGATACTCTGAGAGATACGACGGAGTATCTGAGATACTCCGTCGTATCTCCTTTGTGAATCTGGGCCAATGCTTTTTGTAGCAGAGCAAAAAGCTGTAGCATCACAGCAGTATGTTTATTCCTGAGTATACCTACACCCGAAAACAAAAATACAATTTATTGCAGCTTACCAGTCCTTATGATGAAAGTGGTGGCCACATTCATTTTCTTTTTTTAGGCAAGTACAGAAAATTCTTATTATTAATATACAGGATTTATACAGCGCCAACAGTTTGCACAGCACTTTACAACATGAGGGAAGACAGTACAGTTATAATAAAAGCGGGTGGTCCATGTTCCCTTCCTCGTTGGGCACCAACAGTGGCGGTGCGTCCATAGAGGGCGCAGGCGCGCCGCCCCCTCTCGCTCTTGCACCGCCACTGAAAAACAATACATAGATTCATGCATTGCATGAATCTATGTGTTGTCACCACTGCGCACTATTCAGATGGCCGGCCCCCTGGTGAGCGCCGGCCATCTGAATAACGGCTGCTGGTTGTCTTTGGAAGTGTCTATCAGAGACAGCGGCTCTGAGGCACAGTGGCACATGTTGATGGGGACAAGGGCCTCTTCCCCACAACCCTTGCCTGGTGGTTGTAGGGGTCTGTGGGCGGGGGGCTTATCAGAATCCCTTTAATCACTTCAGCCCCGGACCATTTGGATGGCCAAAGACCAGAGCACTTTTTTTTGTGATTCGGCACTGTGTCGTTTTAACTGACAATTGCGCAGTTGTGCGATGTGGCTCCTAAACAAAATTGACGTCCTTTTTATCCCACAAATAGAGCTTTCTTTTGGTGGTATTTGATCACCTCTGCGGTTTCTATTTTTTGCACTATAAACAAAAATAGAGTGACAATTTTTAAAAAAAAAAATATTTTTTTTTTTACTTTTTGCTATAATAAATATCCCCCAGTTTAAGTCGGTACGTATTGTTCTACATATTTTTGGTTAAAAAAATCGCAATAAGCGTTTACTGGTTTGCGCAAAAGTTATAGCGTCTACAAAAAAGGGGATAGTTTATGGCATTTTCGTTAATATTTTTTTTTTACTAGTAATGACGGCGATTAGCAATTTTTGTTATTGTGACTGCGATATTATGGCAGACACATCGGACACTTTTGGCACTATTTTGGGAGCATTCACATTTATACAGTGATCAGTGCTATAATAATGCACTGGTCACTGTGTAAATGTGACTGGCAGTGAAGGGGTTAACCTGTAGGGGGCGCTGAAGGGGTTAAGTGTGACCTAGGGATGTGTTCTTACTGTTTGGGGCCGGGGCTACCTGTAAGACAACACTGATCACGGCTCCCAATCACAGGGAGCTGTGATCAGTGTCCTGTCACTAGGCAGAACGGGGAAATGCTTGTTTACATTAGCATTTCCCAGTTCTTCCTCTCCGTGAAACGATCGCAGGACTCCCGGCGGACATCGAGTCCGCAGGACTCATGGTCAGACTCACAGAGCTCACGGCGCGCGCGCCCCTGCAACCCCTGGGCCTTAAAGGCGACGTATATATACGTCGATCTGCCCAGCCGTGCAGTCTGCCGACATATATAGTCGAGCAGCGGTCGACAAGGGGTTAACAAGGGGACCCCCAGATCCCACCACCCCTATGTGAATGGGTATCTGGTACATTGTACCCCTACACATTCACCCAAAAAAGTGTCAAAAAAGTAAAAAGGACAGTAGTTTGGGACAAGACCTTTATTAAAAAACAAACAATGTCCATCCATCTTTGATCACAGCGTCACAAAGTGTCACATAATTGTGAAGTGGAAGGAAAATTATAAATAGTCTTCAATTTTTTTTTACAAATAAATGTGGAAAGTGTGGCCTACATTAGTATTCAGCCCCCTTTACTCTGATACCCCTAACTAAAACCTAGTGGAACCAATTGCCTTCAGAAGTCACCTAATTAGTAAATAGAGTCCATCTGTGTGCAATTTAATCTTAGTATAAATACAGCTGTTTTGTGAAGCCCCAAAAGGTTTGTTAGAGAACCTTAGCGGACAAACAGCATCATGAAGGCCACGGAACACACCAGACAGGTCAGAGATAAAGTTGTGGAGAAGTTTAAAGCAGTGTTATGTTTTAAAAAAATATCCCAAGCTTTGAACATCTCACGGAGCTCTGTTCAATTCATCATCTGAAAATGGAAAGAGTATGGCACAACTGCAAACCCACCAAGACATGGCCGTCCACCTAAACTGACCGGGCCGGGCAAGGAGAGCATTAATCAGAGAAACGTTGTTTGCGTAAGTCGTTCGCGAATAGGGATTTGCATAGAATGACGTCACCGTCGTAAGCATTGGTTTGTTCCAGGTTAATTTCGAGCATGCGCACTGGGATACCCCCACGGACGGTGCATGCGCAGTTAAAAAAAACGTTGTTTACGCCGATCACAACGTATTTACATAAAACACGCCCCCATTTGAATTCCGCGCCCTTACGCCGCAAAAAATACACTACACCACCGTAACTTATGGTGCGAATTCGTAGAGGATTTAAACCAAAAAAAAGTAAGTTACAGCGGCGTAGTGTATTTTAGATACGCTACACCCGGCGCATTAATGCGCCGCGCTACGTGGATCTGCGGGGAATCCCTCACCGGGGCATGCACGGGTAATTTTCCCCTATTAGGTCAACACTCATTGGGGGTAGGGGTTAAGAGTGTCTAAAGCATTTGCTTTGGGATACCCTTGGGGAGAAAGGGAGGTTTAATATCTCCTTCCCTTTGTTCTCCAGGGATATCAGAGTAGAGTAGGGGGAGGGTAGTTTTGGGTGGGGGGCTCTCCCTTTGTGTTTTTTTTTGTTTGTTTTGGCATCTCCCTCTCTTTCCGTACCGCCCGCCGTGACCGGGTCCCTCCTTTGGTGGGCTGTTGAAGTCTTCCTGGCCCTGGAGGTCTGTTTGGGAATTGTCTGGTTGACCAAGAAATGGACTCCCTCTCAATAATATCAATCAATGTTAAGGGCTTAAATATCCCCGAAAAGAGACGGATCCTACTACAGGATTTGAAAAAAAAGGGGAGTAACATAGCATTCATACAGGAGACACATTTTAGGAAGGGGGGGCTCCCCTTTATTAGAAATAGAGTTTTCCCGACAGTATACCATGCGACGAACCCGGTGGCAAAGAAGGGGGGGCATCAATTTTAATTTCAAATAACACCCCGTGGTCATTAACAGACTCCCTGGTGGATACCAGGGGGCAGTATTTAGTATTAAAAGGGACGATAGGGGGATTAGTAATAACGCTGGCCACTTTTTACGCTCCCAATACACAACAGGATTTGTTCTTGAGGAAGTTTCTGGACAAACTGTCAGGCTTTCAGGAAGGACAGTTGATCATGGGAGGGGATTTGAATCCCCTTGATCCCCTTGATCCTACTGTGGATACATCATCCGGAGGTTCGTCAGTTGTGGGGGGAACCCAGAAACGAATACGGCAGTTGTTGCAACAAGGGAGGTTAATAGACATATGGAGATTGACGCATCCAGGGGAGCGAGATTATTCCTTTTATTCTGTACCGCATAAGACATATTCGCGTATAGATTATTATTTTGTTCCACATAACCAGCTTCATGCAGTCAAGGAGGTTGGAATAGGGGAAATCACGTGGACAGATCACGCCCCAATCCTTTTGAAATATACATTAAGGGACTCTAGGCCTCCAGGATCTGGGTCCTGGAGACTGAATGAGAGCCTGCTACAGGATGACGGTGTGTTGGAAGATGTGCGGAAGGAATTAAAGTGGTATTTTGGGATAAATGATACCTCAGATTGTAATTTAGGGGTGGTTTGGGAGGCCCACAAGGCGGTGATAAGGGGGGTCTTGATGAAACACGGTTCAAGGATAAAGAGAGAAAGGGAATTAAAATTACCAACCCTTATGACAGAGATCTCATGTTTAGAAATAAGACACAGAGTCCCAGTCCAGAGCTAGAAAGGGATCTACTGGTGGCACGTAGACAAATTACCGAACTACTCATGTATAGAGCGAAAAGGGCAATACAGATAGGTAGGAGGCAGAATTATGAATTCGGTAATGAATGTGGGAAGCAATTGGCTAGCTCGTTGAGGGAACAACAAATAAGGACCTATATTCCAACGATTCTGGGAACAGAAGGGGAAAATCTTGCCCTACCTAGAGAGATAGCACAGAGATTTGGGGACTTTTATAATGCTTTGTATAATTTGCAAACAAGTTCTCAGGATCATGTGGCAATGGGAAACTATATAGCAACATCAGGTATTGCGAGCTTAACGTCAGAGATGAGCCAAGTGATGGAAAAGCCTATTACTATAGAAGAGATACAGGAGGTAGTGAAAAAGGGGAAAGGAGGGAAATCGCCAGGTCCGGATGGGTTTACTACTCAATACTACAGACTTCTTTTTCCGGAATTGGGCACATTTATGGTAGAAATGTTTAACGGGTTAGGAGAGACAGGTGCCTTCCACACTGAATCGCTAAAAGCGGTGATAGCGGTTATACCCAAGGAGGGAAAGGATCCTTCCCAATGTGGGAGTTATAGACCAATTTCATTATTGAACGAAGACCTAAAGCTTTTTGCTAAGATTTTGGCAAGGCGGGTACAGCAGTACATACCTGGGCTTGTCCATAAAGATCAGGTGGGATTTGTGCAGATGCGTGAAGCACGGGATAATACGGTTAAGACCTTAAATTTGATCCATTTGGCTGGCACTTCCCGAACCCCATGTGTCTTTCTCGGAACGGATGCTGAAAAAGCTTTTGACCGGATAAACTGGCAATTCATGTTCATGGTATTGAGACACATGGGGTTCGGCAATAAGATGTTACAATGTATCGCAAGTAATTATACCCACCCGACGGCCCAGGTAGAGTGAACGGGATACTGTCGCCACCTTTTAAGCTGTCAAACGGGACAAGACAGGGCTGCCCCCTATCCCCTTTTTTATTTGCGTTATCTGTGGAACCCTTATTAACCATTTCAATACCGGCTTTTATACACACCTCATTACCGGGCCTATTCTGGCACTTCTCTCCTACATAAAAATCATCATTCTTTTGCTAGAAAATTACGCAGAACCCCCAAAAATTGTATATGTTTTTTTAGCAGACACCCTAGGGAATAAAATGACGGTCATTGCAACGCTTTATCTTGCACGGTATTTGCGCAATAATTTTTCAAACGCCCTTTTTTTGGAAAAAAATTGTTTCATGAATTAAAAAAATAACAAAACAGTAAAGTTAGCCCAATTTTTTTGTATAATGTGAAAGATTATGTTACACCGAGTAAATAGATACCTAACATGTCACGCTTTAAAATTGTGCATACTCATGGAATGGCGCCAAACATCGGTACTTAAAAATCTCCATAGGCAACGCTTTAATTTTTTTTTACAGGTTACCAGTTTAGATTTACAGAGTTCTAGTTCTAGATTTGTTGCTGGCACTCTAACGCATGCAGCGATACCTTACATATGTGGTTTAAACGGCGTTCACATATGTCGGCGGGACTTACGTGTGAGTTCGCTTCTGCACGCGAGCATTTTATTCCTATTACAAGCAATGTAAACATACCTTGTAATAGGAATCGGTGTGTTTACTTACGGGGACCCGGGCGCGACGTCATCACATCGCGCCCGGGTCCTCCAATGGTCATAGAGATGACTGGTCACCAGTCATCTCTATGCTTCCTGCCTACGCCGGACAATTCTTTCTCTGGGCCCCAGATGGCACGGGAGAGCCCGGAGAAGCACCGGATTGCGGCAGGAGGGGGTAAATAAGAACGATCAAGCGGCGGAACTGCCGCTATGATCATTCTTATGTTGCGCAGAATCACCGGCAGAACAAAAGGATATCTGGATGATGCCTCTAGCTGCAGGCATCATTCAGATATCCACCCGCAAAGCCCAGGACGTCATTTGACGTCCACCCAGTAGGATTCGATTGAACCCAGGCATTAAGGGAGTGTCTCTGGGAGGTACAGAATATAAGATTTCAGCATATGCGGACGACATGATGTATAGCTTGACCAGCCCGATGGAATCCCTTCCTAATTTGTTACAAAAACTGAAGATATCAAATCTATCAGATCTATCAAATTTCAAGATAAATTATGATAAATCAGAAGCAATGGGAGTCACACTCCCAGAGAAAGAATTGAAGATATTGAAATCTAATTATACATTTTAATGGTCTGATACATCTCTTACATATCTGGGCACCTCCATCCCGGCGGACCTAACACAAGTTTATAAACTTAATTTTGTACCATTACTGGCGAAAGCACGGGTCCTCCTGGATGGATGGCAGAAGGGGTTCCATTCATGGTTTGGGAGATCTAACATTATTAAAATGAATATACTACCGAAATTTATGTATCTCTTCCAGACACTCCCTATTGCAATACCGATTTTTTTTTTTTTTTTAAACAGACACAATCCCTCTTCAATAGGTTTATATGGGCAAATAAACGTCCAAGAATCAAGGGTCGTATATTATCTTTAGCCAAACGACGGCGTAGTGTAACTTTGGCGGCGTAAGGGCGCGCAATTCAAATGGATGTAATGGGGGCATGTTTTATGTAAATACGTCTTGACCCGGCGTAAATTAAGTTTTTTTTCAACTGCGCATGCGCCGTCCGTGGGGGTATCCCAGTGCGCATGCTCGAAACTAAACCGGAACAAGCCAATGTTTACGACGGTGACGTCATTCTACGCAAAGCCCTATTCACGAACGACTTACGCAAACGACGTAACATTTTAAAAATTCGATGCGGGAACATCGGCCTTACTTAACATAGGATACGCCTCATATAGCAGGGGTAACTATACGCCGGAAAAAGCCGAACGCAAACGACGTAAAAAAATGCGCCGGCCGGACGTACATTCGTGGATCGTCGTATCTAGCTAATTTGCATACTCAACGCGGAATTCGACGGAAACGCCACCTAGCGGCCAGCGTAAATATGCACATACGATCCGACAACGTACTAAGACGTATGCCTGTCGGATCGATCCCTCATTCAGTCGTATCTTGTTTTGTGGATACAAAACAAAGATACGACGCGGGAACTTTGAAATTACGCGGCGTATCAATAGATACTTCGGCGTAATTCGTTTGTGGATCTGGCCCACTATGTACAGAAATAAGTTAACAAAGTCAGCACCCAAAAGCAATGTGACAGAGACATGATAAAGCACCTGCCTACAGTGCTACTGATATACTGCTTTACACTTCATTTTAACTGCTTCCCGTCCAGCGACGTATCAGTACGATACTGGATTGGAAGGGTGATATCGTGGTCATCACTATAGCAATGATCAAGATATGATTTTTTAACACCAGCAATTCTGTACAAAGTAAAAGTAATCCTAGTGGATAAGAAGCCACTGGGTTACTTTTACAGGCAGTGGAAGGGGGTTCCATCACCACCTTTACTGCTTTTAAGATGTGACCAGTAGCATCCGGTTACTGGGACACAGTCAGGCCCCGTACACACGTCCGAGGAACTCGACGTGCCAAACACATCGAGTTCCTCGTCGAGTTCAGTGTGGAAGCCACCGAGATCTCGGCGGGCCGACTTTCCTCATTGAACAATGAGGAAATAGAGAACATGTTCTCCTTTCGGCCCGACGAGTTCCTCATCGGCTTCCTCGCTGAAAAGTGTACACACGAACGAGTTTCTCGGCAGAATCCAGCTCCGACCGAGTTTCTGGCTGAATTCTGCTGAGAAACTCGGTCGTGTGTACGGGGCCTGAGAGGGATGGATGTTGTTCCTCGCACCGTGTGATGTCAGATACTGGAAGTGATGAGGATTTTATCACTTCTGGTTTCGGTCTCATGTAAAGAAGCCATTATCGGCTGGAACAAGTATCTGATCAAACTGATCTTAGTTTGATCTTATGTTTTGGAGGCCAGAGGACAGATATGATCCATAAAGAGGACATGTCATGGCCCATGCTTTCATGGTTCATCCCTTGTGAAAGCAAATATGAAAAAAAAATGTAAAGATACAGATTGTAAAGATTTGTTTTTCTATGTGTAGTAAAATAAATAAAATACAATTTAAAAGAAATTTAAACTGCCCCCACTCCTTCATGCTTATTAATTGCAAATGCATGTGGTGGCTCCGCACGCATATGTAAATCGCTTCAATCCGGAGTCAGGGGTGGGGTCAATGGCGTGGTTGAAGGGGGCCGCATCAGGTAGGCTGTACGGGACCCCATGATTTCTAACAGTGGCCCTGGTCATGGGTCAAAGTTCTTCTCAATGTAAAATTGTGGACGGGTGCGAATATCGTCACATATCCGCCTGTTCGGCAAACCTGCAAACAAGCAAAGTTTGTCGCAAAACGACCGCCGAGCGACCTGCCAGGCCATCTCTACTGAGGACAGTAATGTGGGTGATGATTTGAAGAAGGGCAGAGAACACTGCAATGAAGTGGGGCTGAGGACAATAATGTAGGGGGGGTGATGTAAAGGGGTTTGAGTAGACTGCAAAGATGGGGGGTTGAGGACAGTGTGTGATTTGAAGGGGCTATGAGAACATTACCATAAACGGGGTGGAAAGGGGATGATGTGAATGGAGGCTAAGGACACTGCTGTAAATGGAGGATAATGATGTGAAGGGTGGAAATTGTGATATGAGGGGGGGGGGGGGACTGTGATGTAAATGGATGGTTTTTGATTCACAGGGGAGACCAAGGACACTGATGTAAGAACGGGATTGTGATATGAGGCTCGGTTCAGATCTGTGCTTTTACTGGCTGAAGAAGATATGTATATACACCTTTCTTGCACAGGTTAGCCAATATAGATGTTAGGAGGGGTAAGGGTCATTTTTAAGAGTTGATAGGTTATCCCAGAATTCAACTTTATGGTTACAGTATGCAAAGACATGGTAGACAATTGTACTCTTCCAAGCCTTGGTAACAATTTTGGAAAGGTCCTTTTATTTTCCAGCTTGACTGCACCCATGTGGTTGCCTTCACACTTACTTGTATAATAAACCTTCCTGTAACCCCAAATAGTAACATCCACACTATCCCTCCCTGTAACTCTAAGTATCTCTCTGTAATCCCAACACTTGCCCAATTTCCTCCTAACCGTAGCACCAGCCTTCACACTTAACCTAACCTAACACTAACCTGCACACTGATCCTCTCCATAATCTTAACAATGCCTATACAAGCTCATTCCCTTTGTGTTCTTTTCATGCCCTGGTATCATGAATTCCAAAGACCAGCCTTTTGGTGTCAGGAACAGAAGATCCCTGAAACAGAACCTGCTACTTTAGCTCTCAGGCTTTAGGTAGCAACAATCTAATACAGTATATTAGCAGAAGAAACAAACGAAAAACATTAAAAGTAACACATGTTAAATGTTCTAGGCAATGAGAATAAGTTATTGCAGACTCACCCAACCTGTAACGGGAAATGGAAACTGCACAGTATATGTTCTAATTTATATATGAAACATATTTATATAATTAATTCAGTGAACAAATTACAGCATGCCCTGTTTACAATATAATTAGACGTACAGTGCAGCTCACACCCTCAGCGTACTTGTAATGTGAAGGGCACGCCTAAGCCAATACCTGGTGAAACCTTCCACAGGCAGTACAGGGCATCCTCAAACATGTAAATGCATCCTAAACCCACACCAATGTCTTTTGTATAAATACCAGGAGTTATGTTTTCTACTATGTAAAAGTATAAAAATGTGCGCTAGTCTGAAAATATTGAACAAAAAGCTGCTGCATAAAATGTGACTTATGCCGCGTACACACGACTGTTTTTCGCAATGTGAAAAACTACATTTTTTTTTAATGCCATTAAAAACGATCATGTGTGGGCTCCAGAGCATTTTTCGCGACGTTAAAAATGGCCATTAAAAATTGAGAACATGCTCTAAGGGCCAGATTCTCAATGGCGTTACGACGGCTCAACACCATTTGCGCCGCCGTAAGTCCTAATCTGGCCCAGGGTATCTATGCGACTGAGTCTTAGAATCAGTTACGCATAGATATCCATTAGATCTGACAGGCGTAAGGATCTTGCGCTGTCAGATCCTAAATGCAATTTTTTTTCCCGCCGCTAGGTGTCGCCTCGTCGTTTTCCCCGTCGTCTATGCAAATTAGCTATTTACGCGAGATTCCCGAACGTACGCGCGCTCGACGCAGAGAATTTACAACGTTTCCGTAGCCTTTGCGATCTGTAAAGTTGCCCCTGGGTCTATGAGGCGCAGCCAATGTTAAGTATGGCCGTCGTTCCCGCATCGAAATTAAAAAATCAACGTCGTTTGCGTAAGACGTCCGTGAATGGCACTGGACGCCATTTACGTTAACGTCTAAGCAAATGACGTCGGTGCGACGTCATTTAGCGCAATGCACGTCGGGGATATTTACCCGACGGAGCATGCGCAGTACGCTCGGCACGGGAACGCGCCTAATTTAAATGGTGCCCGCCCCATTTGAATTGGGCGGGCTTGCGCCCAGCGCATTTACGATACACCACCGCAAGTTTACAGGTAAGTGTTCTGAGAATCAGGCACTTACACTGTAAACCTGCGGCGGTGTAACATAAATCACATATGTTACGCTGCCCAGGAGCAACGTAATTATATGTGAATCTGGCCCTAAATTTTCACTGCGTTTTTAACGTTGTCGTTTTTAACGTCGTAAAAAAAAGGTTGTGTGTGGGCTTTAACGATGTGAAAATAATGCGCATGCTCAGAAGCAAGTTATGAGACGGGAGCGCTCGTTCTGGTAAAACTAGCGTTTGTAATGGAAGTAGCACATCCGTCACGCTGTAACAGACAGAAAAGCACAAACCGTCTCTCACCAAAGGTTTATTAACACGAAATCAGCAAAAGCAGCACCAAGGGTGGCGCCATCTTAATGGTACTTCTCCTTTATAGTGCCGTTGTACGTGTTGTACGCTTTGCTAGAGCATTTTTTTTCACGATCGTGTTTAGGCAAGGCAGGCTTAACAATAATCGGGTTGAAAAAAACGTTGTTTTTTCTAGACCATTAAAAATGGTCGTGTGTACGCGGCATAAGATTCAAAATGTGACTGTGGTAAAGATGTAGCACTTAGGCCTAGTACACACGATAGGATTTATCCGCGGATACGGTCCTCCGGACCGTTTCCACGGATAAATCCTCTGAGGATTTTTATTTTTTTTGTTTCAATAATTTTTATTGGTTTATCATATATCACATACATACATATCAAACGTGTAAGTTTCCATCAGTATTTCAATAAAATTACATATACCTTGAAGTTTATAATGCAGATACACTATACTATAAGTATTTGGAATCCATTTACCATTCTTAAAGGAATTTCTAATAAAAGAATAACAAAACAATATTCCCATGTACTAGATTTTAAAATAATTTAGCCAGCCGTAACTACGTTGAAGATCAATATTTTATATAACTATAAAAATGACGTGTATTTATATGCACCTCATATACTACTAGTCATTGAAAAAAGAGAAAAAACATTGAACCAGAGGATTACAGAGATCAAACTCCAGTCAGAAAATTTACATTTTGATTGATCCATGTTTTCCATGGAATCCACGAAGTTTCAAATTTGTGTAAGTTATTTTGGGACAAAGCCCATAACCTTTCGTATGTCATATGAAGATTTGTAACGTCGATGGCTTCAATCACCGATGGGGGACAGGGATCTTTCCATCTCCTGGTTATTGACAGCCTGGCAGCTAGAAGTAAGTGAACTATCGAACTTCTCTTGGTGACCTGAATATCATCAATTCCCAAGGATAATAACGCCAATGCAGGATTAGGTTCTATACTTGTATTAGCCATACTTGTCAATATAAAGAATATATTTTTCCAATATTCCTTCAGTTTTGGGCAATCCCAGAGAATGTGAAGTAGATCTCCCCTTTTACCACATGCCCTCCAACATTCATCAGAGTGTTGTGTACCAAACTTAGATAAAACACTAGGGGCCATATTCTCAAAAAATATCCGCCTGCTACGCTTAGGGCACTTACACTCCGCTGTCCCAACTTACTGGAGCAGGTGTTGTATTCCCCAAACACTTGCTCCATAAGTTGGGACAGCGGAGTGTAAGTGTCCCGGCGTAGCCTGGCGGATCTCCAAGGGGGCGTCTTCTATTCAAATGAAGCGCGCCCCCGATGCGAAAGAACTGGGCATGCGCCGGGCTGCAAAAAGCCCAGTGCGCATGCTCCAGTTCTCGGCGGAAAACGTCAATGACGCCGACGTGTGCGTCATTGACGTAAAGTCGTATTCAAGAACGACTTACGTAAACGACGAAAAAACACGACGGGGACCCGACGCCATTCGTAACATGGCCTACGCGAGACTTGCGGAAATTTAATCCTCCATATAGCAGGACTAAATTTCCGCTTACGCAAACGACGTTAGCGACGGTTATGCGGCGCGAACTCGTTCGGGAATCGGCGTAGAAGGATCATTTGCATATGCAAATGACTCCTTCATGTAAATGCCATCTAGCGGCGGCTGGCGTCATTGCATTTAAGATCCGCCAGTGTAAGTGACTTACAGATGGCGGATCATAAGTGTATCTATGCAAAAATGATTCTGAGAATCAGGAGCATAGATACACTGGCCAAAAAAGGGAGATACGATGGAGTATCCTGAGATACTCCATCGTAACTTCTATGAGAATATGGCCCTAGGTGTGTAGTACCACCTTAAGTTAATTTTAACCGTCAGTTCCCATAAGGAAGCGCATCTGGAAACAGTTTGATTCACAACACAAGCCGATTTCCATTGGTCACACGTATAAGAAAGACCCAGATCACTGTGATGCCGATTTAGTAAATATTTTTTTTTCTTGAAGAATATTATAGAAAAATGAAATTCCCTTATCCAGCTTATTTTTGGAAGTGAAGAACAACCAGGCTCGTGTATAGATATGTATATATTTAGAATCAAAGTTTTTTAAGCACCGTTGAATCTTTTTATATTGAATATGGTGTGACTTGGGTAAGTTAAATTCAGATTTAATATCATCAAAAGATTTAATCTCGTTCTGATCGAATAGATCCTGAACTTTTTCAATCCCATGAGAATGCCAAACATCAAGGTTTCCTATAGACGTAACCAATTCCAGGACTTTCAAGGGAACGTCCATTAAAATTCTTGGAAAGGAATTGTCTGTATGTTTCAAGAATTTTAACCATGTTGATATGGAAATGTTCATAGTAGGTGGTAGATGTGAGGGAATTTTCAAGCCTATTTGTGCACCAAAGAGCCAATTTGTAGTGGGTCTCTGTAGACAATATGAGGACTCAATCAATCCCCATGATGTCGATGGAGAGGACTGAAACCATTCTTTCAGCTGGGTCAAAATAGAACTGTGATAATAATCTTGGAAATCCACATAACCCACTCCTCCGTATAGTCTGTGTTTTATAAGCTTGTGATGTGCGCACCTAGATTTTTTCCCTTGCCACACAAATTTAGAAAGAATTGATTGTAGGGATTTGAGAAAACTAGCCGATATAGGGATGCGAATACATCTAAACAAGTATAACACTTGAGGCAAATGAATCATTTTAAAAGCTGACAGTCTGCCCCACCACGACAGTTCATGTTTTCCCAATTCAGCTAGATCTAATTGTAATTTCTTTTTCAGTGGTAAATGATTTTTTGTAAATAGTGTTTTCGTATTTCTAGTCAATTGGATACCCAAATATGGAATTTCAGAATCTGCCCAAGTATACGGGAAGGCATGCTGTAACACAGCACTGTTTACAGCGTCTATATTCATATCCAGTATTGAAGACTTGGAGGTGTTCACTTTGTAAAATGAAATTCTGCCAAAAGAGAACAATAATTTTTGTATTTCTGTTAGGGATGTAGATGGACGAGTTAACATCAGTATTACGTCATCAGCAAATAGACTAATTTTGTGTGTATGACCTCCTATAGTCACTCCAGAAATATATGGGTTAGATCTCACATGTTCAGCCAGAGGTTCCATTAAGAGGTTGAACAGAAGCGGGGACAAGGGGCAACCCTGTCTAGTCCTGTTAGATATAGAAAAACTATTGGATAGAAAACTAGAAGCTAGGACTCTTGCATTTGGAGAGGAGTATAGAGCTAAAATTGAATTTAAAATAAAACCCTCAAATCCGAACTTCCTGAGAGTTAGGGATAAGTAGGTCCAATTAATTCTATCGAATGCCTTCTCTGCATCCAAGGATAGAAGCAGAGAAGGCGTTCCTGTTAAATTAATATTATGGATGACGTTTATCAATCTTCTGGTCGCATCAGAAGCTTGTCGACCTTTGGTGAACCCAGTTTGATCAAAATGCACCAATTTAGGGATCAAATTCATGAGTCTATTCGATATGGTTTTAGCAAAGATCTTTACATCAATGTTGAGCAGTGAAATAGGACGGAAATTTGAAGGGGAGGTTGGATCCTTACCAGGTTTGGGAAGAGTCAAAATTGTTGCAGATAGCATTTCCTTCGGAAATTTTGAAACAGAGGCCGAATAATTGTAAATATTCGTCATATGAGGTACTAGCAATTTTTTATTCAATTTAACATATTCATTAGTGAAACCGTCTGGGCCAGGTGCTTTTGCTCTAGGTAGTGAATCAATGGTTCGAATTAGTTCCGAGTCACTAAAGGGAGCATTAAGTAATTGTAGGTCACTATCTGAAAGCGAGGGCAGATTTATCTTGGAAAGAAACGATTTGATGTCATCGACAGAAGGTTGATGTGTATTGCTATCTCTTTTAAGATTATAAAGATTGTCATAGAATATACCAAATTCGTCAGCAATCTTCTGAGGATGCACTATTTTGGTTCGAGTGGCGGGGTCATATAGGTGGGGAATCATAGTTTTAGTCCTGTATCCTTTAATCCTGTTGGCTAACATTTTGCCAGCTTTATTATTGGTTGCATACGAATTTGCTTTTAGTCTCCTGAGTTTATTATCATAGGAGTCTAAAAGCATCGAGCGTAGTTCATGTCTCAATTTAAAAATACTCGTTTGAAGCAACGGAGAAGGATTACTTCTATTTAATGTATCGAAACATTTCAATTTTTCAGTTATCTCTACGAATTTTTCATTTCTCTTTTTCTTGGCTCTTGAACCTAGCTGAATGAAAACACCCCTAATAAATGATTTGTGTGCATTCCATAATGTTGTCGGGTCGGATACAGACCCCTCATTATTCAAGAAAAATTCTTTAATTTTTTGTTGAATAAGGTCTACATTTTCTTGTTGTTGCAATAGAAAATTATTTACTCGCCATATATACGCTCCCTTCTGGGAATTAGAATTCTTAACTGTGATGCTAATAGGGGCGTGATCTGACCAGGTAACATCGTGTATGTGAGATTCAGATACGGTTTGGAGTAGCCATTTATCAGATATAAATAGGTCTATGCGTAAATATGTATTATGGCGAGGTGAGTGAAAGGTGTAATCCTTCTCCGTCGCATGATAGCATCTCCATATGTCATACAATTCATTGTCTGATAGAAACTTCGAGAGAGGGGAAACAAATCTTTTAGCACCAGAAGATGAGTCTATAAGTGTGTCTGGAACCATATTGAAATCTCCACAGATCAAGAGTTGTCCCTGTTGTATATCTTTAGACTTCTTTAAAACTTTCTTAAAAAATTGTACTTGTTTAGTATTAGGCGCATATATATTTACAATAGTGTATGTCATGTTGTTTAGTGTACAAACAATTATAATAAACCTGCCATTAGGGTCTGCAACTAAGTGTAGCATATTGAATGTCACAGTGTCATTGATTGCTACTAATACTCCTCTTTGTTTACATTTATAATCTGCTCTAAAAATGGTAGGAAAATTATGATGTTTACATGTTACTTTGTTTAGAATAAAATGAGTCTCTTGGGCACAAACAACATCATATCCTCCTGCCAACGCAGTTTTCCATAATGAAGATCTTTTTGCTGGGTGGTTTAGGCCATTAGCATTTATCGATAAAAATTTTATGGACATGTTGATATTAGACAAATTCCAAACTATTAATACTCACAAACGAAGGGTGTCTTCTGTAGAGATAATGTCGGTCAAAAATCGATGGCAGGAATATTACAAACAAAATAAGGATCTTACACCGATAATGTAGATGGGTATTCGCTGCAAAACTAAATAAAAATAAATAAATAAATAAATAAAGAAAGAAAAGTAAATCAATAAATAAATAAATAGATAAAAATAAATAAATTAATAATAGTTAAAAACCAAATAAATATAATATAAATAAACTAATAAATAATAATCAAAATAAAATAAAACTGATTAAAACAAAACATAACAATCAAATCAAATTAAATAATGAGAGAGCAAAACAAATGGATTAAAACTAATAACTAAACAATCAGAGAGATAAAAGGAGAAAAAACTCAATAAATAAATAAACAGATAAGATAAAATTAAAAACACTAAACAAACAAAAAATAAAAAAAGAACAAATATAGGCACTTATCAAGATATTACTCTTAATAGAGCCTATAGTAGTCGGATATGCTTATCCGACTCAGTGAGGGGGAAAGTTCAGAAAGCTCCTGTCTGATGAGGATAGAAAAACTCATCAGACATCTCTGGGTATCTGTAGTTAACCAAAAGAAAACATTAAAGGGATGCAGGGAGGAAAATAAAGCAGAAATTAAGTAAATCTTTCTAATCAGTCCAGTTCCTTTTAGGTCCTCATTGGTAGAATGTATCCTTCTCTTATATTACTGAATCTTCTTGTTCCATCATTGCTTCTTTGTTCCGTAGGAGAAATTATTGGTACAATTCCCCATGAGTGTAAAAGTCTCAGTCCTTCTTGTTGTGTAGATATTGTTGTAGTCATTTCGTCTTTAGTTATGAATAAAGTTGCTGGATGTTTCCACTTATATTGTGGTCTTGTGGTCATAAAGAGTTTTTGTAACAATCTTTAGCTGCCTTCTTAGAGACAGAGTATGCTGCGAGAGGTCAGCATAAATGTGAACATCTTTGTAAGGCTCTGGAAGTATCTTTAACATCCTTGCTTTGGCAAGCATTCTTTCCTTAGTAGTGAAAAAGTGGACTTTCATCAGTATGTCTCTTGGAATAGATGGATCCAAATGTCTGGGCTTAGGTATTCTATGAATTCTATCAATCATACGTTCAATTTGCGGCAAGTCAGGAAGCAAGGTCACTATCAGGTCGTCAGCAAATTTAGGGAGATCAGATGATATGATAGACTCTGAGACACCCCTCAATTTTACGTTCTCTCTGCGCGATCTATCCTCCAAGTCTGCGAGCTTTGTTTTAATCCATATATTCTCTTCCATCCTGTCTTTGCAGTTTTCCACAATGTCATGAACAGTACCAGATTGGGTCTCCATCCTGTTTTCAATAGCGTAAACGCTGTCATTTAAATCCTTTACTTCAATAGAAACATTATGCAGCATTGATGATAAGCTTGACATTAATGACGATTGCAGCGAAATAAGCATTTCTTTCATTGTGGTATCCATGACTGGCGTTCCAGATGTAGGATAATTACTAATTGACGACGCAGTATTAGGGCCTAGCATGCATTGAGTGACACCTGTCATGTCAGTCATCGGATATTGTAATGCGTCACCAACTCTTCTTCTCGTCTTAGCAGGACTCTTGGAGGAAGGACTTAGCAAATGTGAATCAGGGGATTCATTTTGTGGCGTATCTGAGAGCTGATGAACAGGTTCAGTGACAGGCAGATCAGTATAGTGTGATTGATTAGCAAGTGCGTCATTACCTCCGCCATGACATGACACGTCCCCCGCAGCCCCGGAAGGATCAGCTAAGTTTGATAGCTTCTTGTTTTGTTTCTGTTCCTTCCTCTTTCGCTGCGATAACGGGTCCATCTTCACGTACACACCGGCACTTTCTTTTTCCTCCGGAAGACGCGATGAAGGTGATCTTTTTGCCGTCTAACCCGGCTGTCTGAAGGAGCAAATCACTTAGGCGGCCATCCTGGTCGCGCGCAAGCCACCTCCTCTGAGGATTTTGATCCGATGGAGTGTACACACCATCGGATCGAAATCCGCGCCGAATTCCCTGACGTGTCGCGCCGTCGCCGCGATGATGACGCGGCGACGTGCGCGACGCTGTCATATAAGGAATTCCACTCATTCGTCGAATCATTACGACGCATGCGAGGGATGGGTTCGGACGGATCGATCCGGTGAGTCTGTACAGACCACCGGATCGATCCGCTGGAGCCGATTCCAGCGGATAGATTTCTTAGCATGCTAAGAAATTTTTATCCGCTGGAAATCGGTCGGCCCGAAATAAATCCGCGGATAAATATCCGCTGGATCGTACACACCAGCGGATCTATCCGCTGAAACCGATCCGCGGATCAATTTCAGCGGATCGATCCTCTCGTGTGTACGGGGCCTAAGTGTTCAGAGGGACCATACATATGTAAAAAGAGTCCTAAAAAGTGAACAAACAATAATGTTCAAATTATATTCACATGTCAGTGAAAAACTAATAATAAATGTCCATTCAAGAAAAAATTAAAAGAAGTGATGAAACTGGACGTGGAACCAAATGGACCATCACATGACCCTTCTTACAAGGAAATACAGAGAGGTAGAATACTCTTACCAGAGCTGGTGGATCTACCTGTCAGCGACAGCAGATCATAAAAGCATGGGAAATGCAAATGGCAACTCTCGAAGACTTGTCTGAAGACTCTCACTGCTAGAAGCCAGCAAATCTCGAAAGGCTTGTCTGAAGACTCACTGCTAGAAGCAGTGGATGGAGACCCTGGACCCAACATACAGCCGTAGACGACCCTTGTCGGAGATATCCCAACTTGAGATGAACTCGGGGTGCACTAGATAACAATGCAGTCCTCAGGAGTAGATGAAAAGAGACTTCCAATCTATCAATCCCTTGACAGGACTATAGATGGCAAGATAAAACAACTCCAGACACACTCGATTGAGTCAAAGTACCCCGTTATCAGTAGGTCCTACCCTAGTAATAGAATGAATCGTCTCAACCGTGGAAGACAAACTACTCTTTGCAATGTTATCTAGTGCACCCCGAGATAATCTCAGGTTGGGATATCTCGGACAAGGGTCATCTACGGCTCTATGTTGGATCCATGGTCTCCATCCACGGCTTCAAGCAGTGAGAGTCTTCAGACAAGCCTTCGAGATTTGCCAGCTTCTAGCAGTGAAAGTCTTCAGACAAGTCTTCGAGAGTTGCCATTTGGATTTCCCATGCTTTTATGATCTGCTGTCGCTGACAGGTAGATCCACCAGCTCTGGTAAGAGTATTCTACCTCTCTGTATTTCCTTGTAAGAAGGGTCACGTGATGGTCCATTTGGTTCCACGTCCAGTTTCATCACTTCTTTTCATTTTTTCTTGAATGGACATTTATTATTATTTTTTCACTGACATGTGAATATAATTTAAACATTATTGTTTGTTCACTTTTTGGGACTCTTTTTACATATGTATGGTCCCTCTGAACACTTAGCGCTACATCTTTACCACAGTCACGTTTTATACTATGGTTTCTATAAAATACAGTAAAAACCTAACTGGTGATGTAGAATGCTTTTACGTGAAGCTTGTACCGTGCCATGATTGCTGTTTCAAGCTGATAGAAAAATACTGTTCCTTAAAAAAAAACTAAGGCCTGGATTCAGAAAGGAGTTACGACGGCGTATCTCCAGATACGCCGTCGTAACTCTGAGTGTGAGGCGTCGCATCTCCGCGCCTGATTCATAGAATCAGATACGCCTCGCAGTTGCCTAGATACAAGCGGCGTAAGTCTCCTACGCCGTCTTATCTTAGGGTGCATATTTACGCTGGCCGCTAGGGGCGCTTCCGTATATTTTCATGTAGAATATGCAAATTAGCTAGATACGCCGATTCACGAACGTACGTGCGTCCGGCGTATCAAGATACGTCGTTTACGTAAGGCATCGGACCGGCGTAAAGTTACCCCTCATAAAGCAGGGGTAAGTCATGTTAGGTATGGACGTCGGAAACGTACGAACAGCGTCGTATTTTACGTTGTTTGCGTAAGTCGTCCGTGAATGGGGCTGGGCGTAGGTTACGTTCACGTCGACTAAACATTGAGCGGGCGTAATTTACTTTGAAAATTAGACGTGATACTAAGCATGCGCGCGCATGCGCCGTTCGATAAGAGCGTCATTTACGTGGGGTCACAAAACATTTACATACAACACGCCCCCTACCAGCCTAGTTTGAATTAGGCAGGTTTACGCCGTGTCAGATACACTACGCCGCCGTAACTTAGAGCGCAAGCTGTTTCTGAATACGGGACCTGCCGCTCTAAGTTACGGCAGCGTAGTGTGAATGAATGAATGAAAAATTTATATAGCGCGGAACTGAATCGCCTCTGGGCGCTGGTTGTTTGTGTCTCATGCCTTCAGAAAAGCAGGGTCTTGATCTGCCTTCTGAAAGACAGGTGGTTTTGCTCCAACCGAATGCTGGTTGGTAAAGCATTCCAAAGCCTGGGGCCCTGGAAAGCAAACCTTCTTTCTCCTTTAGATTTGTATTTGGTTTTAGGAACCATGACCAAATTTTGGTCGGTGGAACGCAGAATGCGGTTGCAATTGTGCGGTTTGATCTTGTCGCATAGATATCTAGGAGCCTTCCCATGGATGCACTTATGTGTCAGGCAGAGTGCTTTGAATGCAATTCTGTCTTTCACTGGCAACCAGTGAAGGGATCTCAGTGAAGGTGAGATTGATTCCCAAGATTTTTTCCCAGTCACCAGTCTAGCGGCCGTATTCTGTACGACTTGAAGACGAGCGATTTGGTACTTGGGGAGCCCGAGGTAAAGGGCATTTGCATAGTCCAGTCTGGAATTCACGATTGTTCCCACCACGACTGCTACGTCTTCTTTGGGGATAAATGGAATAAGTCTGCGTAGTAGGCGCATCAAATGGTGGGCCCCGCTGACTACTGACCCTATTTGTGCGTCCATTGTCATGAAGGTGTCAAACGTGACTCCTAGACTTTTGACTTTGGAGCTAGGGGCGATGATTTGTCCCAGAATGGGCGATGGTGTCCAGTTTGTTGCTGGTAGTCTCTTCCGACTGGCATCGAAGATAAACAGTTCTGTTTTAGCGCTATTGAGTTTGAGATAACTCTTAGTCATCCAGTTTTCTATTGAAGAGAGACATTTCTCTAATCTGAGATGATGATCCTTTTTGTGGCAGATGCGAAAATACAATTGCGTGTCGTCTGCATAAGAGTGATAGAGTAGTTCTTGGCTACTGATAATATCAAAGAGAGGACGAAGATAGACATTAAACAGCACCGGTGATAGGGGGGATCCTTGGGGGACCCCACATGGCACCGTGCGTTTTTCTGACGTGAAAGATCCCAGTTTCACTGTTTGTGATCGGTTTCCGAGAAAAGAGGAGAACCATGGTAAGGCGTCTTCTGTGACTCCAGCGACTTCTGTTAGTCGTCTCAGTAGCAATTTATGGTCTACTGTGTCGAAGGCTGCGCTTAGGTCCAGCAGAACCAGGAGACACGATTCTCCTTCGTCTGCGGCCTCGAGCGCATCGTCCCATATTTTCAGTAAGGCCGTTTCTGTCCCGTGTCCGGGGCGGAACCCGGATTGAAATGGATCAAGTAGGTTGTGGGTATCCAGATGCTGTTGCAGCTGATTTACCACCACTTTCTCCATTATCTTGGACAGAGCATTTAGACCTGTTATGGGACGGCGGTGAGTTGGGTCCATAGGATCCAAATTAGGTTTTTTCAAGATCGGCAGGATTGTGCCCTCTTTCAGCAGGGAAGGCACTATGCCTTCCTTAAATGACTGATTTATAAGCTGTGTGATTGGAGGCGCCAGGATGTCGGCACATTCCTTCAGTAGCTTGGTGGGAATGATGTCATTGGGTGCTGTGCTGTTCCGCAACGCACCAATGAATTTTTTGGTGGTATCGATGGAGATGGGTTCCAAAGTGAACTTAGTTGATTGTAGAGGCTTTCTGTTGGTGTTTTGATGGAAGAGGGGGCTGAGTGGAGTATTGTTTTGCCGAATACTTACCCAAATTTTTTCAATTTTGTTGATGAAGAAATCCGATAGTTCATTGCAGAACTCTTGGGTGTCTGAAGTGGGGACTTCAAGACATCCCGGATTCATGGTCTGGGTGACCATCCTGAAGAGTTCGCGTGGGCGATTCATTGCGCTGTTAATCACCATGGAAAAGTGAAGTTTTTTGGCTTTGAAAATTTCCTTGTGATATCGTGTTGTTACTGCTTTGTAGAAGTTGAGGCGGTCTTCTGAAGGACTTCTTTTCCAGGCGGCTTCCGCCCTTCTGCGCTCTTGCTTCAATAGCGACAGCTGGTTATTGAACCAGCTGGACTTTTTTGCCCGGCTGCGGACTTTGCGCTTTGGTGCTGCTAAGTCGGCTGACTGTAGCAGAGCTGCATTTATGGCATCCAGTGTATCTGAGGCTGCTAGCTGAGGAGGAATACCCTCAATTCGGTTTCCCAGGGTGGATCTGAAAAGTTCCGAGTGGAGCCTTTTCTGAGATCTAGCCCAGTGTATTGTCACCGGCTTGGGTACCTTCATAGCTAGTGGAATTCTGGGAATTATGAAGCTAATTGCATGGTGGTCTGTCCATGGCAAAGGTTCATTGCCCACAATGTTTATTTTCAGATTTTGTCTGAAAATTAGGTCGAGTGTGTGACCTGAAGCATGCGTGGGTCCGCATATGAGTTGCTGAAGTCCTATCCCTTCCAGGTGGTCGATGCAGGCCTCCGCGATGGGATCCTGTGAGGAGTTGGCCCACAGATTGAAATCCCCGAGCAGCAAAAGATGATTGCTGTTAAGGGCGTAAGTGGATAAGAACTCAGTTAATGCTGGAAGCAACTGCGATTTGGGCCCAGGGGGCCTATAGCAGAGGAGAGTGTGAACGGTCTCCTGGGAGTGAGCTTGAAGTTGAAGCGTAAGGGTTTCCATAAAAGGTAGAGGATTTTGAAGGACCGGTTTAGTGATTGCAATATGAGACTTATGAATCACCGCCAGGCCTCCTCCTCTTTGCCCTATTCTATTTTCCGTTAAGATGCGGTAGTTTGCTGGTACCAGTTCTCCGAGAATGGTGTTGCAGTCGTCTGACAGCCAACTTTCTGTAATAAAGAGGCAGTCTAGATCGTTTTGTAGTAAGAAATCATGGATTTCTGATCGGTGTTTAACTGCCGATCTAGTGTTAAGCAACGCACATGATATGTGCTTGAGCTGTGTTGAATGGTTGAAATTTTTGATGATCGATCGACGATCGAATCTCAAAAGTTGATCTGATTTTAAGGCTTTTGTGGTGACGGCAGGTAATATTGTTGCGAATTGTCTCAGACCCCAAATGGTTTCTGCAGAGTATCGCAATTTAACCATTGTTGCCAGTCACCGTGGGCGGGAGTGCGGGTGTTGGGTGAGAGAGGATTCGCAGAATCCTTGCTCAAGGGAATTATTTTTTTGGTCCAGAGGAAGGCAAAAAAACCCTGGGCAAGCTGGCCAATGTGCTGCGGCAGGGAAAAAAATTCCTTCCTGATCCCTGAAGGCGATCGGATCAAACCCTGGATCAAAAGACTGACGGCTATGGAGGGGAAAAAAGGGGGGGGGGATGCTGGGTGTCACTGCTGCTGGGGTGTACCAAAAAAATGGCCGCCAGGCAAAGCACAGGACCCAGGCTGGGGGGGGCTGTCAGCTTGGTAAAAACAGTAATTTACCGATGAGGTTGCTGAACAGGGGGACCTCTGGGGGTGTGGGGGTGAAAATCCAGAGCGATCTGCGCTTTTGGAAGTTAATGCAGGGAGAAACGGACGGCGCGCCGGTAGGCCGCGGCTGAAGCCGCAGACTTTCCTAAGGTGCGGCGGCCGCGAAAAGGAGCAGGCTGGCGCGGGCGTGTAGGAACGCCGAAAAACGCCGAAAATACACCCAGGGGGTGACTTGGGACCACCACAAACGAGGGTGGCCGTGCGGGCGGTGATGCCGGCGAAAGATAGGGCAGAGAGCCGCAGTGTGGGGTCTGTGTGACGGCTGCCCTGATAAGGACGGCCGTCAGTGGTTCCCCAGGATGTCAGGCCCTGAGAGGCAGGGTCTTACCTGCGGAAGAAAGAGGAGTCCACGAGGAGAGAAAGGTGCTGGTTCCTGGTTCCAGGGAGCTGTTTCTTGTGTAGCGCCGGTATGGAGAGTCTGCCTAGCATCTGACTGCCAGGTCTGGGTGAGAGCAGGCTCGTAAGCGGAAGGTCTGAAGCGCCCTACTCCACCGCTGACACTGACTGACTGACTGACTGACTGAGAGAGTTTACCTAGACACAGTGTATCTGAGATACGCTACGCCTGCCTAAAGATAGGCAGATCTTTCTGAATCCGGGCCTAAGTTTTCATACTTTACAAAGCACTGAATCCTGTTCTTTGCTGATCTGCCGATCCTGGATATGTTTAAGGCCCCATACACACCATAGAATCTATCCGCAGATAAATCCCATCGAATGGGTTTCAGCGGATAGATTCTATGGTGTGTACACTCCGGCGGATATTTATCCGTGGATAAATCTCCCCTGGGATGGATTTCCAGCAGATGGATATTTGCTGACATGCTCAACAAATCCATCTGCTGAAGTCCATCCCAACGGATGGATCCGCTCGTCTGTACAGACTCACCGGATCCATCCATCCAAAGGGATTCCCCGCACGCGTCGTAATGATTTGACGTATGCGTGGAATTCCTTATATGACAGCGTCGCGCCCGTCGCCGCGTCATAATCGCGGCGACACGTCATCGCCAGAGGATTTCGGCGCGGATTTCAATGCGATGGTGTGTACACGCCATCGCATAGAAATCTGCTGAAATCCTCGATAGGATTTAGCCGCGGATACGGTCCGCTGGACCGTATCCGCGGATAAATCCTCTCGTGTGTATGGGGCCTCATGTTTGCCTGCAAGACAATCATTGGAGGTTCCCATCTATGTGGTTGCGGCTGATGCGTTTTTCAGGCACTTTTTGCAGTACTTTTTGCATTTTAAAACCCGCCTTTTTTATGCGTTCATGCATGCAGTTTTCATGCATTTTGCGTTTTGTGATTTTTTTTTTCCTTTAACCACCTCCATTCCGCATGCCGTCATATGACGTCCTGGTATTGAGGGGGGGGGGATATCTGAAAGACGCAGGCTGAAAAGAAGGATATCTGAATGATGCCTTTAGTAGGCATCATTCAGATATCCTTCTTTTCAGCCGGCGCTTCTGCGCACCATAAGAACGATCATAGCGGCAGTTCCGCCGATTGATCGTTCTTATAGGCGACGGGAGGGGACGTGCCATTGGGGCTCTCCCGTGCCATTGGGGATCCGGAGAACAAATCGACCAGTGCCGGATGACAAGCATACAGATGACCGGTGACCAGATGGTCACCGGTCATCTCTATGACCGTCGGAGGCCCGGGCACGATGTTATGACGTAAGTAAACAAGGCCACAATCGCGGCTGTCGGCATGAGATCGGTGAATTGTTTTTCACGATCTCATGCTTTCAAGCCTGGAGGAGAGATGTCTTATTGACCTCACATCTCTCCATAAAGAGGACCTGTCACAGTTATTCCTATTACAATGGATGTTTACATTCCTTGTAATAGGAGTAAAAGTGATATTTTTTATTTTTTTAAAGGTGTAAAAATAAAAAAAATTAAGTAAAATAACAAAAATAATTAAAACGCCCTGTCCACGGTAGCTCGCGCTCAGAAGCGAACACATGCGTAAGTCCCACCCACATATGTTAACGCTGTTTAAACCACACATGTTAGGCCTCGTACAGACGAGAGGATATCCGTTGGAAACGGACCGCCGGACCGTTTCCAGCAGACATTTCTGCTCCCGATTTTGATCTGATGGGCTGTACACACCATCAGATCAAAATCCCTGCGGAAAACATACGCGGTGACGTGCCGCACCGTCGCCGCGACGATGACGCGGCGACGTGCGCGACCCTGGAAGGTAAATACTTCCATGCATGCGTCAAATCACTTCGACGCATGCGAGGGATGGGGATCGCTTGGACTTATCCGGTGAGTCTGTACAGACGACCGGATCAGTCCAACGGACAGGTTTCCAGCGAATAGATTTCTTAGCATGCTAAGAAATTGTTATCTGCTTGAAAACCGTCGGCTGGAGAAATCTCCGCCGAAAAATGGCCGCTAGGCCGTACACACGACCGGATTTGTCTGCTGGAACTGATCCTCGGATAAATCCCAACGGACAGATCTGGTCGTGTGTACGAGGCCTGAGGTATCGCCACATGCGTTAAAGTGTGTGCAGCAATTCTAGCACTAGACCTCCTCTGTAACTCTAAACTGGTAACCTGTAAAAAAAATATGTAAGGTATGCACGCGTGCGTTAGAGTGCCAGCAACAAATCTAGAACTAGAACTCTGTAAATCTAAACTGGTAACCTGTAAAAAAAAAAAATAAGCGTTGCCTATGGAGATTTTTAAGTACCGAAGTTTGGCGCCATTCCATGAGTGTGTACAATTTTAAAGCGTGACAAGTTAGGTATCTATTTACTTAGCATAACATCATCTTTCACATTATACAAAAAAATTGGGCTAACTTTACTGTTTTGTTATTTTTTAATTCATGAAATCGTAAAAAAAAAAAAAAAAAGTGTTTGAAAAATGATTGCGCAAATACCGTGCAAAATAAAAAGTTGCAATGACTGCCACTTTATTCCCTAGGGTGTCTGCTAAAAAAAATATATATAATGTTTGGGGTTTCTGAGTGATTTTCTAGCAAAAAAAATATGATTTTACATGAAGGAGAGAAGTGCCTGGTATTGAGGTGGTTAAAAACACTGTATATACAGTATCTGGTCGCTAAGGAGCAGGCCTGGATGCCGGCCACCACATCCTTAACAACCAATGGGTCATTATCTGTTCCCACTGAACTGCAGAATTGCCAGATATAAAATGTGTGAAAAAATGGCGTGGGGTTCTCTCCAAATCCATACCAGACCCTTATTCGAGCATGCAGACAGGCAGGTCAAGAAAAGTATGGAACGAGCAAGTGCCCCCCCTCCTTCTGAACCATGCCAGGCTCTTCCCCACCACCACAATACAACTTGTCTCCATGTTGATGGGGACAAGGGCCTCTACCCCACAACCATGGGCATGGGGGCTTATCAGAGTCCAGAAGCCCCAGGGGGTCTCCAGATCCTGGCCCCCCACTATGTAAATGAGTATGTGGGTATATTGTACCCCTACTCATTCACCAAAAATAGTGTCACATAGAAAAAAAACACAAAAACTGTTTTTGACAATTCTTTTATTAATTATTAATAATGAATATCCCCTGATGAAGATTCATCGTCAATCACGCTGTCCGCCGCACCGAGAATGCTGGATCGTGGCGTCACGAGGGGCAGGGCCACCTGGCGATGTCACCGGGTTGCCCCGTCCCTTACCTATTTAAAGCTGAGTTCTGTCGAAAAAAAATGAAAAGCTATCAGCTACAAATACTGCAGCTGCTGACTTTTAATATTAGGACACTTATCTGTCCAGGACACCAGCGATGTCCTCCCCCGAAGCCGATCTGTCCCTCGGCTCTCGGGTGCAGGCGCCGACATCCTCAGTAAGGGAATCAGGAAATTAAGCCTTGTGGCTTTACAGCCTGGTTCCCTACTGCGCATGCATGAGTTGCGCTGTGTCCTCACTGGTCCCTGCTGTCTTCTGGGACCTGTGTGTCTCCCAGAAGACAGCGGGGGGTGGAGGAGGAGGGGTCGGACATGGCGTAGATCGCCACGGAATCTGCGGCGATCTGTCGCCGGAAGTGGGAGAAAATACCTGTATTAGACAGGGATCTGCTCCCCCTCCCCCTGAAAGGTGTCAAATGTGACACCGGAAGGGGGGGACCGGAAAAGCGCAACTCACATTTTTGTGTGGAATTCTGATTTTAGGAACTGTCAATTGGAGCAGCGAGCAGACGGGGTAAGCCTTTGATGAGTGCAGAGCTCTTTTCTTTTTTTTTGGGGGGGGGGGTTCAGCGGTGGGCGGCGTAATTGACAATGGATCTACATCGGGGGACATTATTTTTTTACTTTTAATAAAGGAATTGTTAAAAAATTGTATGTGTTTTTTTTCTTTGTGACACTTTTTTGGTGAATGAGTAGGTGTACTATGTACCCCCTACTCATTCACATGGGGGGCAGGATCTGGGGACCCCCTTGTTAAAGGGGGCTTTCAGATTGTGATATGCCCCCTCACCCGCA
Source organism: Rana temporaria (assembly GCF_905171775.1). Classification (NCBI taxonomy): domain Eukaryota; kingdom Metazoa; phylum Chordata; class Amphibia; order Anura; family Ranidae; genus Rana; species Rana temporaria. The sequence goes on from NC_053492.1 coordinate 28,152,157, forward strand.
GACCCCCCACAACCAAAACCCAGGGTTGTGGGCATGAGGCTCTTGTCCTTATCAACACGGGGACAAGGTGCTTTGGGGTGGGGGGGAGCAGAGCCCAAAGCACCCCCCCCCCATGTTGCAGGCATACGGCCTGGTATGGTTCGAGGGAGGGCACTCAGTCATTCCCACTCTTTCCTAACCTGCTGGGCTGCATGCTCGGATAAGGGTCTGGTATGGATTTGGTGAGGACCCAAATAGGTTTCCCCTTCAAAATGTACCAGACCCAAAGAGTTATTTTTAACCACTTGCCGACCGCCGCATGTATATGTACGTCCACAGAATAGCACGTACAGGCATATGGGTGTACATGTACATCCCCGCCTTTCTGCGGGACCCCCCCCGCTACATGCGGCGGTCGGATACCCGCGGGGAGCGATCCGGGATGACGGCACGGCTATTCGTTTATAGCCGCTCTGTCGCGATCGCTCCCCGGAACTAAAGAACGGGGAGAGCTGTATGTAAACATGGCTTCCCAGTGCTTCACTGTGGCGGCTGCATCGATCGAGTGATCCCTTTTATAGGGAGACTCGATCGATGACGTCAGTCCTACAGCCACACCCCCCTACAGTTGTAAACACACACTAGGTGAACCCTAACTCCTACAGCGCCCCCTGTGGTTAACTCCCAAACTGCAACTGTCATTTTCACAATAAACAATGCAATTTAAATGCATTTTTTGCTGTGAAAATGACAATGGTCCCAAAAATGTGTCAAAATTGTTCGAAGGGTCCGCCATAATGTCGCAGTCACGAAAAAAATCGCTGATCCCCGCCATTAGTAGTAAAAAAAAAAAATTCATAAAAATGCAATAAAACTATCCCCTATTTTGTAAATGCTATAAATTTTGCGCAAACCAATCGATAAACGCTTATTGCGATTTTTTTTACCAAAAATAGGTATAAGAATACGTATCGGCCTAAACTGAGGGAAAAAAAAAATGTTATATATGCTTTTGGGGGATATTTATTATAGCAAAAAGTTAAAAATATTGAATTTTTTTAAAAATTGTCGCTCTATTTTTGTTTATAGCGCAAAAAATAAAAACCGCAGAGGTGATCAAATACCATCAAAAGAAAGCTATATTTGTGGGGAAAAAAGGACACCAATTTTGTTTGGGAGCTATGTCGCACGACCGCGCAATTGTCTGTTAAAGCGACGCAGTGCCGAATCGCAAAACCTGGCCTGGGCATTTAGCAACAAAATGGTCCGGGGCTTAATTGGTTAAAGGGGAAAAAAAATTAAAAATTAAAAAAACGCATCAAAAAAATTTAATTTCTGGTGCAACTGCATTGAAGTCTACTACTGCTGAGCAAAAAATGTACACGACCCTTTCCAAAAATGCACCTAAAGAAAAGCACATTTATATGAAAATAGCGCATAGGGTTAGTCATGCTGATTGTGCCATCCCTAAATCCTGCTAATTAAATAAAGAGGCTAATCCCTGAAGAAGGAGAATCTTTAATGCGTTGTCTTCTTATGAACTAATATAAATACTTTGGACTCCTAATGCATTTGTTTTATGCCTTCATTAGACTTCACATAGGTTTTATATTGCTTTTATGTGAAGCTCACACCCTGCCATGATTACTGTCTTAAAGCGGATGTGCCATGGGGAAAATAATATTAAAAGCCAGCAGCTACAAATACTGCAGCTGCTGACTTTTAATATTAGGACACTTACCTGTCCTGGAGTCCAGCGCCGATCGCAGCAGAGGACGAGCGATCGCTCGTCTCTCTGCTGCTCCCCCCGCCATCCACGCTGAGGGAACCAGGAAGTGAAGTGCTGCGGCTTCACTGCCCGGTTCCCTGCGGCGCATGCGTGAGTCGCGCCGCGCCCGCCGATTGGCTCCCGCTGTGTGCTGGGAGCCGAGTGTTCCCAGCACACAACGGGGGGGCGACGGGATGTGACGGAATGCCCGTCTTTTGCCCGTGAATGCCGGGCCGGAAGTGGGTGCAAATACCTGTCTTTAGACAGGTATCTGCACCCCCCTCCCCCCTGAAAGGTGTCAAATGTGACACCGGAGGGGGGAGGGTTCCGATCAGCGGGATCTTTAGGGTGGAGAACCGCTTTAAGTTGACAGCAAAAACAGTTTATCGCATACTTGGTAGCAGAGCCATATACAGTGAGGAAGGACTCTCTTACACCTCTTACTCACAGCCCCTGATAGCGTAATCAGGAGGTACAGGATTACAGAATGGCACAAGTGTCTCTAAGTCTTGCTAGCAACAGGGAAGGTGTCCACGCAGGTGAAGTTGTCAGAAGGCTCCAGTAGAAGGCAAGCTGGTACGCAGCTGGTAGGCAGCAGACTGAGGCAGGCTGGTGCTGGCAGCAGTGGGCACCTGACTGCTGCTCATAGCAGACTATAGGTCAGACAGAATAGCAGGGTGGTAGGCAGGTACTGGTGACAGCAGGCAGAGTCAGGCAGACTGAGTCGTACACAGAAAGGATAGATAGGGTAGAGGCAGGGCCCCGGACGGCAACCCCCCTTTTTTTATTTATTTTTTATAAAAAAAAATGTATTTTTATATATATATATATATATATATATATATATATATATATATATATATATATATATATATATATATATATATTATTATTATTATTATTATTATTATTATTAATAAAGGGCCCAGAGGTCTCCAGGGCCCCCGGATGGCAACCCCCTTTTTTTTTTTATGAAAAAATTAACATTTTTTTTTTTAGGTATATTTTTTTTATTAAAGCGGAGTTCCAACCACAATTAGCATTTTTTAAATGTATGTCCTTTTATCCTGCATTTTTATAATATAAATCCGATCCGCATAGATATTCAAAAAAGATAGTTTATAAAACTATGTCTACACTGTTGTCGTTTTGCTTGTGGGCATTGTGAAGCCTACAAGCATTTACTTACTGGAAGTCTTGGATGGGGAGTGATAATTGGACAGCGCACTGCATCCTGGGAAATGATGACACACATTTCCCAGCAGCATTAGAGGGAGATGATGTCAGAATCATAGGTGATTTCAAAGGCAGATTTTGTGGGACCGCATAGCAACAGGCATTTCCAGATGAGTAAAAATATATATATATATATATTTTTTAACTTTTTTAGGTCTAATGAGCACAATAAAGAAAAAAAAATTTGGGATGGAAACTCCACTTTAAAGGGCTCAGAGGTCCCCAGGGCCCCATGTGGCAACCCCCCCCCCTTTTTTATTTATTTTTATAAATGTTTATTTTTTTATTTTTGTTTATATTTTTTTATTTTTTATTAAAATGCCCAGAGAGGCCCAGAGGCCCCGAAAGGCAACCTCCCTTTTTTATGTATTATTTATAAATGTTTTTTTTTTTATTTATTTTTTTATTAAAGGGCCCAGAGGTTTCTTTTTTCTTTTTTTTAAAGGGCCCAGAGGTCCCCAGGACCCCGGATGGCTACCCCCTTTTTTATATATATATATTTTTTTTCTTTATTTCTTTTTTTTTTTTGTGCCACTTCTCAATTTGCAGCAGCCCCCCGCTTCTCAATTTCAGGCGGCAGCACCCCCCCCCCGGTTCTCTGCTCCAGGGGGCCCATGCCTTTAGCTGTGTAAGGGCCCCCCAAAATTCCTGATGGCGGCCCTGCGCATACCTCCCAACACTCACGGATGCTGCGCGACTTTCCCGCACAGACAGCTTTTTCCCGCAGTCCCGCGAAAGGGTTAATTTTCCCGCACTGCAAGAGGAGGCAGCACGGAAGCAGAAGGAACCGGGGCGGTGTGTGGAGGACTGTGGCTGCTGAAGGGAAGAAAGCCGACAGCCGGGCTAATGACAGTCTGTGGGCCCGGCTGTCGGCACAGGTGAGAGGCACCCCCCCCCCGCTCAACAACTGCAAAAAAAAAAACAGGAGGAACCGGAGCGGTGTGTGGATGTCTGCTGAAGGGAAGAGAGCCAACACATTCCCCCCCCCTCAACAACTTTAATGCGCCCCCACCGCTCAACAACTTCAATTTGCCCCCCCCGCTCAACAACTTTAATGCGCCCCCGCTCGACAAAGTCGACCCCCCCAATTCTCGGCTCCAGGGGGCCCCTTCAACACTCAAGCCCAGGGGCCCCCACCACCCTAAGTCCTGCCCTGGGTAGAGGGCACAGGCAGGAGTGTGGTCAGGAAACAAGCCGGGTCTGGAAATGATAAGTGAAGCAGGAGCCAATAGAGCAGACAGAAGCGGGGTCAGGAGACAAGCCAAGGTCAGTGCAGGCAGAGTTCAAAGAGTGGTCAAGACTAAGGATGAGCCGAACACCCCCTGTTCGGTTCGCATCAGAACTTGCGAACACACCAAATGTTCGTGTAAACTTTAGAACCCCGTTAAAGTCTATGGGACTCGAACATTTGAAATCTAAAGTGTTAATTTTAAAGGCTAATATGCAAGTTATTGTCCTAAAAAGTGTTTGGGGTCCCCTTTGTTAAAGGGGTCTTCCAGATTCTGATAAGCCCCCCGCCCGCAGACCCCCACAACCACCGGGCAAGGGTTGAGGGGATGAGGCCCTTGTCCCCATCAACATGGGGACATCCTCCCCATGTTGAGGGCATGTAGCCTGGTGCGGTTCAGGAGAGGGGGGGGCGCACTCTGTCCCCCCCTCTTTTCTGCGGCCGGCCAGGTTAACATGCTCAGATAAGGGTCTGGTGTGGATTTTTGGGGGAACTCCACGCCATTTTTTTTTTAAAATTTGGGGTGGAATTCCCCTTAAAATCCACACCAGACCTGAAGGGCCTGTTAATGGAATTTGGGGGGACCCCCAGCTTTTTTATTTTTATTTTTTATGAATGAATCATTTCTGTAATTGCCAGAGCCGACAATTCATTAGAGCCGCAAAGCCGGTTTTAAATGCCTTTTTTTCTTTCAGAAATGACACTTTGTGCAGGGACAGTTCTATGTACGGGAAACATGCGCTTTTTCACATGCTGACTTTACACCCCCCTAGGTACGAAATTTAAAGTAATATTACACTTTAATTGTTTTACTTTTAGCATTATTAAATTTACTGCTCCTGAAAAAACGGCCGTCTTTAAAACTTTTTTTTGCATTGATTCCTGGGATGGGACCCAGGTCCCCAAACACTTTTTAGGACAATAAATTGCATATTAGCCTTTAAAATTAACACTTTAGATTTCAAATGTTCGAGTCCCATAGACTTTAACGGGGTTCTAAAGTTTACACGAACATTTGGTGTGTTCGCAATTTCTGATGCGAACCGAACAGGGGGGTGTTCGGCTCATCCTTACTCTGCACATAGCTCTTTAGATGATGGGGAGGAGGGATGGTGTGACACCATGTTTTACCGCACCAGGTGACACAGTGGTAACATGTGCCTGTAACATGCCTCACTGTGCCTGTAACTTACAGGCACAGTGAGGCATGTTACAGGCACAGTGAGGCATGTTTACAGATGGCACAGTGTCGTCTTATACGCCGGCAAAAAAAAAAAAGTCAGTTACTTTGCTGAGTAACTAATGACTTTGCCAATGAAGTAACTGAGTCACTAACTCAATTACTTTTTCAGACAAGTAATTTGTAACTGTAACTAATTACTTTTTTAAAGGAAGATGAGCAACACTGACTGTGACATACTGAAGCCAAGCACGATCCCCTCCCTTCGGAGACTGGACACTTATCCAACATGTTAACGACCCCAAACACACCTCCTAGACGACCACTGCCTTGCTAAAGACCAAAGAAGTTGAGTGCATGTGCTCAGCATCATATCCGGAGGTTGTCTTTGGGAAATGGACATATGAGTGCTGCCAGCATTGCTGCAGAGGTTGAAGGAGTGGGGGGTCAACCTGTCAGTACTCAGACCATATGCTGCACACTGCATAAAATTGGTCTGCTGTAATGGGCGCTCTCAGCGTCGTAATTGCGACCACGCGATGATGTCATCGCCCAGCGCCGCGTGCGTTCCACCGTGCCTTATGCACTACAGCTGTCCTGCTCCTATAAACAGAATAGTGTGCAGACTGCACACTGTTCTATTATTGTCGGCCATAGCCGGCATGGCTACAAGAAAACTACAGCTATGATCCTTCCCTGAACTGGAGGCCATCCCACTCCTGGAGCTGCGCTGCCGACCTTGCTAGAGAGGCTGCAGACACCCCAAGCTATCCCCCACCTGGAGACCCTCCATAAAATAATCCCATTACAGCTAACATACAGCAAGACTTAGTTCCTCTGCAAAACAGATAAGTAACAATTGTTTCACTTGTAGTGCTTTAGAATAACCTGCTACATATATTGCTTCTGAACAATTGCTGTATTTAACTCTGGCCTGCTAAGTACTAACATACTGCCTGGGACTACCTGTTGTGTTGTTGGCTGTTTGCTGTGGAGTATTTTAAAGGGACATACACTCTCAAATTAGCTGAGTTATAATTGCCTCTCTTACGCGACTCTTAGTTACCTACACTATTCTCATTTACTACGTGCCTGACATAAGTTGTTACTTGTACACGGGCTTCCGCCCTAAAATACTGAACAAGTTCATTATACGTTTTTCTCGCTAAGGATAGAAGCTGTTATATTCCTTCTCCCTTAGTAGCCCAACACATTTCTTTATGTTAGGTGATATGATGTAGAGAACCCCCAAACTCCTGTTCTCTGTTTGACCTCATATTGTATGGTTTTGGTAAATCTGAAGACAAAAATCTGTAGAAAATATGATGGTGTGTATGGGGCTTTAGTAGCTCAATACATTCCCTTATGTGAGAGAGAGATGATGTAGAGAACCCCCAAACTCCTGTTCTCTGATTGGAGTGACGCCTGGGATCCAATACTGAATTCTCACATAGCAAAGTGCATTGAAGTCCTTGCTAACCGCAGTTGTGGTTCACTCCCGTTCACCAGAGCTGTTACATCTGCATGGCTGTCGTCCCAGAAGGAAGCCTCTTCTAAAGATGATGCACAAGAAAGCCCGCAAATTGGTTGTTAAAGACGAGCAGACTAAGGACATGGATTACTGGAACCATGTCCTATGGTCTGATGAACTGGCCAATCATGTCTCCAGACCTAAACCCATTTAGGTCTGGAGACATGCATTTGTGGGGCATCCTCAATCGGAAGGTGGAGGAGTGCAAGGTCTCTAACATCCACCAGCTCTGTGATGTCGTCATGGAGGAGGGGAAGAAGACTCCAGTGGAAACCTGTGAAGCTCTGGTGAACTCCATGCCCAAGAGGGTTAAGGCAGTGTTGGAAAATAATGGTGGCCACACAAAACATTGACACCCAATTTGGGCATTTTCACTTAGGGGTGTACTCACTTTTGTTGCCAGCGGTTTAGACATTAATGGCTGTGGGTTGAGTTATTTAGAGCGGACAGGAAATTTACACTGTTATACAAGCTGTACACTCACTACTTTTTACATTGTAGCAAAGTGTCAATTATTCAGCGTTGTCACATGAAAAAAATTTAATAAAATATTTACAAAAATGTGAGGGGTGTACTCACTTTTGTGAGATACTGTACATGCAGCTCACACCCTGCCATGATTACTGTCTCAAGTTGACAGCAAAAACAGTTTAACGTGTACCTGGTAGCAGAGCCTGATTCGATGAGGAAGGCCTCTCTTATACCTTTAACTCACAGCCTGATAGTGTAAACAGGAGGTGCAGGAGTACAGAGTGGCACGAGTGCCTATAAGCAGTGGCGGCTGGTGCTCAAATTTTTTTTGGGGGGGCGCAAACAAACTGAAAAATACTGGGAAAAAAACATTGATTGCAGCCATTGTGCCTATCATATGCAGCCACTTGTGCCCAACTTGTGCCCAACTTGTGCCCATCATATGCAGCCACTTGTGCCCATCATATGCAGCCACTTGTCCCCAACTTGTGCCCATCATATGCAGCCACCTGTACCCAACTTGTGCCGATCACATGCAGCCACTTGTCCCTAACTTGTGCCCATCATATGCAGCCACTTGTGCTCATCATATGCAGCTACTTGTGCCCAACTTGTGCCCATCATATGCAGCCACTTGTCCCCAACTTGTGCCCATCATATGCAGCCACTTGTGCCCAACTTGTGCCCATCATATGCAGCCACTTGTCCCCAACTTGTGCCCATCATATGCAGCCACTTGTGCCCATCATATGCAGCCACTTGTCCCCAACTTGTGCCCATCATATGCAGCCACTTGTCCCCAACTTATGCCCATCATATGCAGCCACTTGTACCCAACTTGTGCCGCTCATATGCAGCCACTTGTCCCTAACTTGTGCCCATCATATGCAGCCACTTGTGCTCATCATATGCAACCACTTGTCCCCAACTTGTGCCCATCATATGCAGCCACTTGTCCCCAACTTGTGCCCATCATATGCAGCCACGTGTGCCCAACTTGTGCCCATCATATGCAGCCACTTGTGCCCAACATGTGCCCATCATATGCAGACACTTGTCCCCAACTTGTGCCGATCATATGCAGCCACTTGTCCCCAACTTGTGCCCAACTTGTGCCAATCATATGCAGCCACTTGTGCCCAACTTGTGCCCATCATATGCAGACACTTGTCCCCAACTTGTGCCCACCATATAAAACCATGTGTGTCCAACTTGTGCCCATCATTTAGCCACTTGTCCCCAACTTGTGCCCATCATATGCAGCCACTTGTGCCTAACTTGTGCCCATCATATGCAGCCACTTGTGCCTAACTTGTGCCAATCATATGCAGCCACTTGTCCCCAACTTGTGCCCATCATATGCAGCCACTTGTGCCCAACTTCTTCCGATCATTTGCAGCCACTTGTGCCCAACTTGTGCCAATCATATGCAGCCACTTGTGCCCAACTTGTGCCGATCATTTGCAGCCTTTTGTGCTCAACTTGTGCCCATCATATGCAGCCACTTGTGCCCAACTTGTTCCCATCATATGCAGCCACTTGTGCCCAACTTGTGCCCATCATATGCAGCCACTTTTGCCGATCATATGCAGCCACTTGTGCCCAACTTGTGCCCATCATATGCAACCACTTTTCTCCAACTTGTGCCTATCATATGCAGCCGCTCGTGCCCAACTTGTGCCCATCATATGCAGCCACTTCTGCCCAACTTGTGCCGATCCCTTAAATTGTCGCCGCTGTGCCAATTGTCCCCATTGATGTCACTGTGCCCTCCGTTGCCGCTGTGCCCCTGTCCCCCCCCCCCCCGCCCGGCACTTACCTTTACTGGAGTCAGCCATCCACGACCCTCGCCTCGATGTCTTCTGCCACCCTCGATGACGCTTCAGCCAATCAGGTTACCGGTAGCCAGAACCGGCCAACCTGATTGGCTGAGACGCCTGTCAGTCTTATCCAAGGAGCGCACATACCGTGCATTCTGAAAATAAGCTTCCGGGGACTCGAGGGCTGTACTCAGAAAGCCTATCAGAGCCGCTGGCTCTGATAGGCACTTCCGTACAGCCAACCAGCTGCCGTTATTCAGCTGGTTGGCGCTCAACATCCGGCCAGCTGAATAGTGGGCGGCAGCGGGACAATAACATAGATTTGTGCAATGCATGAATCTATGTTATTAGAATCAGTGGCGGTGAGAGCCAGAGGGGGCGGCGCTCCAGCGCCCTCTATGGACGAACCGCCACTGCCTATAAGTCTTGCTAGCAACAGGGAAGGTGCCACGCTGGGCAGGTGAAGTTGTCAGAAGGCTACAGTAGCAGGTAAGCTGGTATGCAGACTAAGGCAGGCTGGTGCTGGCAGGAGTGGGCAGCTGAGACTGCTGCTCATAGCAGACTGTAGATCAGACTAAATAACAGGGTGGTAGGCAGGTACTGGTGACAGGAGGCAAAGTAGCAGTGTCAGGCAGGTTGGGTCATGCACAGACAGGATAGATCGGGTAGAGGGCACAGGCAGGAGTGTGCTCGGGAAACAAACCAGGTCTGGAAATGATAAGTGAAGCAGGAGCCAATATATTAGACAGAAGTGGAGATCAGGAGACAAGCCAGGCGGAGTTCAGAGAGTGGTCAGCAACTGGAATCAGAAAACAGAATCACAGGGTCACAGGATATACAGGGGAAGACAAAGCAGCACTGATCCTGAGCACTGGCCCAGTTTAAATACAGTACATCTGTCACAGTTGCACTTGCGCGCCGGCAAGCATGGGTATACATAAGTGCATGTGCCAGTACCCAATTCCTGCAAACACCAAAGGGAACATGTATTAGCCTGTGCACAGTCCATACAGAGGAGCCATGTCTATTGGTATGCCATTCCTTACATAGTTCATATAAAAAGTATTCGCCCTGTGAAAACTTTTATATTTTATTAAACATTGAATCACATTTGTTTGCTGACCTACGGATCCTGAATGTGCCTCTTAGCTACACTATATTACCAAAAGTATTGAGACGCCTGCCTTTATACCCACTTGAAATTTAATGGCACCCCAGTCTTAGTCCATAGGGTGCACAATAAAACGACAAACAGTATGTACAAATAAAGGGGAATACCGTATTCATAAACGAGCCAAGCCGAGGTCATACACATGGGAGGTCAGTAGATGGGTAAGAAAAGCCCGGAGCCAAAGAAAAAAGAATGCCATAGGCGGAGGGCGGGCATGACGGGGGTTAAACTGGGAAGGAAAGAGAGACGGCAGGGGACTGGCCGGGATAACAGGGGAGGGGCAGGGAGGGCGATATAAAAAGAAAGAGCCCGCCCATTGCTGTAACACTTCCCCTAGTGATTTTCCAGCATGTCCCGCATCCAGGAGCTGCTAGAAGAGCTCAGGGCCGAAGCCTCTTCCAGGGGGCGAGACTGGGTTCAGGAGAACCTGGGGCCTATTATGGATCCACCTGCGGTGGGTCCGCAGACAAGGGGGAGAGAGTCAGCGCGAGCTAGGCGGTCCAAGCCGCCTGAGCGCTTTTCCCCTGACCTCTCCCCAAGAGCCACGCGTCCAGGGAATCCCGCTACTCGGGCCCCGTCGGGCCCCCCCGCCAAGCGCCGCAACGCCCCCGCTGGGGGGGTTACCGGACGGAATCCCCAGCATCCGCGTGGCTCCACGGGCGGCCGCTCCAGGAGCTCTGGGTCGGCCGATTCGCCCGTTCGCCGTTTGGATCCGGAGCGCGCGGGCCCCTCTCACCATGCGGCCTGTCGCGGGGAGGGGCCTCGGCAGGATGAATCCAGGGCCGCGGACCGCGGGCCTAGCACCTCGGCGGCCGGGTCTCCTAGCCGGATGGAAGGGACGTCCAGAGGATCGGCGTCCAGGAGTGAGGTCAGCAGGGCTGGAGGAAGCCCCCCCGAGCGGGAAAGTCGGCGGCGAAATCGTTCGGCGGGTCCGCCGCGAGGAGGAGGGGTCAGGATGCGGCAGGACCTTACCCCTCCAGGGATCCTTCCCCTGGGGGGTTTTCATCTGTGGAGGTCGATCCGGGTGCTGACAGGTCGGAAGGGGAACTTTCCGGATCTGAGGAGGAAGGTTTCAACGCGGCGATCGCAGCGGCGGTGGAGTCTGGACGTTCGGCTGGGGCGCCACCCCCCAGGCAACCCGGTAAGTCTTCTTTCATTTCCCATGCTACTGCTGTGGTCAGAGAAGGGGGGGTCAGTGGTAGCCAGACAGCGACCGGACAGGGCCGTAGGGGGGAGGAGGCTGGATTTAGGGGTTTCTTAGAGGGGATCAAGGAGCTGGTGTCCCGTTTCGAACAGGGGGGGGTGAAGTTAACCCCGTGGGTGCGTGGGGGGCCCCGCAGACTGGTGGTAGTTCGGCTGGCACGGGGACGGCGGACACTGGGGGGGGTTCAGCTCGCGGCGTCCGTAGTGTCACCCCCCGCCCCCGCGGCCGCGGCGGCGGAAGGGGAAAAGAAGAAGGGGGAAGAGGCCGACAAGGCCCCGGTTGAAAGGCAGGACTTGGTCAGGCTGGACGACGCGGCCAAGTGCGAAATGTACATATGTTTTGAGGGGCCGCTGGGGACACACTTGAAGACTGAGGTACGCGAGAAAATAGGGAAGGGTGAGTATGTCGAGATTTTTTCACTGTTGCCCCTGGAGAAGTTTAACCTGGACAGGGTGAAACCGGACGACTACAAGAAAGGGGACGAAGAAAAACGTAGGTATCGTCTCATCCCGCGTACTTTCTCAAATTGGCTGCAGGCTTTCGGCATTCTAGCTAGTGTGATTAGCACTAAGAAGCCGGAATGCGGGGCGGCGCTTTTTGGGTACCAGGACTCTATTGGGGAGGCCTACAGGGTTTATGGGGGCACAGCTTGGCTGCGCTACGATGAACAATTTAGGCAGAGGATGGCGATGCGGCCGGATTTAAGGTGGGACCACAAGGACATTAACTTGTGGGTCCGCCTTATGACGGCTGCGCGGGCGCCGAACCAGTTTTTTCGAGACGGGGCCGGCGGGTCGTCTTCCTCTGGACAGCCGGCCAGCAAAACGAAAGGGGTTTGTTGGCAATACAACGCCGGCAACTGCAAGTTTGGATCTTCCTGCAGGTTCAAACACGAATGTTCGGGCTGCGGGGGATCCCACACCCAGGCGAGATGCTTTAAACAAGGCAAAGGGCGATCAGGTGAGTTTGGCAACAAGAGGGACGACGCCGGTGAAGGTGGAAAAGATGCGGCCGTTTCTAAGTAGGTATCCGGATAGACAGGCCGCCCGCTTGCTGGAGGAGGGTTTTGGGGAGGGATTTAGAATTCCATGCTCGTTGCGGGACATTCCGCCGGTTCCTCGGAACTTGAGGTCGGCTTTGCGCCATCCCGACGTGGTTTCGGAGAAACTACGGAAGGAAGTGGCGCTAGGGCGCATGGCGGGCCCGTTCGCGGAGTCTCCCTTGCCCGAGTTGGTGGTGTCGCCGTTGGGGGTAGTTCCAAAAAAGGAGCCTAACAAATTTCGGTTGATTCACCACCTCTCTTTTCCCAAAGGGGGGTCGGTGAATGATGCCATAGACCCTGACACCTGTGCAGTTAAGTATACTTCATTTGATGCGGCGGTGGCTTGGGTGCGGCATTACGGTCAGGGGGCACTGTTGGCTAAGGCCGACGTGGAGGCCGCCTTTCGGCTGCTACCAGTGCACCCGGACAGCTTCCGCCTGTTGGGGTGCACTTGGAAAGACGAGTTCTTCATTGACCGTTGCCTGCCCATGGGATGTTCGATATCCTGCGCCTTCTTCGAGCAGTTTAGTTCATTTCTGGAATGGGTGGTCAGGGAAGTTTCAGGGGTGAGTTCCATAATTCACTACCTAGATGACTTCCTGTGCGTCGGACCGACCGGAACCAGGACGTGTGCGGTACTGTTAGGGACATTGGAGCACATGGCGGATTGCTTTGGGGTCCCGTTGGCCCCGGACAAGACAGAGGGGCCGAGGACAGTGATTACCTTTTTGGGGATCACGATCGACTCGGTTGCCATGGAGTGCCGGCTGCCGGATGGCAAAGTGGAAGCGCTGCAGGACGAAGTCAGGGGTATGTTGGCGTCTCAGAAAGTGACATTGCGAGCTCTCCAATCATTGCTGGGCAAGCTCAATTTTGCCTGTCGCGTTATACCCATGGGTAGGGCCTTTTGTCGACGGCTGTCGGCCAGCACGGCAGGGGTGCGTTCACCGCACCATTTTATCCGTTTGGGCAGAACGCACAGGCAGGATTTACGGGTGTGGCTTAGCTTTCTGGAGTCTTTTAACGGGAGGGCCATGTGGATGGCGGGGCCGGTTAGCAATTATGACATGGAGTTATTTACCGATGCAGCGGGTTCTACGGGATTCGGATCCTTTTTCCAAGGACAATGGTGCGCGGGCGCTTGGCCACAGAGTTGGGTACAGGCAGGTTTCACGAAAAACCTGGTGCTACTGGAATTGTTTCCGGTGGTGCTGGCGGTGGAACTGTGGGGGGAGTCCTTTCGGGATCGAAAGGTTCGTTTCCACGTAGACAACATGGGAGTGGTCCAGGTGCTTAATAAAATGTCTGCGTCATCCCCGCCGGTGGTGAGGATGCTCCAAAGGCTGACTTTACGTTGCATGCAATTGAATATATTCATTTATGCAGTGCACATCCCCGGGGTTGAAAACGTCATCGCTGATGCGTTGTCTCGTTTTCAGTGGGACAGGTTTCGGGAGTTGGCGCCGGAAGCAGGGAAAGAAGGACTCACCTGTCCCGACGGTCTGTGGAAAATTGCCTTGGAGTAGCGCAGGGGTGGATTCGCAGGTCGGTGAGTGAGACGACGTGGGCCGCCTACAGCAAGGTTTGGCAGGAGTGGGAGGATGTTGTCCGCGATACTGGGGTCGAAGTTAAGGGTCCGGATGGAAGGTTACTGGTGTTGTACTTTGTGACAAGGTTAATGGAGGGAGGGGTCTCAGTTTCAGGGCTGAACAAGAAAGTGGCGGCATTGGCTTTTCTATTGAAATGGCAAGGCCTACCGGATCTCACAAAAGAATTTTGGGTGAGACAGGCATTAAAAGGCTATAGACGGGGAAAACCCAACAGAGATGCCAGACGGCCAGTGTCGTTTGGGGTGCTGAAGGGTTTATTCGAATGTTTGCCGGAGGTCTGCGCCTCGGCTTATGAAGTCGCATTATTCCGTGCGGCATTTGCGTTAGCCTTCTTTGGAGCTTTTCGGATAGGGGAATTGGTTAGCCCTTCCAAGAAGATACAGGGGGGGATTTGGAAGACCGAGGTAAGTTGCGAGACGGATAGAGTGACACTTTGGCTGAGAAAGTCCAAGACAGACCAAATGGGGAAAGGTAAAAGGGTCGTGGTCTTTGGGGTGCCTGGGTCGCCGGTTTGTCCGGTGGGGGTGATACGTAGTTTCCTGGAAAATCGCCCAGAGGTTGGACAGTCCTTCCTGATACACGCAGATGGGTCCCCTTTATCTAAGTTTCAATTCACGGCGGTATTTCGCTCTGGTTTGAGGGTCTTGGGCCTGGCGGACAAAGAATATTCAGCCCACTCGTTTAGGATCGGAGCAGCTACAGAGGCAGCTAGGAATGGTTTAGATGACGAGTCAGTGAAAAAAATAGGGAGATGGGAGTCTAATAGGTTTCGTATCTATGTTCGCCCTCATTTGTTAGTCTAATTGGGAGAGGAAGGGTAACTATGGGGGAGGCGGGAATAGATAACTGTGTGGTTGCGAGGCCTATTAGTGGGGCGGCTAGGTTACGCTGGAGAATTTCTTTTGTTTTACAGGTTCGGAGCCGGCATTGATATGGATCATGGGTCACTCCTACGTCTATTGGGGGGCAAAGAGGGCGGAGGCCAGACCTGGAGATAGACAGCTGGGTTTTCCTAGGGAGGAGGCTAGGATTCGCTGGATAGGGGTTCGGGGGATGCTTTGGAGCAGGCTCGTGCCCGAGGTGCATAAATATGCGCGGTTGGACAGACCGCCCGACGTCTTAGTTTTGCACGTGGGCGGGAACGACCTCGGCCTGAAGTCCATGTTAGACCTGACTAAGGACATAAAGTTTGATGTCCTCAGGCTGCACATGGCTTTTCCAGAGATGGTAGTTGTATGGTCTGACATGGTGTCTCGCACGTCGTGGCGCCTTGCCAGATCATGGGGGGGCATCAACAGGGCCAGGAGAAAGGTGAACAGGGACATTGGGAGGTTCATGGAGAGGAATGGGGGGTTGGTCGTTCGTCATCTGGAGCTAGAGGAGGGGACGTGGCGGTATCTGCGCAGGGATGGGGTACATTTGACAGACGTAGGAATAGATATGTGGGTGCTAGGACTGCAGGATGGGATTCAGAGGGCCCTTAGGGTGTGGAGGGTCGCCCAACTGTAAAGGTGTTTACAGTGGGGCGCTGTGGCGGGTGTCGGTCGTGTTGAGGAGGAGGAAATACCAGGAAAACATGGTCAGGACTTGTCGTTGGTATGGGTCCTGAGGTTTGGGAATTACAGCAAGCGGAGGCTTAGCTGAAAGTAATGGAAATGGGGCACTGCGGTCAAGTTGTCTTTGAGTCAGGAAGTCGGCTTGAGGCCTGTTACCGGAAGAAGAAGGCCGTAGTGCAGGAATGGTACAAAAGTTCTATTAAAGTTTTCCTCCATCATTGATCACACCCTGGGTTAGGAAATCTGGTTTTTAAGTTATGTTAAAACGTTTATATTTTTAATAAAGGAGGCTGCTACGGCCATGTTTACTCCACACCCTCGGTCTGGTCTAAGTTACTTGTTAAGGTATAGCAACGTGGGTAAGGGTATAGATCTGAGATGACATAGATTATACAACAGTCAAGAAAAGCCCGGAGCCAAAGAAAAAAGAATGCCATAGGCGGAGGGCGGGCATGACGGGGGTTAAACTGGGAAGGAAAGAGAGACGGCAGGGGACTGGCCGGGATAACAGGGGAGGGGCAGGGAGGGCGATATAAAAAGAAAGAGCCCGCCCATTGCTGTAACACTTCCCCT
The DNA here is from genome assembly GCF_905171775.1 of Rana temporaria. Taxonomy (NCBI): domain Eukaryota; kingdom Metazoa; phylum Chordata; class Amphibia; order Anura; family Ranidae; genus Rana; species Rana temporaria. The sequence goes on from NC_053492.1 coordinate 28,168,526, forward strand.
AGTGATTTTCCCACCCACCCGTCCCTACGTTGGATATAAGTTGGTCTTGTTGTTTTGGGGGTGTTGTTTTTGTGTCTTCCCTTTCTATGCAGATTATGACGTTTGCCTGAGTCGTGGCAGTGGCGGGTGTCGGTCGTGTTGAGGAGGAGGAAATACCAGGAAAACATGGTCAGGACTTGTCGTTGGTATGGGTCCTGAGGTTTGGGAATTACAGCAAGCGGAGGCTTAGCTGAAAGTAATGGAAATGGGGCACTGCGGTCAAGTTGTCTTTGAGTCAGGAAGTCGGCTTGAGGCCTGTTACCGGAAGAAGAAGGCCGTAGTGCAGGAATGGTACAAAAGTTCTATTAAAGTTTTCCTCCATCATTGATCACACCCTGGGTTAGGAAATCTGGTTTTTAAGTTATGTTAAAACGTTTATATTTTAATAAAGGAGGCTGCTACGGCCATGTTTACTCCACACCCTCGGTCTGGTCTAAGTTACTTGTTAAGGTATAGCAACGTGGGTAAGGGTATAGATCTGAGATGACATAGATTATACAACAGTCAAGAAAAGCCCGGAGCCAAAGAAAAAAGAATGCCATAGGCGGAGGGCGGGCATGACGGGGGTTAAACTGGGAAGGAAAGAGAGACGGCAGGGGACTGGCCGGGATAACAGGGGAGGGGCAGGGAGGGCGATATAAAAAGAAAGAGCCCGCCCATTGCTGTAACACTTCCCCTAGTGATTTTCCCACCCACCCGTCCCTAAGTTGGATATAAGTTGGTCTTGTTGTTTTGGGGGTGTTGTTTTTGTGTCTTCCCTTTCTATGCAGATTATGACGTTTGCCTGAGTCGTGGCAGTGGCGGGTGTCGGTCGTGTTGAGGAGGAGGAAATACCAGGAAAACATGGTCAGGACTTGTCGTTGGTATGGGTCCTGAGGTTTGGGAATTACAGCAAGCGGAGGCTTAGCTGAAAGTAATGGAAATGGGGCACTGCGGTCAAGTTGTCTTTGAGTCAGGAAGTCGGCTTGAGGCCTGTTACCGGAAGAAGAAGGCCGTAGTGCAGGAATGGTACAAAAGTTCTATTAAAGTTTTCCTCCATCATTGATCACACCCTGGGTTAGGAAATCTGGTTTTTAAGTTATGTTAAAACGTTTATATTTTTAATAAAGGAGGCTGCTACGGCCATGTTTACTCCACACCCTCGGTCTGGTCTAAGTTACTTGTTAAGGTATAGCAACGTGGGTAAGGGTATAGATCTGAGATGACATAGATTATACAACAGTCAAGGATGGGGACAGGAATCAGGACACAGGGAGCACAAGTCCAGGCAGGGATCAAGGATCGGGATCAGGATCAGGTCCAGGGATCAGGTCCAGAAATCAGGGTCAAATACAAGCTCAAGATCAGGGTAAGTAGACCGATACCAGGGCGAGGACTGATTGCACACACCGGGTATATATAAGCCTGTTAATTACGTTCAGGTTACACCTGAACGCAGGAAGGGCTGTGTGCTCCACACTGCTAAGAATCCCCCGCTGGTGGACGCCAGTACTGCAGCCCAAGGATAACATAGCACCACCAGGGAAGAACTCCCCCGACAGTCCAAGACTGTCGGGAGACACTTGGTGGTGGGCCACAGTACTGCACGCCAAATACCAGGCAGTAACACCAGCAGGGGGAACCTTCCCTGACAGTACCCCCCCCCCCAAAGGAGCAGCCTCCGGACGCTCCAATTAGATGTTGCTGGGGGAAGTCCGTGGTGTCAAGCTGGGCAGCAGATAAAGTCACATCAGGTTGGGCCGGATGAAAGTCCATGACTTTTAACAGGGCAAAGTGCAGCTCAAGCTGGGCAGCGGGTACAGAAATCTTAAGTTGGGCAAAAAGTACATCAAGCTGGGATGCAGATAGGGGCAAATCAAGCTGGGCAGCAGACTCCGGGTCGTCGAGCTGGGCAGCAAACTCCGGGTCGTCGAGCTGGGCAGCAAGCTCCGGGTCGTCGAGCTGGGCAGCAAGCTCCGGGTCGTCGAGCTGGGCAGCAAGTTCCGGGTCGTCGAGCCGGGCAGCGGGCAGGGACACCTCAGACTGGGCAGCGGACAGGAACTTCACAGGCAAGGCGGATTGCACTGAAACAGGCAGGGCAGATGGCACTGAAACAGGCAGGGCAGATGGCACTGGCACAGCAACTTCAGGCTGGCAAACTGGCACAGCAACTTCAGGCTGGCAAACTGGCACAGCAACTTCAGGCTGGCAAACTGGCACAGCAACTTCAGGCTGGCAAACTGGCACAGCAACTTCAGGCTGGCAAACTGGCACAGCAACTTCAGGCTGGCATACAGGATCAGGCTGGCAAACTGGCCGCATAGCAGGTAGAGGTTTGGCAGAATCAGGTTCAGCTGGCATGCAAGCATACTGGAGCAGGTTGGTTGGTGTGGAGACAGGTTGGGTTACTGGCAGGATCATCTTGGTTGGGAAAAACTTTCGTTTTTTCTTGGGCTTAGCCACAGAAGCTCTGTAGGTAAGGGGTGCAGCGGACTGGAAAGGAGGATTGGGATATGGCAGAGTAGAGGGAACAGTAGCTGGAGGAAGTTTTTGTGGGTTAGTAGGCGGCTGAGAAGAGACAAGTGGGTTGTATGCAGGATAGGTACAGGGAGCAGAGACTGGATATTGGTATCTGGTGGGAAGCAGTGTATACTGAGCTTCGACTGGGGTTGCCATTGGTGATGGACAGATGGATCTTTGGGAAGGTGAGTGGTTAATGGCAGGGTTGGAAATTAAAGGCAGAAATCAGGAGATCAGGAGTTGGATTAAAGGCAGAAATCAGGAGATCTGACCATGCCTGCAGCACAGGCTGAACAAAAGCAGGTTCACACACACCTTGTCTAATCAGAGCCTGCACTGAACTAATGCATTCAGACAACTTTTGCTGGGGACAAGAAGAATAATGCTCATCAAAAGACGTCGGATCATCCTCTAATAACCACACCAGGGATTCAACTTGGTCATGACTGAAGGGGGGAAAGAAATCGTCACTGCCATCAGGAATAAATGACAGGGCTGGCTTTACACACAACCGGATTAATGCCTGAACATCATTGAAAGTTATGCAACCCTGATCCACCCAGGAATGAGCTGATCGGATAGTTTCCATCAGCTGGTCACTAGTCCACCCCTCCAGAACCTGGCAACAATATTCCTCATCCTCCTCTGCCAGCAGAGAAAAGTAAATGATTTCATTGAAATCCATTTTCAAAAAACGCACAACACCAGTATGGTTCCTCAAAGCAATCACATCTGATCAAGGGATGGCCCTGGTATACTGTCAGGAATGCTGGTAGATCAGACTGTGTGACCACACAGAGGAACCAAACATGGTGAGTAGTGAAATAAAAGGTGTTTATTTACAAATGTGTGAACCACCAGTGCACAATAAAACGACAAACAGTATGTACAAATAAAGGGGAATACCGTATTCATAAACGAGCCAAGCAGAGGTCATACACATGGGAGGTCAGTAGATGGGTAAGGATGGGGACAGGAATCGGGACACAGGGAGGACAAGTCCAGGCAGGGATCAAGGATCGGGATCAGGTCCAGGGATCAGGTCCAGGGATCAGGGTCAAATACAAGCTCAAGATCAGGGTAAGTAGACCGATACCAGGGCGAGGACTGATTGCACACACCGGGTATTTATAAGCCTGTTAATTACGTTCAGGTTACACCTGAACGCAGGAAGGGCTGTGTGCTCCACACTGCTAAGAATCCCCCGCTGGTGGACGCCAGTACTGCAGCCCAAGGATAACATAGCACCACCAGGGAAGAACTCCCCCGACAGTCCAAGACTGTCGGGAGACACCTGGTGGTGGGCCACAGTACTGCACGCCAAATACCAGGCAGTAACACCAGCAGGGGGAACCTTCCCTGACAAGAAGGAAGAAATATGAAGCGTCGGAAGCCTCGGAAGGGGGGTCGTCTTATGCCATGTACAAACGGGCAAACATGTACGATGAAAACGGTCCGCCGGACCGTTTTCAGCGGACATGCCCGCCCGGAGATTTCTGTATGATGGCTGTACACACCATCATACAGAAATCTGCGCGTACACGATACGCGGTGACGAGACCGCGCCGTTGCCGCGACGATGACGCGGCGACGTGCGCGGCCCTGGAAGTTCAATGCTTCCGGGCATGCGTCAAAGTCATTCGACGCATGCGAGGGATGGCGGCCGCTCGGACATGTACGGTAAGTCTGTACAGACGACCGAACATGTCCAACGGGCAGGATTCCAGCGGGCATGTTTCTAAGCAAGTTTAGAAACATTTGCCCGCTCGAAAACGGTCTGGCGGGCAAATGTACGCAGGAATCCTGTCCGATTGGCCGTACACACGACCGAACATGTCTGCTGAAACTCAGCAGACATGTTTGGTCGTGTGTACGGGGCCTTATACGGTGAGTACAGGCAAAAAAATCTTAAAAAACTGTACAATTAGGGGGTCGCTTTATACACTGGCAACTATGGTATATCGGCTATTTTTTTAAACCACAGCGAAATCGACGGAGGCGATTCCTGCTTCCATAGGGCTGAGACAAATGCCTTAGCTGCATTCAGAAGATGAACAATCATTGAATTTCTATATTTGCGCTTCGATAGATCTGAAAGATGGAGGAGGTAGCTGATAGGATCAGATCCCAAATCATGATCAGCGATCTGTCCTATAATATCTCAAACATTAGATCAGAATTCCTTCAATTTCCGACATGACCAAAAAATATGAAGCATATTACCCTCCGCCTCTCCACAACGCCAACACAGGTTAGTCCAGATTTTATTCAGCAATGATGGAACTCTGTATCACCGTGTTAGAATTTTATAACACAGCTCTTAATACTTACTGGCCGTTGAGGAGTAGTGGGCAAAGTATAGAATATAGCCCTGCTGCTCTTCAGATAGTGTAATATCTAAGTCCCTTTCCCATTTCTGGAGAAATCCTGGAACAAAGCCCACAGGTGGATGTATTAACAATTTATATACCTCAGATACCCCATGGTGCTTTCACCAGGCATAGATTTTCCAGAGACATATTAGAACTAGGGTTGAGCGAACCCGAACTGTAAAGTTCGGGTTCGGTACGGACTTTGTTTTTTTTTTGCTCCCGAACCCGAATAATTGGAAAAAGTTCGGGTTCGGGTTTGGAGTTCGGCTATTTTATGGCGCGCTGCACGGCAGCCAATCACCATTTGTTTTACTAGTGTGACTAGGAAGCCATCACAGCCATGCCTACTAATGGCATGGCTGTGATTGGCCAGTGCATTATGTGACCCAGCATGTGACCAGCCTCTATATCAGATAGAGGCACACAGCACAGCTCGTCACTCTGCATTAGCTAGTGTAGGGAGAGGCTGCTGCTGATAGAGGGACAGTGTCAGAGAGGTGTATCCTGCTTCAGTAATCTACACAAGCACTGTTTATTTCTGTGCGATCTGCATCTTATCGTTTAGGGATCGTCACTCTGCTTTAGCTAGGGTAGGGAGAGGCTGCTGTTGATTGAGGGACAGTGTCAGAGAGGTGTATCCTGCTTCAGAAATCTACACAAGCACTGTTTATTTCTGTGAGATTTGCATCTTATAGTTTAGGGAGAGGTTCCAGCTATTTGCTATAGGGACAGCAATCTATAGGTGACTCTCTGTATATTTCACCAGCACTGCACCTGTCACCACCTGTGATATACTGTGTGTGTCCAGTACATAGTTTAGGGAGAGGTTTCAGCTATTTGCTATAGGAACAGCAATCTATAGGTGACTCTCTATATATTTCACCAGCACTGCACCTGTCACCACCTGTGATATACTGTGTGTGTCCAGTACAGAGTTTAGGGAGAGGTTCCAGCTATTTGCTATAGGAACAGCAATCTATAGGTGACTCTCTGTATATTTCACCAGCACTGCACCTGTCACCACCTGTGATATACTGTGTGTGTCCAGTACATAGTTTAGGGAGAGGTTCCAGCTATTTGCTATAGGGACAGCAATCTATAGGTGACTCTCTGTATATTTCACCAGCACTGCACCTGTCACCACCTGTGATATACTGTGTGTGTCCAGTACATCGTTTAGGGAGAGGTTCCAGCTATTTGCTATAGGGACAGCAATCTATAGGTGACTCTCTGTATATTTCACCAGCACTGCACCTGTCACCACCTGTGATATACTGTGTGTGTCCAGTACATAGTTTAGGGAGAGGTTTCAGCTATTTCCTATAGGGACAGCAATCTATAGGTGACTCTCTGTATATTTCACCAGCACTGCACCTGTCACCACCTGTGATATACTGTGTGTGTCCAGTACATAGTTTAGGGAGAGGTTTCAGCTATTTGCTATAGGAACAGCAATCTATAGGTGACTCTCTATATATTTCACCAGCACTGCACCTGTCACCACCTGTGATATACTGTGTGTGTCCAGTACAGAGTTTAGGGAGAGGTTCCAGCTATTTGCTATAGGGACAGCAATCTATAGGTGACTCTCTGTATATTTCACCAGCACTGCACCTGTCACCACCTGTGATATACTGTGTGTGTCCAGTACATCGTTTAGGGAGAGGTTCCAGCTATTTGCTATAGGGACAGCAATCTATAGGTGACTCTCTATATATTTCACCAGCACTGCACCTGTCACCACCTGTGATATACTGTGTGTGTCCAGTACAGAGTTTAGGGAGAGGTTCCAGCTATTTGCTATAGGAACAGCAATCTATAGGTGACTCTCTGTATATTTCACCAGCACTGCACCTGTCACCACCTGTGATATACTGTGTGTGTCCAGTACATAGTTTAGGGAGAGGTTCCAGCTATTTGCTATAGGGACAGCAATCTATAGGTGACTCTCTGTATATTTCACCAGCACTGCACCTGTCACCACCTGTGATATACTGTGTGTGTCCAGTACATAGTTTAGGGAGAGGTTTCAGCTATTTGCTATAGGAACAGCAATCTATAGGTGACTCTCTATATATTTCACCAGCACTGCACCTATCACCACCTGTGATATACTGTGTGTGTCCAGTACAGAGTTTAGGGAGAGGTTCCAGCTATTTGCTATAGGAACAGCAATCTATAGGTGACTCTCTGTATATTTCACCAGCACTGCACCTGTCACCACCTGTGATATACTGTGTGTGTCCAGTACATCGTTTAGGGAGAGGTTCCAGCTATTTGCTATAGGGACAGCAATCTATAGGTGACTCTCTGTATATTTCACCAGCACTGCACCTGTCACCACCTGTGATATACTGTGTGTGTCCAGTACATAGTTTAGGGAGAGGTTTCAGCTATTTCCTATAGGGACAGCAATCTATAGGTGACTCTCTGTATATTTCACCAGCACTGCACCTGTCACCACCTGTGATATACTGTGTGTGTCCAGTACATAGTTCAGGGATAGGTTCCAGCTATTTCCTATAGGAACAGCAATCTATAGGTGACTCTCTGTATATTTCACCAGCACTGCACCTGTCACCACCTGTGATATACTGTGTGTGTCCAGTACATAGTTTAGGGAGAGGTTCCAGCTATTTCCTATAGGGACAGCAATCTATAGGCGACTCTCTGTATATTTCACCAGCACTGCACCTGTCACCGCCTGTGATATACTGTGTGTGTCCAGTACATAGTTTAGGGAGAGGTTCCAGCTATTTGCTATAGGGACAGCAATCTATAGGTGACTCTCTGTATATTTCACCAGCACTGCACCTGTCACCACCTGTAACATACTGTGTGTGTCCAGTACATAGTTTAGGGAGAGGTTCCAACTATTTGCTATAGGGACAGCAATCTATAGGTGACTCTCTGTATATTTCACCAGCACTGCACCTGTCACCACCTGTGATATACTGTGTGTGTCCAGTACATAGTTTAGGGAGAGGTTCCAGCTTTTTCCTATAGGGACAGCAATCTATAGGTGACTGGTGCTTTTGCAATTGTGCAGACCGACAAGGAGGGCAGTGGTGAAGACTGGGTGGAAGATGATGTGGAGGACGATGAGGTCCTCGACCCAACATGGAATCAACCTCATGCAGGTGACCCATGTAGTTCGTAGGAAGAGGCGGTGGTCGCACAGAGCCACCAGCACAGCAGAAGAGGGAGCAGGGTGCCAAAGCAGAGCGTTCGTCCCCTAGATAGTACGCCTGCTACTGCCCACAGCAGCAAGGGACGAGCACACCAAAGCCAGGTCCAAGGAGTTCCCTAGCATGGCAGTTCTTCACACAATGTGCTGATGACAAGACACGAGTGGTTTGCACGTTGTGCAATCAAAGCCTAAAGCGAGGCATAAACGTTCTCAACCTGAGCACAACCTGCATGACCAGGCATCTAAGTGCAAAGCACGAGCTACAGTTGAGTAGACACCTCAAAAACCAAGAAAGGTCTCTGGATCCTCCTGCTTCCTCTTCTGCATCAGTCTCGGGCCTCTAGGCCTCTTCATCCACCTCTGTAGTGACAATGCCACCTGCCACCCCTCAATTAGAGGACCGGCAAGCAACACTACCGGCTGGGTCACCAAACATCTCCACAATGTCCCATTGAAGCATTCAGCTCTCTATCTCCCAAACACTGGAGCGGAAGAGGAAGTACCCCCCTACCCACCCACGATCCCTGGCCCTGAATGCCAGCATTTCAAAATTACTGGCCTTTGAAATGCTGGCATTCTGGTGGAGACGCAGAGTTTTAAAAGCCTGATGGCATTGGCTGTCCCACAGTACGTCGTGCCCAGCCGCCACTACTTTTCCAGGCGAGCCATCCCTTCCCTGCACAACCAAGTGAGGGACAAAATCAGGTGTGCACTGCGCAACGCCATCTGTGCCAAGGTCCACCTAACTACGGATACATGGACCAGTAAGCACGGTCAGGGACGTTATATCTCCCTAACAGCACACTGGGTAAATGCAGTGGCGGCTGGGCCTGAGGCGGATAGCAGTTTGGCGCATGTCCTTCCACCACCGAGGATTGCAGGGCGCTTCAGTTTGCCTCCTGTTCCTAACTCCTCCTCCTCCGCTTCCTCATCCTCTACCGCCTCCTGTTCCTAACTCCTCCTTCTCCGCTTCCTCATCCTCTACCGCCTCCTCATCCAGTCAGCGTAACAAATTCACCACCAACTTCAGCACAGCCATGGGTAAACGCCAACAGGCAGTTTTAAAACTTTCCTGTTTGGGGGAAAAACGACACACCGCATAGGAGTTGTGGAGGGACATGGAACAACAGACCGATGAGTGGTTGGCGTCAGTGAGCCTCAAGCCGGGCCTGGTGGTGTGCGATAACGGGCGAAATCTCGTAGCAGCTCTGGGCCTAGCCGGTTTGATGCACATCCCTTGCCTGGCGCATGTGCTGAATTTGGTGGTGCAGAGTTTCCTGAAAACATACCCCGATATGCCACAGCTGCTGCAGAAAGTGCGGGCCGTCTGTGCGCACTTTCTGCATTCTCACCCTGCTGCTGCTCGCCTGTCAGCGCTGCAGCATAACTTCGGACTTCCTGCTCACCGCTTCATATGTGATGTGCCCCAGGGGTCAAGTCCTGGGGAAAAAAGTGTGGGAACTCCCACCCAAGATCCACTCCCCCACCAAAAAAAATAAACAATTATGGGGGTGGGTGGTATGTAGATGAGAGGGTTGCGGAGTGTATGGGGTGGGTAGTATCAAATACACCACTGACCAGTGGCAGGTAATTAACCCCTTTGTGCTGCATTAGTGACACCAGTGTCAGTGTTTATGAACCCTTTCATGCTGTGCCAAATAGGGGTAATAAACACTGGTGTCACCAATGCATCAGTGGAAGTACATTAACCCCCTCATTGCTGAATACCATTGTATATTAATCCCCCCCCCCGCCCCCCCAAGAAGCAAAAACGTCAGACAGTTAACATAGCTAAGCCACCGTGATACAACACTGTCTTAGGTAAGTTAGGTCTCCACAACTGCACCTCTGGACCCCTTTACATTACATAGCACCGCGTCTCTGGACCCCTTTACATTACACAGCATGCTACACCTCTGGACCCCTTTACATTACATAGCACCGCGTCTCTGGACCCCTTTACATTACACAGCATGCTACACCTCTGGACCCCTTTACATTACACAGCACCCTGCATCACTGGGCCCCTTTACATTACACAGCAACCTGCACCTCTGGGCCCCTTTACATAACATAGCACCCTGCACCTCTGGACCCCTCTACATTACACAGTCCTTGTACCTCTGGACCCTTTTACATTACACAGCCCCCCACAGCTCTAGACGCCTGTATGTTACACAGACACCCCCCCTAACAGTTATGGACCCCCTGCATGTTACACAGACCTCCTACAGTGCAGACCCCCCCCTTTCAGTACAGATTCCCCCCCCCATTCAGTATCAGTACAGATTCCCCCCCCCATTCAGTACACACACCCCCATTCAGTACAGATTCCCCCCCCCCATTCAGTACACACACCCCCATTCAGTACAGATTCCCCCCCCCCATTCAGTACACACACCCCCATTCAGTACAGATTCCCCCCCCCCCCATTCAGTACACACACCCCCATTCAGTACAGATTCCCCCCCCCCATTCAGTACACACACCCCCATTCAGTACAGATTCCCCCCCCCCATTCAGTACACACACCCCCATTCAGTACAGATTCCCCCCCCCCATTCAGTACACACACCCCCCCATTCAGTACAGATCCCCCCCCCCATTCAGTACAACCCCCCCCCATTCAGTACAGATTCCCCCCCATTCAGTACAACCCCCCCCCATTCAGTACAGATTCCCCCCCATTCAGTACATACCCCCCCCCCAGTACAGATTCCCCCCCCCATTCAGTACACACCCCCCCATTCAGTACAGATTCCCCCCCCCCCCATTCAGTACACACACCCCCCCCATTCAGTACAACCCCCCCCTCCCATTCAGTACAGATTCCCCCCCATTCAGTACAACCCCCCCCCCCCCCATTCAGTACAGATTCCCCCCCATTCAGTACATACCCCCCCCAGTACAGATTCCCCCCCCCCATTCAGTACACACACCCCCATTCAGTACAGATTCCCCCCCCCCATTCAGTACACACACCCCCCCATTCAGTACAACCCCCCCCTCCCATTCAGTACAGATTCCCCCCCATTCAGTACAACCCCCCCCCCATTCAGTACAGATTCCCCCCCATTCAGTACATACCCCCCCCAGTACAGATTCCCCCCCCCCATTCAGTACACACACCCCCATTCAGTACAGATTCCCCCCCATTCAGTACAACCCCCCCCCCCCATTCAGTACAGATTCCCCCCCCCCCCCCATTCAGTACACACACCCCCATTCAGTACAGATTCCCCCCCATTCAGTACATACCCCCCCCCCTCTTCAGTACAGATTTCCCCCCACCCCATTCAGTACATACCCCCCCCCAGTACAGATTCTCCCCCCCCATTCAGTAACCTTTATGTACCTGAGATGATCGGGACATGCCAGACACCTGTGAACCTGTCGGATCCCCTCCCCCTGTGTAGACATACAGGAGGAGGGGGAGGCGGGCCTCTTCACTCAGCTGTGCCGAGACTGATCAGAGCACGGAGAGCAGGGAGGGATCTGACGGCCGGGTGTCACTACAGTGTGGTTCGCACCCCCGCAAAGCCACACTACCTCAGGCTCTTCTCTCCGCGTGTTTTCTAAAAATTGCGCGCCGCTGCCTAATCCCGCCCGCTGTCTCTGAACCCGCCCGCTCAGCCTCGCTGTCTGTTCAGTCGTGCGGGGGGTGGGCGCCTGCCACTCCGCTGCTTAACCTCATAACCTGCCTGCAGTCTCCGCTTAAATCGGAGGGGGGGCGCCGGCCTGACACCCCCAGTGTGTGCCCCCCCCGCTCCTCACTTAGTAAACACTGCATTCATTTCACTCCTATTCTCTGCTCGAGTCCTGCAATGGGAACGCGCGTTCCTGCTGTAAAAAAAGTGCAGGGACGTCGTTCCCACGCGTTCCCGCAGGACTCGAGCCCTGATGTGCCCACAAGGTGGAACTCCACCTTGCACATGCTGGCCAGACTGTGCGAGCAGCAGCAGGCGATAGTGGAGTCTCAGCTGCAGCACGCACGCGTGAGTCGCTCTGCGTAACAGAACCACTTCACCACCAATAACTGGGCCTCCATGCGAGACCTGTGTGCCTTGTTGCACTGTTTTGAGTACTCCACCAACATGGCCAGTGCCGATGACGCCGCTCTCAGCGTGACTATTCCAGTTCTATGCCTCCTTGAAAAAACGCTACGGGCGATGATGGAAGAGGATGTGGCACAGGAGGAGGAGGAGGAGGAATCGAGATCATTTCCAAGGCTTTCAGGGTAGTCATTCACAAGTGACTCCGAGGGTGGGTTTGTGCACCAACAAAGGCCAGGTACACAATTGTCCAGCAATGGCACAGTTTTGGAGGATGACGCGGTGGAGGATGAGGAGGAGGAAGACATGGAGGAGGAGGAGGAACCATGTTCACAGCAGGATGGCATCCAGACCAGCTCATGGCCATCACTGGTGCGTGACTGGGGGGATACAGAGGATACAGATGATACACCTCCCACAGAGGACAGCTTTTCGTTGCCTCTGGGCAGCCTGGCACACATGAGCGATTACATGCTGCAGTGTCTCCGCAACGACCGGCGTGTTTCGCACATTTTAACAGGTGCTGATTACTGGGTGGCCACGCTGCTGGATCCCTGTTACCATGACAATGTACCGTCCTTAATTCCCTCACTGGAGCGTGAACGCAAGATGTGCGAGTACAAGCGCACGCTGGTAGACGCGCTGCTGGTGCAATTCCCACCTGTCAGCGGGGGCACAGTGGAAGCAGAAGGCGAAGGCAGAGGAGGAGGAAGAGGTCGCCAACGCAGCAGGGGCACCGCCAGCACCTCAGAAGGCAGGGTTAGCATGGCCGAAATGTGGAAAAGCTTTGTCAGCACGCCACAACAAACAGCACCACCAGCTGATATGGAACGTTTTAGCAGGAGGCAGCATTTCAGCAACATGGTGGAGCAGTATGTGTGCACACGCCTACACATACTGAATGACGGCTATGCCCCCTTAAACTTCTGGGTCTCCAGATTGGGCACATGGCCTGAGCTTGCCCTTTATGCCTTGGAGGTGCTGGCCTGCCCTGCGGCCAGTGTATTGTCTGAACGTGTATTTAGCACGGCAGGGGGCGTTATCACAGACAAGCGCAGCCACCTGTCCAGAGCCAATGTGGACAAGCTCACGTTCAATAAAATGAACCAGGCTTGGATCCCAGAGGACTTGTCCGTACCTTGTGCAGAATAGACACCGGGCCGGCCTTACCCAGCCATTGTTTTTTTTCTGATCTTTCTAGGGTTGCCATCTCATCCCTTTAAAAGCAAAAACATATTAATTACACAGGTTCTCTTGCTGATTAAGGTGCTGCTAATTAAACTCACTTGGTGCCTTATCGACATTAAATTAGCCCCAGAACCTGTGTAATTACTCTGTGTTTAGGTTTAAAGGGATGAGGTAGCAACCCTAGATCTTTCTCACACTTTTGGGGTTTACCCTAATTTAAAAAATAAATCAATTAAAAACCAAAACCTGCTGTGTTGGCTACCTCCTGCTCCTCCACCGCCGCTTCCACCTACACCGCCACATCCACCTCAACCTCCTACTACATATGGACCTCGTCCTCCTAGGTCAAAATGATTTTTTTTTTATGTTATTTTAAGTTATTTCCCTATCCACATTTATTTCCAGAGTACTTGCCATGCTCTTCCCTACATTGTGCTGCCATTTGCAGCCCTCCAGCCCTTTCACTTCGTTTTTTAGAGAGATTTTTATAGTCAAAAGTCCGGGTCCCCATTGACTTCAATGGGGTTCGGGTTCGGGTCAAAGTTCGGGTCGGGTTCGGATCCCGAACCCAAACTTTTTTTTCGAAGTCCGGGTTCGGGTCCGAACCCGAACATCCAGGTGTCCGCTCAACTCTAATTAGAACGGTCTGACCAGTCTCTGCGCAGAAGGAAGCTAAGAAAGTGGGTTGCTGCATCCGCCATGGATCCAGTGGCATATTAACCATCGACTGTATTTCTGCCCTGGTCTTCAGCCTCAATTCTTCAAGGTAATCGCCAAGGCAAAATTTACCTTGTCTTAAAATTTGTTAAAACCACTGCCTGTATAACCTGGAGGAAATGACAGATTCCCCAATATTGGGTAAAGGTGAGTAATTTCCCCTTCTGTCTTAGAAAAGAGATGGCTTTGTTGCACTACTCTTAGAGTAGCCCCTATAAGGGGATGATGTCGTAGGGTTCCAAATGCTCTTATGCCTCGAACACACAAGCAGTTTTCCCATCGGGAAAAGTGCCATAACAGCTTTTGGCCGGGAAAACTGTACGTGTGTATGCTCCATGGCAGTTTTAACGACAGAAAAAAACACCGGGAATCGTGGCAGGAAAAATTAGAACATTCCCGGCGGTCTTTTTCCTGGCAGTTTCACTATGAGAATACAGCATACACACGGCCGTGACTCTGGGCCAAAGCTCTCCCTGCAGTTTTCCAGACGGGAAAACCTATGGTGTGTACACAGGGAAAGTCACAAGCAGGTTCTCGGTTTTCCTCCTGGGATTCCAGGCGGCCTTTTTACCGCCGTGAATCCTGATTTTGTGTACGGGGCATAAGACTTAGCCTTGGCACACATTGAAGTGGTACCTGAGTGCAGGATTGTTCAACCGCTACCCAGGCTTTATATCCCCCATCTCTACACCAGCCTAGTTCCTTAGCAAGGTGCACTGCCTGGTAGTATAAGATCGGACATACCTCCCTGGGTTTTAGAAATAGCCAAGAGATGGTAGGGTAAGCGTGGATGCTTTTTTTGCCCAGATAAATCTGATGAAGACACTAGATTGGACACGAGCAGGTGCCAATGTAATGTTAAGCAATTCTGATTTTTTATTATTAATTTTGAAATTTGAAAGTACAGGTACCGATTAAACTCACTTAACAGATTTGGCAATGTGGTTTCTGGAGATGTAATAAAAACAATATATCATCCGCAAAAGCTGCGGCTTTATGGTCTGTTTTACCTATTGAAAAACCCTGAATACTTCTGCGGACATATCGCAAAAATGGTTCTAAGGTAAGTATAAAGATCAATGGCGATCAGTGCTATAAAAATGCACTGATTTCTGTGAAAATTACACTGGCAGTGAAGGGGGTTAACCACTAGGTGGCGCTGAAGGGGTTAAGTGTGCCCTAGGGAGTGCTTCTAACTGTAGGGGGGATGGGCTGTGTGTGACACGACAGTGATCTCCGCTTCCTATTACAGGAAGCTGTGATCAGTGTCCTGTCACTAGGAAGACTGGGGAAATGCTTGTTTACATCAGCATTTCCCCGTTCTTCCTCACCGTGACACGATCGCGGGTATGCCCGCGGACATCGAGTCTGGGGGACACGTGGTCGGAGTCACGGAGCTCACTGTGGGTGCGCACGCCGGCAGCGTCCACAATGCTGATTCTTAAAGGGGACGTAGATACAGCCATGCCATTCTGACGAAGTATTTAGTCGCGTGGCGGTCGTCAAGTGGTTAATAGGGAAATAGGTTGATAATTAATACAAAGGGCATGGGATCACTCTAATGTGTGCCCTTAGAGCAGTGTTTCTCAATTCCAGTCCTCAGGCCCCCCCAACAGGTCAGGTTTTCAGGATTTCCCTCAGATGAAAAGGCTGTGATGATTACTAAGGCAGTGAAACTGATCAAATCACCTGTGCAAAATAATGGAAATCCTGAAAACCTGACCTGTTGGGGGGGCCTGAGGACTGGAATTGAGAAACACTGCCTTAGAGTGTCTGTCGGTATAGGCCGATCTTTCAAAAAAATCTGTTTTATAAGCTCAACATATTTGTTACAGGTGAGTTGATTTATTTCTCAAGATATATTCATAAGTGGTAGGGCATTGTTTCTGGTAGAGCAGTTCCACCAACGTGTTGCTTCCAGGTACCATAGATTTACCTTCTTTATTCATGAAATTCCAAAAATGTAAGGCATAGGAGTCATTAAAAGTTGACAAATTCTTCCAGACGTCAAAATACCTTCTCCATGATGGATAATTGATGGGGTAGAAACGTTTAGGATGAAAATAACTGATGTTTCCACACATGACATCATTCGTAAAGTTAAATACGGACATGCCACATAATTTCTTCACAACACGAGTGAAAACCCCCGGCCCTTGGTGTCCCCATATTTCCCCCCTGTAGTTCTCAACAAAGTTCTCCATAAACTGCCATGCCAACTGGTAATGTGAGGAAAGGCCAAAAACACTACTGCTAGTAATTGTGGCTTCCTGGGCTGCTATAAAATGGTCCTGGGGTATTGGACGAAGTGAGATGACATCAGCATCCATGTAAATTCCACCGTATTTCCACATTAGGGCAAACCTACAGGCATCGGAGCTCACATGGGTCCAGTAGACTTCTTTTTCAGGGTTTACCTGGTGATTCAGAGAAATACAATTCAAATATATCTTAGCTTATAAATTAAAAAGTAGCTTTTCTGTTACAAAAAAACAACAATTTTTTTCAACAATGCTTTCTCAGTTAATATTCTTTATGGGCCATCATATAGCAAACCAGAGCCTTGGTCCACTTCATTAAAAATCAACTCATAGGGGTTGAATAACTAAAGGCAAACAGGCTGTGCACTTTGCAAAGTTCAGTTGCACTATACGGGCTGGATTCATGTACATCCGCGCATCTTTGTGCCGGCGTAGCGCATATGAGATGCGCTACGCCGGCATAACATTGAGAGGCAAGCTGAGTATTCACAAAGCACTCGCTCCCATATTTACGCCAGCGTAACGTAAATTGGCCAGCGTAAGCCCGCCTAATTCAAAGTAGGAAGGTAGTGGGCGTGCTACATCTAAATTAACCGTGACCCCATGCAAATGAAGGGCCTAACGAACGGCGCATGCGCACGCATGCTCAGAATCACGTTGCATATACTCCCTAAGATACGCCGGCTCAATGCCTACGACGTGACCGTAACCTACGCCCAACCCCATTCACGTACGACTTACGTAAACGTCATAAAATACGACGGCTGTTCCGACGTTTCCGACGTCTATACCTTAGCATGACTTGCACCTGCTTTATGAGGGGTAAACTTACGCCGGACGTACGCCTTACGTAAACGGCGTATACTCATGCGACGGGCGCAAGTACGTTCGTGAATCGGCGTATCTTGCTCATTTACATATTCAACACGTAAATCAATGGAAGCGCCCCTTGCGGCCAGCGTAAATATGCGTCCAAGATACGACGACGTAGGAGACTTACGTCGGTCGTTTCAAGCCAAAATTCAGGCGTATCTTGTTCTGTGGGTACGGCGCATAGATACGACGGCGCACATTTAGACTTACGCGGCGTATCTCGAGATACGTTGGCGTAAGTCCTACGTGAATCTGGCCCTACAAGTGTAGCTGCTCCAGAACTTAGTAAATGAACAGAAGGTCCACTGATTTCTATCATCCAAAAATGCTGTTTTTTTTATCTGCTTTGCATGTGATTGGACAACCTTTTTAACATGACGATTTACCTAATTTGCAACTGCACTGTGCAAAGTGCACAGTCTATTTATATTTAATAAATCAACTTCACATTCTCCAGTTTGGAGCTCACGTCCCACCTCAGGCTCAGGCCGAGTTCACACACACACTATGGGCTAGATTCATAAAGAATTTACGCCGGCGTATCTATTGTTTCTGTATTCAGAAAGCAAGATACGCCGAAACTTGCCTAAGATCCGACTGGCGTAAGTCTCTTACGCCGTCATATCTTAGTTGCATATTTACGCTGGCCGCTAGGTGGCGCTTCCGTCGATTTCAGCGTAGAATATGCAAATGAGCTGGATACGCCGATTCAGAAACGTACGTGCGGCCGGCGGTATTTTTTATGTCGTTTGCGTAAGGCTTTTTCCGGCGTAACGTTGCTCCTGCTATATGAGGAGCAACCAATGTTAAGTATGGACGTCGGGCCAGTGTCGAATTTTGCGTAGTTTACGTTGTTTGCGTAAGTCATTCGCGAATAGGGCTCTGCGTAAATTACGTTCACGTCTAAAGCATTGACGATTTGCGTCGGAATTTCGAGCATGCGTACTGGGATTCTTTCACGAACGGCGCATTCGCCGTTCGTTAGAGACGTCATTTACGTGGGGTCATGTTTTATTTACATAAAACACGCCCATCTCTTCAGAATTTGTACGCTACGCCGCCGTAACTTAGGCCGCAGATTCTTTGTGAATCCAGCCCCAGCCTCACTAAGTTACGGCGGCGTAGCGTATCTCAGGCAGGCTTTATGAATCTAGCCCTTAATTGATAAAATTTATTGGGTCGCCTGCCTTTAAACGCACATTAACTTTAATGGCATCCCAGTCTTAGTCTGTAGGGTTCAATATTGAGTTGCTATAACAGCTTCAAGTCTGGCTGGAAGGCTGTCCACAAGGTTTAGGAGTGTGTCTATGGGAATGTTTGACCATTCTTCCAGAAGCACATTTGTGAGGTCAGGTCATGTTAGATGTTCATGTGTGTGTAAAAGAAGGCATTCCAATACTTTTAGCAATATAGGCCTGGATTCAGATACATTGGAGTACCTATCAGCGGGCGTAACGTATCTCAGATACGTTATGCCGCCGTAAATTAGGGCGCAAGTTCCATATTCAGAAAGAACTGCGCCGTTCGTGAAAGAATCCCAGTGCGCATGCTCGAAATTACGCCGCAAATCGTCAATGCTTTAGACGTGAACGTAACTTACGTACAGCCCTATTCGCGAACGACTTACGCAAACGACGTAAATTTTTCAAAATGCGACGCGGGAACGACGGCCATACTTAACATAGGATACCCCTCATATAGCAGGGGTAACTTTACGCCGGAAAAAGCCGAACGTAAACGACGTAAAAAAATGCGCCGGGCGGACGTACGTTTCTGAATCGACGTATCTACCTAATTAGCATATTTCTCGCGTAAATCCTATGAAAGCGCCATCTAGCGGCCAGCGTAAATATGCAGCCTAAGATACAACGGTGTAAGACACTGACGCCAGTCGAATCTTGGGGAAATCTATGCGTAACTGATTCTATGAATCAGTCGCATAGATACGACCCCGCAACTCAGAGTTACGACGGCGTATCCGGAGATACACCGTCGTAACTGCTCTCTGAATCCGGGGCTCAGTGTATGTGCAGCTGTGGTTTACAGTCCGGGGTCCTGTGCATTTCTGTTCACTGGTTCAGGTGCAAATCAGGTCCAAATTTGCATCAGAACTGGACCCAAAAAACGCACAGGACCCTTTTGGAAACCGCACCGCGCCCACCCCGGACATTTGTGAATTGGCTCCATTGAGAGCCAGTCACATTCACATGCCTTGTCAAAACCATATCCAATTTGCACTTACTGCCATTGAACCCGAACCTCAGGCTGCAAAGTGCATCACTCATCTTTACATATAGGAACATATAGGAACATTTTTAAGAAACAGCTATCCTTTAAGGTGGAACTATGGCCAAACAGATAAACAGATAAGATAAATTAGGTCAGTGGCAGCTGGTGGTTTATTGTATGGGGGAGGCAGCAAACAACCGACCCTCCCAGAAACTCAACCCCCCGCACTGTCTACCGGTAGGTCCACCGGAACACTTGCCCCATCTAGTCAGTGGGAACCGGGCATCTGTGGAGTGGCGGTGGGGATCGGGCATGTGTGGAGTGGCAGCGGGGATCAGGCATCTGTGGAGCGGCGGAGGGGATCAGGCATCGGCGGCTCTCCTCCTAGATGACCAAAGAATCGCCTGTCCTTTAAGCCAAACGCGTGACGGGTATCAGACCCGCTTACCAATTGGCCAGGAGGCGGATCAGTGTTGTAACAGCAAATATTCATTCACTGTAGCCACATACCTGGGTGGGATTGGAGTGCACTCTCTGCATCCCGAGCCCACCCTATTTTAAAGCCTATTAGATTCTTACAATTACACCTGACCGTTGTAATTCATGAACCCGGTGACCTGAAAGGGCCAGTATCTAGACAAATTTCTACAAAAGAGTGTGAAAATGACCAGATCCTATTTAAAGGATACAAAGGATCTTTTAAACTGTTTGCACAATGTCACTTTTACAGAAAACCATCAAGTCCTATTAGTCACAGCAGATGTGTCCTCATTATACTCGATCATACAGCATGATGATGCCACGCTAGCCCTGAATTGGGCCCTAAGCCAAAGGGATGATTTACCCCACAATCAAAAAGTGTTTATCGGTCATGCTTTAAATTTTTGTTTGTCACATAACTATTTTTGGTATGGGAATAAGTTTTACAAGCAAAAACAAGGCGTGGCGATGGGGGCCAAATTTGCTCCGAGTATTGCCAATTTGTTTATGGCCGAGTGGGAGGACAAAACCATGTTTAAGGAAAGGAAAGCAGAACTGATTTTTTATAAATGTTTTATTGATGACCTGTTTTTTATTTGGGAGGGAACAGAGGAATCATTGAATATGTTTTTAAACGTTTTAAATAATAACAACAACAATATCAGACTGACATCAGAATGGCATAATGATACTATCAATTTCTTGGATGTGACTATTTTTCAAAAAAATAATAAACTAGAAACAAAGGTTTATTTTAAACAAACAGACAGAAACAGTTATTTACCAACAACAAGTGGACACCACCCAAAATGGCTAAAGAATATTCCGAAGGGACAAATCATGAGAGTCAAGCGGAATTGTTCTGAAAACAACGACTTTCTCAGCCAATCCAAAATCCTAACAGAAAGGTTCAAGGCGAAAGGATACAACCCACAGTTCCTGGAAAAAATTGTGGAAGAAGTCGGAAAGATCCCTAGAAGTAAATGTTTGGAAGAGAAAGTGAAAGATGAAACTCGTGAATTAAACCCCAATGAATGGGGGTTCATAACGCAATTTCACAGCCAATATAAAGAGGTGGAGTCCATCTTTAATGAACACTGGCACATTCTGCTGTTGGACAAAAAAATAGGACCCGTAATACCCCAGCACCCCCAATTCATCTACAGAAAAGCACCTACCTATGGTGATACAATTGTGAAGAAGATCTTGGACCTACCGGCCAAACCCCAGAGTTTCTGGGATAAAAACGGCTTCTTCTCCTGTAGAAGATGCAAACCTTGTAAAGAAGTCAGATTACCGAAGAGAGGTCTGGACCATTTTACATCACCAACAAATCACCAGGAATTTGAAATAAAGCAGTTCATCACCTGTAATACCACCCATGTTGTGTATGCACTCAGATGCCCATGCGGTCTACTTTACATCGGACGAACTAAGAGACAACTGAAAATTAGAATCGGAGAACACATTAAAAATATCAGAATAGGATATACTGATCACAATGTGTCTCTCCACTTCAAAATGAAACATAACCAGGACCCATCTGGTCTGGAATTTTGGGGAATTGAACATGTGGAAACACACTGGAGAGGCTCGCATAGAGTACGGGAACTTTCAAAAAGAGAAACTAATTGGATATTTTTAACGGATGTATTAGTGCCTAAAGGACTAAACGTAGAACTGGACATCAATTGCTTTATAAGTGACACTTGAGTAGAAATAGACAAGATAGAGTCACGATTCTCAAGGGTGGTGGTCCTTTTAAACATCATAAGGGGGTAGCCATAAAAAAGGGGTTATTAATAAACTCATCAGTACCTCAGACACTGGGACCCCCGGTTAAACATTATCCATACAATATTTCTCACATAAATTCCAATGAACATTCCCTATACACATTTCATACACAGTGTTGCTCAATATATAAACAAATGGAATATTGGAATAATTATATATATCCTATAGGGTTCTGCTGGTACTATAGGTATAGATATTTTTGCGTAATTTTATACCTGTTTTCCATTGTGTTTTATAGATATACATATATACGTATATTTATATATACATATACAATCTCCAAATTTATATTTTTGCGGCAATTAAGCGTTTTTAGATTTCTATTTCTATTTATGTATTTTATAATAATTTTTTTACATTTATATATCTTTTAGATTTCTATTTTACCTACTTTTTAACACAATTTTTATATATATATATATATTTATTACATTTTATATATATATAATTAATTTTATATGTATATATATATATATATATATATATATATATATACACATTTTTTACATATATATGGATATATCACTTATTCATTAATAATTTAATAATTTATATATGTATTTAATGATTGGATCTAGTTTAATATGTGCGAACATTTTAAATCTCATTATGTTTCTATGTTTGTATTCCATAGATTATTTTTTTTTATTACAACTCTTTTTTTATTATTTATTATTACAACTATACCATATTTATGTGAGACACCCAGGGATAATACTCTTATGCCGCGTACACACCATCACTTTATGTGATGAAAAAAAATGACGTTTTTAAAAACGTCACTTTAATTGACTGTGTGTGGGGGAAAACGTTGTTTTATGTCTTGTAAAAAACGACCAAAAAAAATTGAAGCATGCTTCAATTTTATGTGTCGTTTTTCAAAAGTGCACCTTTTACTTCACAGAAATTGACCGTGTGTAGCAAAAAACGTCGTTTTCTAAGACGTTTTTTTCATCCACGCATGCCCAGAAGCTACTTATGAAGCAAGCTTCAATGGTAAAACGTGGTGGAACGTAACCTCACTTTGCAAGAACATTGTGAGAAAAACGATGGTGTGTAGGCAACTTCGTCTTTGAAAATTGAAGTTTCAAAAACGTCATTTTTTACTTCACAGAAAGTGTCATTTTTTTTCATCACATAAAGTGATGGTGTGTATGCGGCATTAGGGTATACAGTATATGGTATGATTATCTCTAGCATAAAATATCATAGATGTGACACACACTGGCTTTTTTCAGGTGCGGATAATTCCTCACTTGACAGAATGCCGGGCGCTGAACATTTAAAGTTCCTTTATATAGTGCTAGCCCATCTATGAAGTAGCATGTACTGCAAGCTCCTTGTCCCCACTCACGGATCTGTACTATGGTGGGAACAGTGAGTGTCAGTAGGAGCGCAGTACAAAGCTAAGTCCCACACATCTTCTCCCCTCCGGGGGCGTGGTTAGACACGGCGCCCGAAGGAGAGGGTTCAACCAATGACACACGGAGGGAGTGTCAGTACCAGCCGGAGCTTTGCCATTGGTCAGGGGGCGGCGCAATGCTACTTAATTCCGGGGGATGCACAGGATAAGCACGCTCTTAGAGGAAGTTCGAACGGACGAAACGGAAGTGACGTTTTACATAGTTACATAGTTACATAGCTACATAGTTAGTCAGGTTGAAAAAAGACACAAGTCCATCCAGTTCAACCACAAAAAAATAAACAAACAAAATAAAAAACACAATACAATCCCATACACCCAACTCCATACCCACAGTTGATCCAGAGGAAGGCAAGAAACCCCAGCAGAGCATGATCCAATTTGCTACAGCAGGGGAAAAAATTCCCTCCTGATCCCCCGAGAGGCAATCGGATTTACCCTGGATCAACTTTACCTACAAATCTTAGTACTCAGTTATTTTATGTACATTTAGGAACGAATCC
Source organism: Rana temporaria (assembly GCF_905171775.1). NCBI lineage: Eukaryota > Metazoa > Chordata > Amphibia > Anura > Ranidae > Rana > Rana temporaria. The sequence goes on from NC_053492.1 coordinate 28,192,149, forward strand.
AGGCCTTTCTTAAAGCAATCTACTGAGCTGGCCAGAACCACCTCTGGAGGGAGTCTGTTCCACATTTTCACAGCTCTTACTGTGAAAAAACCTTTCCGTATTTGGAGGTGAAATCTCTTTTCCTCTAGACGTAAAGAGTGCGCCCTTGTCCTCAGTGTTGACCGTAAAGTGAATAACTCAACACCAAGTACACTGTATGGACCTCTTATATATTTGTACATGTTTATCATATCCCCCCTAATTCTCCTCTTCTCAAGAGTGAATAGATTTAGTTCTTCTAATCTTTCCTCATAGCTGAGCTCCTCCATGCCTCTTATCAGTTTGGTTGCTCTTCTCTGCACTTTCTCCATTTTTCCGATATCCTTTTTGAGAACTGGGGCCCAAAACTGAACTGCATATTCCAGATGAGGTCTTACTAATGATTTGTACAGGGGCAAAATTATATCTCAGTGTCTGGAGTCCATACCTCTCTTAATACAAGAAAGGACTTTGCTCGCTTTGGAAACCGCAGCTTGGCATTGCATGCCATTATTGAGCTTATGATCAACTAAAACCCCCAGATCCTTCTCCACTACAGATCCCCCCAGTTGTACTCCCCCTAGTATGTATGATGCATGCATATTCTTAGTCCCTAAGTGCATAACTTTACATTTATCAACATTAAACCTCATCTGCCACTCAGTCGCCCAATTAGACAGAGCATTGAGGTCGGCTTGTAAATTGGCGACATCCTGCAAGGACATTATTCCACTGCATAGCTTGGTGTCATCTGCAAAGACAGAAATGTTACTTTTGATCTCAGACCCAATATCATTTATAAATATATTGAAAAGTAAGGGTCCCAGCACTGAACCTTGGGGTACACCACTGATAACATTGGACCATTCCAATTTTGCGCTCCACTCGTTGAGGGAACCAGGAAGTAAGCTGCAGGAAGGATATCCAAGCGGTCTTCAGGGGTCCTACTAACAGTGAGAGTGGCACAAACACCCACATGAATTTTATATTTTTGCCTGACTATTTCATTTATCTGGTACGCATGTTTTCTTAAGAGGATACGCATTTATATGTTTTTGGGTAACATTAAATATTATCAAAACAATATTGCGCTATGTGGATTTTTCCTTCCCTTATATTACTGCCATTACCTGGAGAGTGAAAAACTATACATTGATCAAGGAGATAAAGCGGTATGATGTTTCAATCTACCATCTGACAGTGACATGTTACACTGAAACGCTGTTTTAAAGTAACCATCTGGTGAGTGCTTTCCCCGAAGGGGACCCCATATCCCCCCACGTGGTGAATTCCTTATTGGTGATTGGAGCACATATTATTGATTCTTCTGATCTGGTCATCCCACACAGCATATACATCAAACCAGGGGTTTGCAGCGCTGCTGCAGGACTATATACAAGCTCTGTACGGGCGGGTTTTTATTTTTCTGCTTTTACACATGGACTATTTTACTTAAGCAGCTGCTATTATTGTTTATATTGTGTTTTATTTTGAACAGATTTTATTTCCTGGACTTTAAGATTCATCCTAAGCGCAGGGTTGTACTAAAATAGGGGGGCCAGTGTTTAGTACTTTTGCATGACCAAAGGATCGCCTGTCCTTTAAGCCAAACGCGTGACGGGTATCAGACCCGCTTACCAATTGGCCAGGAGGCGGATCAGTGTTGTAACAGCAAATATTCATTCACTGTAGCCACATACCTGGGTGGGATTGGAGTGCACTCTCTGCATCCCGAGCCCACCCTATTTTGAAGCCTATAAGAGCCTCTGGCTCTAATCAGATACTTAAAATTACACCTGACCGCTGTAATTCATGAACCCGGTGACCTGAAAGGGGTCGGACGCATTAATAGGGGGCATGAATCTATCCATTGCATATAGGGGGTGGCCTGGAGAAAGGGGGCGGTGCCAGGGCGCCCCTAATGGACGGGCCGTACATTTATACTGAGATTAAATTACACACAGTTAGATTCTATGTACTAATTAGGTGACTTCTGAAGGCAATTCGTTCCACTAGATTTTAGTTAGGGGTATCAGAGTCAAGGGGGCTGAATACAGATACACGCCACACTTTTCACATATTTATTTGTAAAAAAATGTAAAACCATTTATCATTTTCCTTCCACTTCACAATGTTGTGCCACTTTGTGTTGGTCTATCACATAAAATCCCAATAAAATACATTTAAGTTTTTGCTTGTGATATCACAAAATGTGGAATTTTTTTTAAGGGATATGTGTGAGATCTAAGCACTGCTAAATTTGACTTCTAGTCTTACTAGATTTGGAGGGAGATTTACTAAGGCCACCATTGTACTGTTCACCTTGAGAAAGCAAAGCCTTGCCTCTACCAAGATGGCTGCCTCGATATAGTGCTGAACAAAGCATAGTAAGTCAGTAATGGGCAAATATCTGTTGCTGGGAGCCCACAGACACTACTGGTGACTAGCCCCCAGTATTGGTGACTTTTTAGGCACATATTTTAGAGTTCAGTTCCTCTTTAATACAGCTAAGAATTGTATTATTATTTGCAACAGTTGCCCCATGTTATTGAGCTTCCCATCTGCATGTACCCACTTTTTTTTTACTGTTTCCTTTTCCAGAGCTACCCCAATCCATCTCTAACATACCTTATCAAACCATGGCTTAAGTGGTGTGTTATTAAATAACTGATCCATTCTCAGAGGAAAGAGATACACATTGCTATAAGACGACAGGGTTGGAAATTGTTGTTTTGCTCTCTTTTCGTCTTCCTCGCTGGTAATATTCTCCAGTCCTTTCATGAAGAAGACCACCGGTCGGTCAGGGTAGACTTGTGCGGCTGATTCAATGGCACAAAGTACCAGGGATGGTGGATTCATTCTGTCCGTGGTCTCCATAAATAAGATTCCATTTCCTTCTCTTAGAATGGTGGAAGCACCGAACGAATTGGTGCTGTTCCAGATTGCAAAGTACTTGGAAAGGAGGAGATCCGAAATTAGACCAATTTTATATTTAAAAGAGGCCCTGCTTACATAGGCTATAACCACCACTATAACGAATATAGTGCATATTTTTAGTTGTTTCAGCATGACTGCGGAATACTGTGGCTGAGCTACAAGAAAAACAGAATTATATTATATAAAATCCAATGTGCACATTTATTAAAGATAAGCATGAGAAATGTTTGGGTCAATGCCTATTGCAGCAGAACAAAAAGATGCAGCATCACAGTAGTCTGTTTGTTCCTGAGTATATCTACACCCAACAAAAAATAAATGTATTGCAGCTAACCAGTCCCTAAAATGGATTTGATGGCTACATTTATTTTCTTTTTTAGGAAAGTAATGAAAAATGTATATTATACAGGATTTATATAGCGCCAACAGTTTGCACAGAACTTTACAACATGAGGGCAGACAGTACAGTTACAATGCAATTTAATACAGGAGGAATCAGAGGGCCCTGCTTGTTAGAGTTTACAATCTAAAAGAGAGGGTCAAGTGATAAAAAAAGGTTATAACTGTGGCGGGTGAACTGATGGAGAAATGCCTATTAATCCTGCCAGAAATAAAGTGTCCTTGTGCCTTCCAAGTTTTCTACTGTGAAATATAAAACACTTTATTCCCAGTGTCGGGACAAGGTAATCTAGGGTTCAGGGTGAGCATGCCAAACTTGCGCGCCCCTTAAGATGGATTGAGCACTAACCTTCATGCTTACCCCCTAAGCATAAATCCCCTGAGTACAAATCCACCCCTTGCTGAAAACCCCACCAGCACAAATATTTTCTCCCATACCCCAAATCCCCACCAACAAAAATTCCTCTCCCCATTAAAAGTCACCCCTCCTAGCACAAATCCTCTACCCCTCAAATTTCCCTACTGAGTACACATCCTATTGCCCCCACTCCAATCCCCACACAAATCTACCCCCCTACATTTCCCCCCATAAGCACAATTCTCCTCTGCCTTTCATCTCCTTACAGCACCCCCCATCTCACATAAAACCACAGTGCCCAGGGCAGCCATCCCTCCTGCGCACCCCTTGTCCCAGCCCTGCTACCTCCTGTGTAATTGAGAGGAGGAGAGAGGGAGGCTCCCTGCAGTCCCAACACACTTCCTGTCCTCTTGTAACAAAGCAGTCCTACATAGACATAGCTGGGAGCTCACCAGATCTTGCCCAGAAACTTTGGCTACCAGCGTTCTTGTCAGGTTTCTCAGAAGTTGAGAGTTTTATCTAGCGCTGAATTTTGAGGAATATCATTTGTGCAGAGATCAACTTGTCTCTTGCACACAAGGATGCACACTACAGTGCTACTGAGCCGCAGATGACTCCCCCCCTTTCTGCAGCTGGGTGGGCATGTTAGACATAGGCAGTGCCATAGGAAAGAGGGAGAGGGTCAAGATAGGTGGGGGAGCTACCTGCTCATATGAGAAGTCCAAAAACCTGAAGATCTCTGGGATGTAGAAGGGTCAGAGTGCTGGGGGATATCTGTTATGTAGAGGGGCCAGAGTGCTGGGGAAATATCTGGGATGTGGAGGGGTCAGGCTGCTGGGAGGATATCTGGGATGTAGAGGGGTCAGAGTGCTCGGAGGATATCTGGGGTGTAGAGGGGTCAGAGTGCTGGGGGATATCTGGGGTGTAGAGGGTTCAAAGTGTTGGGGGGGATATCTAAGGTGTAGAGGCGCCATAGTGCTGACGACACATCAATCTAGCAGATATATTATATGCACAGGACAGCTTTGTTACTTTATGTATGTAGTATGAAAAAAGGTCATTTAAAAGTACTCGCGCCTGTAATGAATTGTCGGCTCCCGGGCAATACAGAGAAAAGTCATTAAAAGTCATTGATAAAAAAAATGCGTGGGGGTCCCCCCAAATTTAATTACCAGGCCCTTCAGGTCTGGTATGGATATTAAGCGGAACCCTGCGTCAAATAAAAAAAAATGATGTGGGGTTCCCCCCAAATATCCATACCAGACCCTTTATCCGAGCAAGCAACCTGTCAAGCCACAGGAAAAGAGGGGGGGGGGACGAAAGTAGGGATACAGTCAATGATTATATTATAAAAATTTATTACAAAAATTTCATATAAAACGTTCCGTAAGAACTATACAATATAACAAACTTTTACAACATATTCAAGCCTACAGAGAAACAGTACAATAATGGGTCACATGTAGCAATATCCTAAACCAGTAACCGGAACATCCAGAAAACCGTGAACTTGGTGAATATCTAGGAGGATTGGAACACCATTAGACTTGATGTCTGTATATTGGCATGAATAATGTAGTGGCCTGACATGTTTGGCGTCAACTGACGCTTCTTCAAAAAAGCCTTAGTTGTAAGTTTGCTATATGGAGAAAGAAAATATTAATGAAAAAATATAATTGCCAAAATGAAAAATGTCATAGTCATAATTGTAGACATCACTGTGTGTGCAAAGGCAAATTAAGAAGGACATGAGGATAGTGACCAGGTCATAAAGGGGGAGCCAAGGGAGTCACCAAAGAAAGGGGGACAAAAGGGGGGGAGAGGAAGGGGAAAGGGGAGGGGGGAAGAGGGGGGGAAAGGGGGAAGGGATGGGGAGGAAAGCGGAAAGGAGAGGGGGAGAGGGAAGGGGGGGAGGGGGGAAGAGGGGAGAGGAAGGATGGGGAGGGGACTTTCAGGGGCGGCTACAAAATTACCTCGAAGATGCATCATGTAGGTAGATGATATTAATTGATAAGATAATCACTGTGTAAAAATACAATTAAGTTCTTACGGAACTTTTTATATGGAATTTTTGTAATACATTTTTATAATATAATCTTTGACTGTATCCCTACCTTATTATGGTGCCGATAAAGTCCATGACCGGCCCTCTGTTCCTTTGTTTCCATTTATTTTAGGACGTGGCACACCGATTATTGTTTATCCGCAGTACCACTCTGCGTATTGATACATTTTCTCTCTATTCAAATCACTGGAAAAGCCCGGATTTCCCCTTGTGTCAGAGGGGGGGGGGGTCACATGACGGGTGGCCCCGTCCTCAGCTACATAAGACCTGTCAGGCAGCCTGGTATGGATATTTGGGGGGAACCCCACTAAAACTGTATATAAAGAGCTGTATTTCTCAATAAAGGGTCTATTCCTGTTGAACCTCAAACAGAGCTGTGTCTCGTTAATGGGGAATTCGTATGGGTCTTGTTCGCCGGATTGTGGAGTGTCGATAGCTGCCTTGTGTGCGGGAATGGAATATCCTAAACAGCTTTAACCCCTGTCCCATTTGGGGTTCCGTTACAATTGGTGGCAGCAGTGGGATGATTCCCATCGCCAGAAGAACAGCTACAAGAGGACACGGAACAATGGAGGCTCAGTATGAACGACTAAAGCTCTCTTCCCTCAAAGACTTACTGGAGAACCGGGGCTGACCGGCCAACAACCGTAAGAAAAGGGACATTATTGCAGAACTAGTCGAAATGGATAGAGCTAAAAGACCCAACATAACGGAAAGGCCCAGCGTAACAGACAGGACACCCGAGAAGGCAAGTTTTGATTAAACTAAGACTGGCACAGTATGGTCCTAACCCTCCAGCAGAAATCATAGACCTAGTGCTGTGGATGCAACTTGGCTACATCAAAGAGCTGCTGCAGCAGCAGAAGTCACAACAGCACCAACTGAAGGGAGAGGAGAGCTACAGATACCAGTCGCCATGGAAGAGGAATTCAGAAGGAGGTTACAAGAGATGAGGATACAGCACAGAGGACCAGTATCAGAGGAGGTCCTGCTGGGATGGTCTGATTTGATCCATTGCGAACTCTGGAAGAAAGCACTAGCTCTCGAGCAGCAACACCAGGGAAAGGTCCTCCCCTCCATCCATGTAAGGTACTGGTCGCAGTATGATGTATGAATGCTATTATTGGGGGAACAACCGAAGCAGGAGTGGACAGCTGAGTTAAGCAGGCTGATCCGGGAAGAGATGCGGTTGGACGAGAGCTACAGAGCCCTCCGGTGGTATGTAGACCAAGAGTGCCCGTGGTCAGCGGATGACCCCCATGGAAGGCTTTGACTATGATGGCCTGGGATTGTTGTATTGGAAGCTTTCCAGTGACCCTGACTTTGGGAGTGATTGGGAGTGGCGCATGGAGGAAATAATGGAGCACAGAGAGCAAAAATTTAATGTCTCGGAAGGGCACTGGGCACAGGAAGATTTGGAGTTTCTGGCCGTTCAGGAATGGGAGCTGGAGATCTCCTACAGACAGCTGCTAGACTCTGCTCAGCAGCAGGGTGGGACTCCCTTTGCCTGGGACTATCAGGAAATATCAGCTGACAACTCTGAAATCCTGGCTGATGAATCGGCAGTGGAAAATCTGAAGATTGCCATCCCTAAAGCCAAAGCGGATGAGGAGTTCCGGGGGCTAGTGCAGTTGACTCATTTCCCCAGCCACAGATTACAGAATGTATGGACTTAATGGACTGTTCAGAGGATGTTATGGATTATTAGTGTTGCTCACGAATATTCGCATTGCGAATATTCGACTCGAATATAGCATATTCGAGAAATCGCGCTATATTTCGAATTTCGCGGTGAATATTCGCAATTCCGAATATTCGCATTTTTTCAATTTGATTTTTAAAACAGATCACATCCTATCGACGTCTAAAAGCATTGCTGGTATGATTAGAGACCCTGGGCCGAGTAGCTAAGCTGAGGCGATCCTTTTATGTTGCCAAATTGAAAAAAAAAAAATTGCGATTTTTCGCTATTGCGAATGCGAAAATGATTGCGAATTTTCGATAACTGTGGTAGGAGAACTCTGATTGTCTCTGATGCAAAAGGGGGGGCTTTGTGTATGTTTCTGTTATGAATATTTGTATGTTTGATATTATTTTTTTTTGTAAGAAGGAAAAAATTGCGCATACCTTAAAAAAAGGGGAGAATACAGCAGCAACTCAAAAATGTTATACAACATAATTTAATACAAGACAGAAAATGGAGTCGCTCTACAAGAATAAAAAATATGTCTAGTGACAAGACATGTGGGCAAATTATAAAATAAGCAAGCGCAAATAACTTGTGAAATACACAGTGAAACAAATATATAAAGAAATATAGTCCCAATAATAGAAAAATAATCTTTCATAAAAATGTCTTTGATATGTGAAGTGAAAAAAAGTCCAAAGCATGCAGCATGAACGTGTTCAATCTTCAAGGTGTTTGATTGACAAATGGCTGTGACAGATGGATAGAGTAAAGAATCACCACCAATGCAAAACACTTTTTATTTTCTATTGTAAAATATCAAGAATATTCTGAGCCAATCAGAGTGCTCCTTCTGCATTTGCTGAATATTCGCAATTATTTTGTATTGTAAAATATCAAGAATATTCTGAGCCAATCAGAGTGCTCCTTCTGCATTTGCCGAATATTCGCAATTATTTTGTATTGTAAAATATCAAGAATATTCTGAGCCAATCAGAGTGCTCCTTCCGCATTTGCCGAATATTCGCAATTATTTTGTATTGTAAAATATCAAGAATATTCTGAGCCAATCAGAGTGCTCCTTCCGCATTTGCCGAATATTCGCAATTATTTTGTATTGTAAAATATCACGAATATTCTGAGCCAATCAGAGTGCTCCTACAGCATTTGTCGAAATTGCGCAGTAAATATCGCATTCGCATGTTGCGATATTTCGATAAAATATCACGAATATTCTGAGCCAATCAGAGCGCTCCTCCAGCATTTGTCGAAATTGCGCAATAAATATCGCATTCGCATGTTGCGATATTTCGATAAAATATCACGAATATTCTGAGCCAATCAGAGTGCTCCTACCGCAGTTATCAAAAAATCGCAATTATTTTCGCATTCGCAATAGCGAAAAATCGCAATCATTTAATTTCGATAAAATATCACGAATATTCGAATTTAGCGAATATATCTCGAATATTCGAATATATATTCGAGATATATCGCGAAATCGAATATGGCATATTCTGCTCAACACTATGGATTATGCATTGCCAGCTCAAGTACTGGCAACAGGGCAGAGTGCTACCAATCTCTGCCCAGCACCGGAAACAACTGTGGAGTTCCAGGGAGCCGGGGCGGTTGGCCCCTCTCCCCAGCAACAAGCTGAGGTTGTAAAGCTTTTACTCCCAGCTGAATCACTGGCAGCAGGGCAGGATGCTATGGGCCGCTGCACACAAATGCAGCTTAAGCTGATATTGGGGGAGGGGACTGTGGTCTTTACTCACAGCAACCCAGCAGAAGAGCTGACAACAGAACAGAGTGCCGTGGGTTCTGCTCTCAACTAACAGGAGAGGGAGTTCCTGTGGTAGTGGATGGGACTTCAGTCTCCACTTGTATACCCCAGGGATGGGGGAAAGTTGGCCCAGATCCCCAACATCATGACGAACTGAGCCCAGTCACCCTGTCTTCTCTCCAGCGGCTGAAAGGACTCCAGGGAGAAGGGCCAGTCCAGGCCTCTCCCCAGCGGAAGGCATGTTCTCTGAGAGAGGCAGAGGTTGGCTGGGTGAGTAATGCTGTTTGGAGCAATTTATTTGGACTAACTTCGGAGTCAACCCATCTGGGGTCTCTCCCTGTGTTAGTCTCCTACCGAAAGGGGAGAGATGTAACTGAAGGGCCCGTGGGACCCAGAAGCTGCCCGATGCCTCTTATGTGTAGATCACCCTGTGTCTCTAATAGGGGCAATGAGGTGAATGAGAGCCCCACTATGGTCTGTGCTAGTCAGATTTAATGTGGTATATATTGTATATATATATATTGTGTGTTGGCTGTTGTGTACTATAAAGCTTGCTGTGGTAATTAAGTCTGCTACTGTGATAAATGTGATAAATGTGTATTGAATCCAGACTAACTTCTAAGGATCTTTCATTGTGGCTTGTGCTAATTGACCCTGTATTGTGTGACGGAGTACTGTGATAAATGTGTATTGAATCCAGACTAACTTCTAAGGATCCTTCATTGTGGCTTGTGCTAATTGACCCTGTATTGTGTGAAGGTCTATTGATGGTAATGTGTATTTGATGGTTGCTGGAATCGGTCATACCTTGGGGTTGTAGACAAAAAAATTGTCTGAACGTATCGCTCAGACGGCCACCTTCTCCACCGCTCCTTCTGTGACTGACCGAAGCCTCAGCAACACTTTGTCCAGGACCAAGATTTTGTAACCTCCCAGTATCTGGGAACGCATTGCACAGACCTTTCTGCAAGGGATCCCGAAGATGTTTCATCTTCTGCTCCCTCTGTGCCGGCAAGATAAGGTCCGCAACCTTACTCTTGTAACGTGGATCAAGGAGGGTTGCCAGCCAGTAATGATCCCTCTCCTTGATAGCACGAATACGAGGATCCTTCTGCAAGCTTTGCAGGATCAGGGAGGCCATACAACGTAAGTTTGCTGAGGCATTCCGTGTGGAGCCCTCTGGGTCACTGAGGATGACATGATCCGCAGCCACCTCGTCCCAGCCACGTTCAAGTCAATGGGTTCCTTGGGACTGTAATTGATCCCTTGAAGACTGCTGCTGCTGATGCTGAGTGCTAGGCTCCATCTCCATGCTGACACAATCCTCCTCCTCGTCCTCTTCCTGTGTGATAGGCGGGCAAGCAGGAACACTATCTGGATAAAAGGGGCCTTGAGAGATAAGGAAGTCCTCCTCTTCCTCCCTCTGTTCTGCCTCAAGGGCCCTGTCCATTATTCCACACAGCGTGTGCTCCAACAGGTGAATAAGAGGGACAGTCTCACTGATGCATGCACTGTCACTCCTCAAATGGTGACAGGACAGTGCATGCATCCCTGATCATGACCCACTGGCGTGGGGAAAAAACCCAAGCTCCCCTGACCCTGTCCTGCTGCCATATTGGCACAGATACTCATTGATGGCCCTCTGCTACGTGTTCAGCCGCTGCAGCATGGCCAACGTAGAGTTCCACCTGTTGGGCATGTCACAGATTAGGCGGTTCTTGGGCAGGTTGTATTCCTTTTGTAGGTCTGCCAGACGAGCACTGGCATTATATGACCATCAGAAATGCACACAGACTTTAATGGCCTGCTTCAGGACAACCTGTAGGCCCGGTACCTTCCCAAGAACCACTGCACCACCAAGTTAAGGACATGAGCAAAACAGGGCACATGGGTCAGTTGTCCCTGTCGCAGGGCGGAGAGGAGGTTGGTGCCATTGTCGCAAACCACCATTCCTGGCTTAAGCTGGCATGGCGTCAACCACCTCTGAGCCTGCCCCTGCAAAGCTGACAGAACCTCTGCACCAGTGTGGCCCCTTGTCCCCCAAGCACACCAGCTCAAGCACCGCATGGCATCTCTTTGCCTGCGTACCTGCGTAGCCCCTTGAACGCCTATGGAGCACCGCTGGTTCAGAGGACACATCAGCACAGGAAGAGGCCACAGAGGAAGAAGAAGAGTAGAGGGTGGAGGAGAGAGGTGTGTCACAACCAGTAGTAGCATTTTGGAGGCGTGGTGGCGGAACAAACTCCAACACTACTGTACCTTGTCCTGCGTCTTTCCCAGCTGCCAGCAGAGTCACCCAATGCGCCGTGAAAGATGGGTAACTTCCCTGTCCATGCCTGCTGGACCATGAGTCAGCGGTAATATGCACCTTACCACTGACCGCTTTGTCCAGCGAGGCATGGACATTGCCTTCCACATGCCAGTAGAGAAAAGGGGCGTTTGGGAACTTGCCACTGAGGTACCGCACATTCCACAAACTCACGGAAGGGGGCAGAATCTACCAACTGAAAAGGCAGCAGTTGAAGTGCTAGCAATTTAGCCAAGCTAGCATTTAACCGCTGGGCATGTGGATGGCTGTGAGAGAACTTCTTTCGGCGCTGCAGCAGCTGGGGCAGGGAAATTTTCCTGGTACAATCTGCCATCGGTTTACCGATAGTAGATTGCCCACAAATATTTGGCTGTGACACACCTAATTCTATACCTTCAGTCCTATCAGTGCAGGCTTCAGAGAGGACTGAAGGTATAGTGGGCTTGGAGATCCCAGCTGACGAGGAGCAAGGGTAGGTCTGCTTTGTTCTTTGGTGTGGGTCTTTGAGATACGCTTGCCAACGAGCTGCATGGCAGGTTGACATATGTTTGGTCAAGCATGTGGTGCCCACATATGTTGCAAATAGCAGCAGTGCAATCTGATGCACTCGTCTTTAACCACTTCCATACCAGGTACTTACGCAGCTTCCCGCCCAAGCCAATTTTCAGCTTTCAGCACTGTCGCACTTTGAATGGCAATTGCGCGGTCATGCTACACTGTACCCAAACAAAATTGGCGTCCTTTTTTCCCCACAAATAGAGCTTTCTTTTGGTGGTATTCGATCACCTCTGCGATTTTTTTTTTTTGCGCAACAACTAAAAAAAGGCTGAAAATTTGGAAAAAAAATTAAGTTTTTATTTTTTTCTGTTAATTTTTTTGTAAATAAGTTTTCTCTTTCAATTACGGGCACTGATATGGCGGCACTAATGGGCACCGATGAGATGGCACTGATGGACATCGATGAGGTAGTACTGACGGGCACAGATGAGGTGGCACTGATTGGCGGCGCTGGTATGCGACACTGATGGGCACACATAGGCGGCACTGATGGGCACACATAGGCGGCACTGATGGGCACACATAGGCGGCACTGATGGGCACACATAGGCGGCACTGATGGGCACACATAGGCGGCACTGATGGGCACACATAGGCGGCACTGGGCACTCATGGGCGGCACAGATGGGCACTCATAAGCGGCACAGATGGGCGGCACTGATGGATACTTATGGGTGGCACAGATGGGCACTGATAGGTGGGCACTGGGCATGGATGGGCACTGTGGGGTGGCACTGATGGACACTGGGGTGGCGCTGATGGACACTGGGGTGGCGCTGATGGACACTGGGGTGGCAGCACTTATTTTTGCCAGGTTGCCAGTCAGTGCCCATTTGTGGGCACTGACTGGCATCTTTTTTCTTTATGCTTTTTTTTTTTTATTTTTTTTTTAGACTTTTTTTTTTTTTTTGCCATTTTTTTTTTTTGCCCACCCTGGTGCTCCAGGGTGGGCATCCCTGGTGGTCCAGTGTGGCGATCCGAGGGGGGGCTGCGCTGATAAACAATCAGCGCTAACCCCCCCTGTCAGGAGAGCCGCCGATCGGCTATCCTCTACTCGCGTCTGTCAGACGCGAGTGAGGAAGAGCCATCGACGGCTCTTCCTGTTTACATCGTGATCAGCCGTGGTTGGACACGGCTGATCACGTGGTAAAGAGTCTCCGCCGGAGGCTCTTTACCGAGATCGGAGATGCAGGGTGTCAGACTGACACCCCGCATCACCGATCGCCGCGATGCGCGCCCCCACGGGCGCGCGCGGCATGAAATCCTGCAGGACGTTCGAGAACGTCCTGTCAGGATTTCATAACCACTTCCCGGACGTAAATCGGCCATAGGCCGGGCGGGAAGTGGTTAAAAAAGGCCCACACCAAAGAACTTTTGGAATAACACTGAGATACAGCAGCGCCCTGCACATGCGTAGCTCTGCGTTGTGATGCAGTCTGTGTGCTGCCCTTAAGCTGGCCCCTGGAGGGGATCCTGACTCGTTGGAGATGTGCCTGTGCCTCCTCCTCCTCTCTCCTATCAGGCACCCATGTAGAGTCAGTGACCTCATCATCCCCTCCCTCCTCATCACTGTAGAAAACCTGGCAGTATGCTGCAGCTGGGGGAACATGACTGCCAGATTTCTGTCCTCATGGGCACCCCCTCTCTCTGGACTCACGTTACTGCCTTCCTATAGCTGTGTACCATCATCGGAGCCTTCAAAAGGCTGCACATCCTCTGGGGCGTGGCCTGGACATTGCTGAGTGAGACTGCTTTAACACTGAGCTCCCGGCCTGATCCCCCAATTACCAACTAAAATACACCTTACACCGCATGTACTCTGCCAAAAGGTACAAAACCAGAGTGGCAACAAAGGAGACCCCGAATGGCAAGGTTTCAGGTGAGATCCAGAAATACTTCAAATCCCTACAGGAGATTCCCCCCGGAGGCGATTCAGCCACACCACGCAGCGCTGCATGTGGAGCTGAGGGAGAGGCCAAAACACTGGACTCTAGTGAAGCGGACACCAGTGACACACACACCGGGGCCCGATCCCCGGAGACCCCTCCAGACGAGATGCCTACCTTACAAATACTAGAGGCTGGGGGGATAGACCAGGACATTTGGGTGTTGTTACAAGCCCTTCCTACCAGGTCCGATATCAAGGCCCTAATCCTGCGCCTAGAAGAAACACACAGGCGGCACATACAGGAGGTAAGGGGTGAAGTCTCCAACCTCACGGAACGGGTGGTAACAGGAGAAGAATCGGTGTCCTCCTTGGAGGCCTGAGTGGCTGCGCTCGAACAGGCCCGGGACCACCACCACGAGTCGGCAGTATCCCTCCAGCTCCATTTAGAGGACGTGGAATACCGGAGCCGCCGCAACAACCTGCGGCTCCGGGGTATACCAGAGGCGGCGGAGATGGAGGATGTCGGGGCCCGAGTGACAGAGATCTTCAGGGGAGTACTGGGGGACCCGGAGGCCTTGATTGAACTAGACAGGGCGCATAGAGCACTAAGCCCCAAGCCGACGGACCCGGACAGATCTTGCAACATAGTGTGCCGGCTCCACCGATATGTCCAGCGAGAAGCCATCCTGAACCGGGCCTGGGACCAGGAGGACATCGAGGTGGAAGGCGCACGTATCAGGATCATGCTGGACCTGTCCAGAGCTACACTTTGTCGCAGGGCGCTGCTGAGGCCTTTACTGGACCTCGCCAGACAAATGGACCACACTTACCGCTGGGGCTATCCCCTTGCCGTCACCTTCCGCAAGGATACCAACGCCTTCACGCTCCAGACGGCGGCATACCTTCCAGCCCTATTCCGATTCATGGGGACGGATCCCATCCGGTGCCCGACTGGCTCCAGCTCTTGCCTCGACAGATCGGACGATCGGGAGTGGCAGCATATCGAGGACCCTTGCAGCCCCGACAGCGGAGAGGCGGACGGATGCGCAACTAGACCCTTGGCGAAGCCCCACGTGAGTAGGCCCTGGGCCGCGCTTTTCTGGCCCCAGATCTTCCCACCTTCTCCTCTTAATGGAAGCGCTCAGGCTGAAACCCCTTGTCCTCTCTTCCCTCAGTGTCTCGCCTATGTTAACATTGTCCTGCTCCCGTTACCTAACCCCCTTGGAGGAACTGCCCCCCCGAGCACTTTTGTCCCGTTTCTCTCCCCCCCCGGACTGACCCCGATGGTTGGGGTCCCCTGTGGTGCCGCAGCTCCCGTCTTTAGGCCTGGCCGCTGTCACCCCCGCCCGTTGGAGATGCTCTCCCCCTCGCCCTTGCCCTATGTCTGGGATGCCCTGTGATTCCCGTGCGGTGGTGGGGTGGGAACATGCGAAACAGTACCCTGAACTTATGACTACCCCGGCACGGTGTGATACCGCATGAGAGACATGGGTATTGGTGGTCGGACTGGCGGGGCTCCCCTGGAGGGGGATGGGTGGGATGTTGGGGGGACTACAGGCAGAGATGCATCGTTAGAGTCGGGATGGGGGAGGGGAACGCATAGCCCACAGTTTAGGCATTGATGCTGGGGAGAACGGGGGTGGGACACTGAATTATTGTTGGGTGAAGAGCGAACTATACTCTACCCCCCTGTTTGGGAGCAATTTTCTGGGAAGAGAGAGGTGGAATACATGGAGGAGACCGGGGTGGGGAGTGAGGGGAACTGTTTTATGCTGCCCCCCTGTGGAGGATCCCTGTGGTCCACCTTCTGCTGCCCAGGGCCGATTAACTGCATTGTTTGCACCTGTTGCTGGGATGTTTACCTGTCTCCTTTGTCTCCATTTTATTCTACGTGACTTGTTTGTTTAATGCTCTGATGACCAGTTGCATTGCCATAGAAGTACCCAACATGCCGAGATGTATTATCTGCTAAAACACCATATTTGCACGCCGGGATTGGGTGGGGAGGGTCCGGGACTTACCTCCTGGCCCTTTCTAGTCCCTACCCCCCTTAGGACTGCGCTTGACTCCCGGGTTAAACCGGAGAGCGCCTTAGCCATTTAGGCTACTTTAGTACACCCTCCTTGGCTACACGCCCTAGTGTATGCCCTTTGACTGTACTCCACTCTCTTGCTCTCACCCCTCCCCGCTCTCTCTCCTCCTCTAGAGACCTCTCCCCCATCTCTTCTGTTCCCCTATCGGGGCACTCCCTCCCCCCCCCTCACCCCCGCCCCATTTGCACGAGCATGGAAGAACTTACTGTTATTTCATTGAATGTGAAAGGCCTCAATACACCCGAAAAGAGACGTATGCTGCTCCACGACATGAGACGTATGAAGGCTGATGTGGTGATGTTGCAGGAGGCTCCTTGCTAAATTGCACTCGCTGGAGACGAAGCACAAATTGACCCCTACCAGACAGCTCGGCGCAGAACTTGATTCAGTCCGCTCCCAGGTGACGGACGTCCTACACTTTAAAGCTAAATCGGCATTACAAATTTGCAGATGGAAAACATACGAGTTGGGCAACAAATGCGGCAGGCTCTTGGCCAATGCACTGCGCACGCAACGTCTCGCTACATACATCCCCTGCATCATGTCCAACACTGGGCAGAAACAGTCGCTGCCCCAACAGATTACACAAGAATTTAGGATTTTTTACCACTCCCTGTACAACCTAGAAAAGGTCCCGATTGCCCGGGAGGCTGCTCTGGAGTACATCACCTCCTCCCTCATGCCCTCCCTGCCGTCTGAGGCGAGGGAGAGCCTGGAGGAACCGATTACCCTGTCTGAGCTTCAACTCGCCCTAAAAAGTGCGAAACCAGGGAAGGCCCCAGGTCCTGATGGCCTAAACATCACCTATTACAAAACTCTACTACTCTCCCTTGGCCAACATATGGTAAAGTTGTATAATGACCTGGGCTCAGGGGAATCTTTTCATACTGCCACATTACAGGCCCAAATTTCGGTGATACCCAAGGAGGGCAAAGACCCGGCCCTCTGCGGGAGCTATCGCCCGATCTCCCTCCTGAATGTAGATCTTAAATTGTTCACTAAAATCCTGGCAACCAGGTTGCAAACCCACCTTCAGAACTTAATCCACCTAGACCAGGTGGGTTTTGTTCCATCCAGAGAGGCAAGGGACAACACCACTAAGGTCCTTAATCTCTTGCACATAGTGACTAACAGTAAAACACCATGCTTATTCCTGGGGACAGACGCCGAAAAGGCATTTAACCGGGTGGACTGGCAGTTCATGCAGACAACACTGCACTACATGGGTCTGGGAGACAAAATGCAGAACTGGGTTTTGGCGGTATACAGGGAGCCGACAGCGAGAGTTAGAGCCAACAGGGTACTTTCTGGGTTGTTTCCCATTACTAACGGGACGAGACAGGGCTGCCCCCTGTCACCCCTTTTGTTTGCACTCTCCCTAGAACCCTTCCTATGCCACATACGACTAAACCCTGATATCACTGGCATACAGATTAAAGACACGCAGCACAAAGTATCCGCCTACGCGGACGATTTAATGTTTACCCTGACAAAACCAGATGTTTCTCTACCACCTCTCCTGCGGGAATTCGACAGATACGGACAACTATCTAACCTGAAGATTAAAGGTGTGGAAGAGGGCGCTAGTGTAAATGATACCTATTATTTGGGACACCCTCTATGGGAGGATCCCAAATGTAAGGATGGGATGAAATAAATTAAATTAAACACTCCGGTGACAAAGAAATCAAACATAAATTAAATCTCTAGCACGAGATGTGCAGTGAATTAACAATCAAAAAGCGGTGAAAAATTGGTGAAAAATTATATGCAACAAATTAGTGTCTTAAATATAATTAGGTGTAACCAATGAATGTGAAAGAACAGTTAAGTGTCTCTTGAGTAGCACCTCAAAAACACAAAAAAACAGAAAAAACACAGTCCATAAGTGATCGCCTTCGCAGGTAAATTCAATCAAAAATCATGCAGAGAGTCTTTAGTGATACTGCAGCCACCACCATCTACACACAGCGACCCACGAGGTACAGATAGAGTCCTGTGTACGACACATGCAGTCCTAGTGCCGGGCAGGCACCCACAAAAGTAAGGGGCCAATCAGCTTTTTATTGTCATGATGGTTTATTAAAGCGATAATGCACTATAGCTTTCTCTTGTTTTTTGTGGATGGTCAAATTATCGTAGCAGTCTAAACGGTTGGTGAATAGTGTGCAGGCACTTAGACCTGCTCAGCCTTACAGACCCACTTTTTCATTAAAGGGGGCCACTTTATCTGGTAAGCGCATCCCCTGTCAAGAGCACATCGGGTGAAGTCTCAGTAGATGGTGGTGGCTGCAGTATCACTAAAGACTCTCTGCATGATTTTTGATTGAATTTACCTGTGAAGGCGATCACTTATGGACTGTGTTTTTTCTATTTTTTGTGTTTTTGAGGTGCTACTCAAGAGACACTTAACCGTTATTTCACATTCATTGGTTACACCTAATTATATTTAAGACACTAATTTGTTGCATATCATTTTTCACCAATTTTTCGCCGCTTTTTGATTGTTAATTCACTGCACATCTCGTTCTAGAGATTTAATTTATGTTTGATTTCTTTGTCACCGGAGTGTTTAATTTAATTTATTTCATCCCATCCTTACATTTGGGATCCTCCCATAGAGGGTGTCCCAAATAATAGGTATCATTTACACTAGAGCCCTCTTCCACACCTTTGATCCAATTGCACAATATATTCATATATTTTGTTACAGAGGAGCTGCTTGTCACTATAAGTAGGCAATATTATTTCACATTGTGATTAACTATTTTTTACTTATTTACTTTGGCGCGGAAACACACCCCACTTATAACCTGAAGATTAACCTGACAAAGTCGGAGGCCATGGGAGTGGGGATACCACCACAGCAGCTCTCCCACCTCAAAAAACAACTTCTGTCTGAGTTGGATGGAGGTTGCACTGAAATACTTAGGGACACATATTCCCCCTTCCTTCTCGCAACTGTTTAAGTTGAACTTTCCTTCCTGTCATGGACCTTGGAATGCAGAAGTGTTCCTTCTTGAAAGCTGTTACACAGTGGGGAGGGAGTCTTCTTCCCTGTCTTAAAGCTCCAGACGGCTCCATTGTTCTGTGTCTGGCTATTGTGTACATTGATTGCCCCCTGGGGCTTCTGTCTCATTATGCCGGGTACACACGGGCAAACATGTACGATGAAACCGGTCCGTCGGACCGTTTTTACCGTACATGTCTGCCCGGGGACTTCTGTACGATGGCTGTACTAACCATCGTACAGAAGTCCGCGCGTAAACAATACGCGGGGCGTGTCCGCGCCATCGCCGCGACGATGACGCGGCGATGACGCGGAGACGCGGGCGGGCCTGCCTTTTAAATGCTTCCACGCATGCGTCGAAGTCATTTGACGCATGCGAGGGACGGCGGGCGCTCGGACATGTACGGTAGGTCTGTACTGACGACCATACATGTCCGAGCGGGCAGGATTCCAGCGGACGGTTTTAAAACAAGTCCAGGAATATTTGCCCACTGGGAAAAGGCCCGGCGGGCAAATGTTTGCTGGAATTCTGCCCGCTCGCGCCTACACATGACCGAACATGTATGCTGAAACTTTCAGCATACATGTTTGGTCGTGTGTACGGGGCCTTACACATAACAGTCCCTCCATTTTGAGGCGTATCTGGTTCTGTGGGTACGGCGCATAGATACGACGGCGCAAATTTACACTTACGCCACGCATCTCGAGATACGCCGGCGTAAGTGCTATCTGAATCCGGGCCACTGTGTCCTATAATGTATCTCACAGCACTGCAGGTTGTCAGCATTACAATTATCACACAGGTAGCAGTAGCACTGTAAGCTCTATCATGTCTCTATGTCACATTGTTTTTGGGTGCTAACTTTGTTATGGCTGTTACATACACTATATACAGAAATAAGTTAACAAAGTCAGCACCCAAAAGCAATGTGACATAGAGACATGATAGAGCACCTGCTTACAGTGCTACTGATCTACTGCTTTACACTTCATTTTAACTGCTTCCCGTCCAGCGACGTATCAGTACGTCACTGGATTGGAAGGGTGATATCTTGGTCATCATTACAGCAATGATCAAGATATTATTTTTTTTTTTTTTTTTTCACTTCAGACTCTACTCATAGAGTGCATATTTATGCTCATGTTCTGCGTACCAGCCCATTGCATCTCTATTTTGGTTTTGCATCATTAGTGTCGCTTTTCTTTATGTGGGTTTCTCTTCCTCTTTTTTTTTTTTTTATATATATTTTTTTTTTTCCTCATATGCTATTGTATCATGCACATATACAAATAACCCTGTATGAGCCCATGTATTACTCCATTTGCAAAGAGCAAACAAAAAGAAAAGGAAACATCAAAAATCAACCATTTCAAGTTTTTACCACCCCCCTATCCCCACCCCCCCCCCCTGTCTCACCCCAGACATTCTCTTCAGACCTATAAGTCTTTCTAATTTTCTTCTAAGGGAGCGTTTTATATTTCTTCCCTTAACTTTTCTGCGTAACTCCATGTTTTCTTGAAAAGCCTCCAGTTTTCCCATTTTGTGCTTAGTAAGATATTATTGCCCTCTAAACCCTCTTTCAGTTCTTCCATTTTGTATGTTTCTTCGACCGCATCGATCCATTCCCACATTTGAGGGGGGTCTGGATCTTGCCACCTTCTAGGGATTAATCTCTTAGCGGCGTTCAGGAGGTGCGGTGTCAGTGATTCCCTGTACCTTTTAATGCCTTCTTCTCCCCCGTGAAATAAAACGACCCATGGGTCCATCTTTATCTTTTTCTTTGTGATCTCTTCCACGCAACCCAATACCTTTTCCCAATACTTTTTTATCTTGGGGCATCCCCACCAAAGGTGTGCCATATTTCCTGGTGATCTGCAGCCTCTCCAGCAGTCCCCTGTCTGCCCCTCTTTAAATTTTTTTAGTTTATCCGGTGTCATATACCAACCGGCAATGCATTTAAAGCACATTTCCGCCGTGCGGCTATCCACCGCGGAGGAGTGAGTCAGAGTCAACATTTTCTCTATTGTGGTCCTATCCCGCTGTGTACCCAGTTCCCTTTCCCATTTTTCAATGAATGGAGGAATACTCAGCTCCCCCGCCCTCGACAAGATCCTATATAGTTTTGAAACAGTACCTTTAAATGTTTCTGTAGTACAGATTTTTTCCAAATCTGACAACTGGTCTCCTGACCTCAATGGATGTGGGAGACTCTGTATAAAATGGTTAAGCTGCCGATACCTCCACTCATTGATTTCCATTAAATTTTTATCAAGTTTTAGCTCCTGCAGTGTTCTAATGTGACCCTCACGCATTATGTCTCTTAATTGTGCGGTGTCTTTTTTTATCCAATGTCCCCCCACTTGTGTCTTACCCGGTGCAAAAAAATCATTGTTTTTCAGTGCTATGAGAGGTGAGTTATATTCCTTCTCAATTTTTTTATATACTATGTCCCATGTTTTTAGTGCCTTTTTTGTTATCTCGTGTATGTTTATATCCAGTGTCCTAAATTTGGGGGGAGATATTATTTTTTAACACCAGCAATTCTGCACAAAGTAAAAGTAATCCTAGTGGATAAGAAGCCACTGGGTTACTTTTAAAGGCAGTGGAAGGGGGTTCCATCACCACCTTTACTGCTTTTAAGATGTGACCAGTAGCATCCGGTTACTGGGACACAGTGAGAGGGATGGATGTTGTTCCTCCCACCGTGTGATGTCAGATACTGGAAGTGATGAGGATTTTATCACTTCTGGTTTCGGTCTCATGTAAAGAAGCCATTATCGGCTGGAACAAGTATCTGATCAAACTGATCTCAGTTTGATCTTATGTTTTGGAGGCCAGAGGACAGATATGATCCATAAAGAGGACATGTCATGGCCCATGCTTTCACAAGGGATGTGGTTCATCCCTTATGAAAGCAAATATGAAAAAAAAATGTAAAGATACAGATTTTAAATATTTGTTTTTCTATGTGTAATAAAACAAATAAAATACAATTTAAAATAAATTTAAACTGCCCCCACTCCTTCATGCTTATTAATTGCAAATGCATGTGGTGGCTCCGCACACATATGTAAATCGCTTCAATCCGGGGTCAGGGGTGGGGTCAAGGGCGTGGTTGAAGGGGGCCCCATCAGGTAGGCTGTACGGGGCCCCATGATTTTTAACAGTGGCCCTGGTCATGGGTCAAAGTTCTTCTCAATGTAAAATTGTGGACGGGCGCGAATATCGCCAGATGTCTGCCTGTTCGGCAAACCGCGAACGAGTAAAGTTTGCCGCGAAACGACCGCCGGGCGAACCGCCAGGCCATCTCTACTGAGGACAGTAATGTGGGTGATGATTTGAAGAAGGGCAGAGAACACTGCAATGAAGGGGGGCTGAGGGCAATAATGTAGGGTCATGTAAAGGGGTTTGAGTAGACTGCAAAGATGGGGGGTTGAGGACAGTGTGTGATTTGAAGGGGCTATGAGAACATTACCATAAACGGGGTGGAAAGGGGATGATGTGAATGGAGGCTAAGGACACTGCTGTAAATGGAGGATAATGATGTGAAGGGTGGGAATTGTGATATGAGGGGGGGGGACTGTGATGTAAATGGATGGTTTTTGATGCACAGGGGAGACCAAGGACACTGATGTAAGAACGGGATTGTGATATGAGGCTCGGTTCAGATCTGTGCTTTTACTGGCTGAAGAAGATAAGTATATACACCTTTCTTGCACAGGTTAGCCAATATAGATGTTAGGAGGGGTAAGGGTCATTTTTAAGAGTTGATAGGTTATCCCAGAATTCTACTTTATGGTTACAGTATGCAAAGACATGGTAGACAATTGTACTCTTCCAAGCCTTGGTAACAATTGGTAACAATTTTGGAAAGGTCCTTTTATTTTCCAGCTTGACTGCATCCATGTGGTTGCCTTCACACTTACCTGTATAATAAACCTTCCTGTAACCCCAAATAGTAACATCCACACTATCCCTCCCTGTAACTCGAAATATCTCTCTGTAATCCCAACACTTGCCCAATTTCCTCCTAATGGTAGCACCAGCCTTCACACTTAACCCCACACTAACCTGCACACTGATCCTCCCCATAATCTTAACAATGCCTATATAAGCTTATTCCCTTTGTGTTCTTTTCCTATTCTGGTATCATAAATTCCAAAGACCAGCCTTTTGGTGTCAGGAACAGTAGATCCCTGAAAAAGGACCTGCTGCTTTAGCTCTCAGGCTTTAGGTAGCAACAATCTAATACAGTATATTAGCAGAAGAAACAAACTAAAAACATTAATAGAAACACATTGCAGACTCACCTGACCTGTAACGGGAAATGGCAATTGCACAGTATATGTTCTAGTTTATATATGAAAAAAATGTATATAATTAATTCAGTGAATACATTACAGCATGTTTACAATATAATAAGACATACCATGCAGCTCACACCCTCACTTGTAATATGAAGGGCACGCCTAAGCCGATACCTGGTGTAACCTCACTCAGGCAGTACAGGGCATCCTCAAACATGTAAATGCACCCTAAACCCACACCAAAGTCCTTTGTATAAATACCAGGAGTTACGTTTTATACTATGCAAAAGTATAAAAATGTGCGCTAGTCTGAAAATATAGAACAAAAAGTTGCTGCATAAAATGTGACTTATGCCGTGTACACACGACCATTTTTTGGGTTGTAAAAAATTACGTTTTTAAGGGTCTAGGAAAAAAATTGTTTTTTTCAATACAAAAACATAGAATATCCAGGCTCAAACTTACCAACCAATCAGCAACCAAACAAATTAGTTTTTTTCAACCCGATCATTAAATTGGCCTTGCCTACACACGATCGTGAAAAAAAAATGCTCTAGCAAAGCGCGGTGACGTAGAATACGTACAACGGCACAATAAAGGGGAAGTTCCATTCGGATGGCGACACCCTTTGGGCTGCTTTAGCTGATTTCGTGTTAGTGAAAGACGATTCGTGCTTTTCAGTCTGTTACAGTGTGATGAATGTGCTTACTCCATTACGAATGCAATTTTTACGAGAACGAGCGCTCCCATCTTATAACTTGCTTCTGAGCATGCACATTTTTTTCACGTCGTTAAAGCCCACACACGACCATTTTTTACAACCTTAAAAACGTTGTGAAAAAATAGAGCATGTTCGAAATTTTTAATGCCCATTTTTTAGATCGTGAAAAATGTTCTGGAGCCCACACACGATCATTTTTAATGACATTAAAAAATTGTTTTATTTTTTAGAACACGAAAAACGGTCGTGTGTACGGTGCATAAGATTCAAATGTGACTGTGGTAAAGATGTAGCACTAAGTGTTGAGAGGCACCATACATATGTAAAAAGAGTCCCAAAAAGTGAACAAACAATAATGTTTAAATTATATTCACATGTCAGTGAAAAACTAATAATAAATGTTTATTCAAGAATAAATGAAAATAAGTGATTAAACTGGACGTGGAACCAAATGGACCATCACGTGACCCTTCTTACAAGGAAATACAGAGAGGTAGAATACTCTTACCAGAGCTGGTGGATCTACCTGTCAGCAACAGCAAGATCATAAAAGCATGGGAAATCCAAATGGCAACTCTCGAAGACTTGTCTGAAGACTCTCACTGCTAGAAGCTGGCAAATCTCGAAGGCTTGTCTGAAGACTCTCACTGCTAGAAGCCATGGATGGAGACTCTGGACCCAACATACAGCCGTAGACGACCCTTGTCGGAGATATCCCAACCTGAGATGAACTCAGGGTGCACTAGATAACAATGCAGTCCTCAGGAGTAGAGTTGAGCGGACACCTGGATGTTCGGGTTCGGGTCCGAAAAAGAGGGGGGGACAGAGTGTGGCCCCCCCTCTCCTGAACCGCACCAGGCCACATGCCCTCAACATGGGGAGGATGTCCACATGTTGATGGGGACAAGGGTCTAATCCCCACAACCCTTGCCCGGTGGTTGTGGGGGTATGCGGGCGGGAGGTTTATCAGAATCTGGAAGACCCCTTTAACAAAGGGGACCCCCAGATCCTGACCCCCCCCCCTGTGTGAAATGGTAATGGGGTACACTGTACCCCTACCATTTCACGAAGGAAGTGTAAAGTCTTGTAAAAAAACACACTGACACCAAAGAATAAAGTCCTTTATTAAAAAAAAAACATCCAGCGGTGAGAAATCCACTCGTTCCCGGCTTCCTGCATTGTCCTGATCCTGCGACGGCTGCGGGTGATCTCCCGCGATGAGAAGATCCTGCGTCGGGTGATCTCCACTCCGGCGATGAGAAGATCCATCCATCCAGTGCAGCAGCATCCCGGACCTCCTCTCACTGCTGGGCACAGCAAAGCGAATGACGCGCTGCAGCTGTGACATTTCTTATATAGAGGAGGCAGAGCCACCCGTCACGTGACCCCGCACCCTCTGACGTACCCTCTGCTACGTCACTGGCGAAGCCCAAGGTCTTTCCTCTTCTTGGGCTTCCCCAGTGACGTAGCAGAGGGTACGTCAGAGGGGGCGGGGTCACGTGACGGGTGGCTCTGCCTCCTCTATATAAGAAATGTCACAGCTTCAGCCGCTCATTCGCTGGGCTGTGCCCAGCGGTGAGAGGAGGTCCGGGATGCTGCTGCACTGGATGGATGGATCTTCTCATCGCCGGAGCGGAGATCACCCGATGCAGGATCTTCTCATCGCGGGAGATCACCCGCAGCCGTCGCAGGATCAGGACAACGCAGGAAGCCGGGAACGAGTGGATTTCTCACCGCTGGATGTTTTTTTTTTTAATAAAGGACTTTATTCTTTGGTGTCAGTGTGTTTTTTTACAAGACTTTACACTTCCTTCGTGAAATGGTAGGGGTACCCCATTACCATTTCACACAGGGGGGGGTCAGGATCTGGGGGTCCCCTTTGTTAAAGGGGTCTTCCAGATTCTGATAAGCCTCCCGCCCGCATACCCCCACAACCACCGGGCAAGGGTTGTGGGGATGAGACCCTTGTCCCCATCAACATGGGGACATCCTCCCCATGTTGAGGGCATGTGGCCTGGTGCGGTTCAGTAGAGGGGGGGGCCGCACTCTGTCCCCCCCTCTTTTCTGCGGCCGGCCAGGTCAACGTGCTCGGATAACGGGTCTGGTTATGGATATTTAGGGGGAACCGCACGTCATTTTTGTTTTAAATTGACGGCGGGGTTCCCCTGAATATTCATACCAGACCTGAAGGGTCTGGTTATGGATATTTAGTGGGAACCGCACGTCATTTTTGTTTTAAATTGACGGCAGGGTTCCCCTGAATATCCATACCAGACCTAAAGGGTCTGGTTATTGAATTTGCGGGGACCTCCACGCATTTTTTTTCCCCGAACTCCGATCCCGGACCCCGAACTTTTTTCAATTATTCGGGTTCGGGTCCGGGTTCGGGAAAAACCCAAAGTCCGTACTGAACCCGAACTTTACAGTTCGGGTTCGCAAAACCCTACTCAGGAGATGAAAAGAGACTTCCAATCTATCAATCCCTTGACAGGACTATAGTTCATCCCAGGTTGGGATATCTCCGACAAGGTTCGTCTACGACTGTATGTTGGGTCCAGGGTCTCCATCCACGGCTTCTAGCAGCCCCTGTTGATGGCTGTTTAAGCTGAAATGCGTCAGGTTTGCATTATAGCACCCCATACTGCTTTTACTGTATTCATGTGATCACTCTTCATTTTAACATTTTGACATTCTTCATGACCTTTTAATAAAACCTGTTATGGTTTATTTTTGACCTGCACCATTGGAGCCCTTTTTCCTTTTTTTCATTTCCGAGTCTACTGGAACTATTTGTTCCTTTGTTCCTGCATCTGAAGGCCCATTTGTTTGGTTCCTGCCGTTCCTGTTGTTCCTGGTTTCATTCCATCTGACGGATCGAGATACGTACCAAAATTCGGGGAGTCCTAGTTGCAGTGACCTGGGTCCCAGGAGACCACCAAGCGTTTTAGACCCCCTGTTGCAAAGCAGCTAGAGTCCACCACACATGGTAAGAGTACCTTATCATTTTTGTTTGATGCCTTTATGATCTCTGCAGACAACCAGTTATTCGTCAGTCCATGCCAGCGATTGGAGAGTCACACATTTGTCTGTTTATGGACTTTTTCCACATTCAATGTTTTATTTTTCCAGCATCACACTAGTTGTGATTTCTTCACACATGGACTTTACCTTTTAGTCACTATTATTCATTATTTATGTCACATATTGTATGTTATCACTGACATTGTATTTTGATACACTTTTAAGCGCCACACTTATTATTTATATAGTGAGAGTCTTCAGACAAGCCTTCGAGATTTGCCGGATTCTAGCAGTGAGAGTCTTCAGACAAGTCTTCGAGAGTTGCCATTTGGATTTCCCATGCTTTTATGATCTGCTGTTGCTGACAGGTAGATCCACCAGCTCTGGTAAGAGTATTCTATCTCTCTGTATTTCCTGCGCCAACCTAGGTTTAAGTGTATTCTCAAACAGAGATACATTTAAACCTATCTAAGATACGACAGCTTGCGCCGTCCTATCTTAGGGTGCAATATTTAGGCTGGCCGCTAGGTGGCGCTTCCATTGCGGTCGGCGTAGAATATGTAAATCACTAGATACGCTTATTCACGAACGTACGCCCGGCCGACGCAGTACAGATACGCCGTTTACGTAAGAGATAGGCCGCCTAAAGTTATTCCATCAAATAGATGGAATAGTAATGTTAAGTATGGCCGCCGTTCCCGCGTCGAAATTCGAAAATTTTACGTTGTTTGCGTAAGTCGTCCGTGAATAGGGATTTACGTAGTTTACATCCACGTCGAAATCAATAGGCCCGTGCGGAGGACTTAGCAGCAATGCACACTGGGAAATGTAGGCCCCCGGCGCATGCGCAGTTAAAAAAACAACGTCAATCACGTCGGGTCAAGCCTCATTATCATAAAACACGCCCCCTCAGACAAATTTGAATTAGGTCGCCTTTACGCCTGCCCGCTTTAGGCTACGCCGCCGTAACTTAGCAGGCAAGTACTTTCAGAATCAAGTACTTGCCTCGCTAACTTACGGCGGCGTAGCCTAAACACGCTAAGCTACGCCGCCGCAAGTTAGGACACCGTACATGAATCTAGCTAAATGGATCTACATCCAGGGACATTATTTTTTCACTTTTAATAAAGGAATTGTTAAAAACTGTTTGTGTTTTTTTTCTTTGTGACACTTTTTTGGTGAATTCACATGGGGACAATGGAAAAATAAAATATGGACAGCCGCACTCCAAAAAACCTTGATGGTTGTCTTTATTTAAAAAAGGAAAAATGCACTACAAGTCACAGCACACAACACGGGAATAAAACGGGAGTATTCACATGGGGGGGGGGCAGAATCTGGGGACCCCCTTGTTAAAGGGGGCTTCCAGATTGTGATATACCCCCTCACCCGCAGACCCCCCAAAACCAAAACCCAGGGTTGTGGGGATGAGGCTGTTGTCCTCATCAACACTGAGACAAGGTGCTTTGGGGTGGAGGGGAGCAGAGCCCAAAGCACCCCCCCATGTTGCAGGCATACGGCCTGTTATGGTTCAAGGGGGGGGCGCTCAGTCATTGCCACTCTTTCCTAACCTGCCAGGCTGCATGCTTGGATAAGGGTATGGTATGGATTTGGTGGGGACCCAAATAGGTTTCCACTTCAAAATGTACCAGACCTTTATGCCGCGTACACACCATCACTTTATGTGATGAAAAAAAACGACACTTTCTGTGAAGTAAAAAATTACGTTTTTGAAACTTCAATTTTCAAAGACGAAGTTGCCTACACACCATCGTTTTCTCACAATGATCTTGCAAAGTGAGGTTACGTTCCACCACGTTTTACCATTGAAGCTTGCTTCATAAGTAGCTTCTGGGCATGCGTGGATGAAAAAACGTCTTAGAAAACGATGTTTTTTGCTACACACGGTCAATTTCTGTGAAGTAAAAAGTGCACTTTTGAAAAACGACACATAAAATTGAAGCATGCTTCAATTTTTTTTGATCGTTTTTTACAAGACATAAAACGACGTTTTCCCCCACACACAGTCAATTAAAGTGACGTTTTTAAAAACTTCATTTTTTTTCATCACATAAAGTGATGGTGTGTACGCGGCAAAAGAGTTATTTTTAAAGGGGAAAAATAAAAATAAAAACGCATCAAAAAATAGAATTTCTGGTGCGACTGCATTGAAGTCTACTACATGCAAGACGCAATCTGCTGAGCAAAAAAAGTACTCTACCTTTCCAAAAATGCATCTGATGAAAAACGCATATATGAAAATAGCGCATAGGTGTAAACATAGGGTTTGTCATGCTAATTGTGCCATCCATCCCTAAATCCTGCTAATTAAATAAAAAGGCTAATCCCTGAAGAAGGAGAATCTATAATGTGTCGTCTTGTTTTGAACTAATAGAAATACTTCGGACTCCTAATGCTTTTGTTTTATGCCTTCATTAGACTTCACATAGGTTTTATATTGCTTTTATGTGCAGCTCACACCCTGCCATGATTACTGTCTCAAGTTGACAGCAAAAACAGTTTATCGCATACCTGGTAGCAGAGCCATATTCGATGAGGAAGGCCTCTCTTACACCTCTTACTCACAGCCCCTGATAGCGTAAACAGGAGGTGCAGGAGTACAGAGTGGCACGAGTGCCTCTAAGTAGGGGTGAGCCGAACACCCCCCCGTTCGGTTTGCACCAGAACCTTCAAACGGACCGAACGTTCGCGTGAACATTTAGAACCCCATTGACGTCTATGGGACTCGAACGTTTAAATTCAAAAGTGCTCATTTTAAAGCCTAATATGCAAGTTATTGTTGTAAAACGTCTTTGAGAACCCGGGTCTTGCCCCAGGGAACATGTATCAATGGGAAAAAGGTTTTAAAAACGGTCGTTTTTCAGGAGCAGTGATTTTAATGATGCTTGAATAAAAGAAAAAAAAATGAAAAATTCCTTTAAATATTGTACCTGCTGGGTGTCTATAGTATGCCTGTAAAAACGTCTTTGAGAACCCGGGTCTTGCCCCAGGGAACATGTATCAATGAAAAAAAGGTTTTAAAAACGGTCGATTTTCAGGAGCAGTGATTTTAATGATGCTTGAATAAAAGAAAAAAAATGAAAAATTCCTTTAAATATTGTACCTGCTGGGTGTCTATAGTATGCCTGTGAAAACATCTTTGAGAACCCGGGTCTTGCCCCAGGGAACATGTATCAATGGAAAAAAGTTTTAAAAACGGTCGTTTTTTTCAGGACTCCTTTTTTCCATTGATACATGTGCCCTCGGGCAAGACCCGGGTTCTCAAAGACGTTTTCACAGGCATACTATAGACACCCAGCAGGTACAATATTTAAAGGAATTTTTCATTTTTTTAATTTTTTTAGCATTAAAATCACTGCTCCTGAATCTTTAGGTGTAAATTACAGAGCACACGGCCAGTACACACCAAGTAGCTTTAGGTGCAAACTACAGAGCAAACAGCCAGTACACACCAAGTAGCTTTAAGTGCAAACTACAGAGGACACGGGCAATAAACCACGTAAGAATACTGCAGCTAGCACAATCACCTGCCTGCCAGTAAATTAGGAAGAACTGATCTAGCTAAACTATACAGTGTATAAATATATGTACAACACCTGGGATGTATATATATCCTCTACACACTGTAACATTAACTGACTAGCCTGCCTGCCTGCCTTCTCTATCTACCTGCAAAAATGACACTCTCTCTGTCCTCTATTAACCACTGCAACACACTACACAAGGCCAACCTGCAGGCGGCCTTTTATAGTGTGGGGTGTGTACTAAACCCCCTGAGCCATAATTGGCCAAAGCCACCCTGGCTTTGGGCAATTATGGCTCTACGTTTTTTGCAAGCTGTGATTGGCCAAGCATGCGGGTCATAGTGCATGCTTGGCCAATTATCAGCCAGCGATGCCGCAGTGATTTATGGTCTGTGAAACGTAACTCGAATTTGGCGCGAACGACCTGTTTTGTTCGTATTTCGACGAACGATCGAACATACGATGCTCGAGTCGAACATGAGTTTGACTCGAATACGAAGCTCACCCCTACCTCTAAGTCTTGCTAGTGTAGCGCCTGTGTACTTTATAGTACCAGTGCTAGTTAAATTTAGAGGGAGATCGGAGTGTAGTTAAACTCTGATCCAAATTGTTATGTGCAAAACAGGGTCTCTGTCTCGGCTTGGCTGTGCTGTAGGCTTATTCTTCCAACCCCGGTGCTGCAGGTGGCAGCAGTGGAGTCAAGGTTTGGGTGCTCTTTCCCAGCAGCCAATCAGGAGGGTTTGGCCTTGTTGTGCATGCTGGGGAGGGGTATTTATGAGGCAGACGCCATTGGTTCTGGGACTTCTTCTTCGAGTGTGGCACCCACCTTTAGGGTGACCAAATCACAGCGCCCCGGTGTTATGGCCTACCTGGCCGGGGCGTGCGTGCCAGGTGGTGTTCCTGGTTCCGGGACCATGTTGGCCCGGAGCATCTGAACAGCAATGGGGACCCAGTGAGCGACTGGTTTCCCACCTTTGAGGATCCCAAGCTGTATTGCTGTTCGGTGGGGAGTCCGTCTGAGGAGCGCCATTGAGAGGATCAAGGTAGCTGGACACTGAAGGATTGATCACCTGTCAGTCGGTACCTGGGTGACAAGTTTAAGGAGATCCAGGTGTAATTCATCTAAGGAGGATTACCTCCGTAACTACAAATCAGAGGGGGCCTGTGGCAGAGGTGTCTCTCTGAAGTTCACCAAGGAGGGTCTGTGGCAGAGACTTTTCCTCAAGTTCAAGTTCACCAAGGAGGGTCTGTGGCAGGGACTTTATCCTACAAATGTTCGAGTGATACTTTGGCTGCCAGGTCAGTGAGAGAGGCCTGTCCGGGTACGCTAAACCCACTCACATAGGAGTGGCGCAGAAAAAGTGTTACGCTTGGGAGCAGGTCTGTTTCCCTATTATCACGCCTGAATCTGCTATTCTCCTTTCTTCTTCAACTTTACTTTCCTCGCCACAAGTTTATTGTTTTTACCCGGCTGGGTAATAAAGAGCACAGCAAAAAAGCACCTGTTGTGGACATTCCTTTACTTCTACCAAATGCAATAAGCATCATTCACCCCTAGGAATTCAGTGGAGCCATGAGCTAAATGTGCCACCCAAAACAACCAGCAGCTCCTCCGGGGGTAGTGCTTCACTAGCAACAGGGAAGGTGTCCACGCTGGGCAGGTGAAGTTGTCAGAAGGCTCCAGTAGAAGGCAAGCTGGTACGCAGCTGGTAGGCAGCAAACTGAGGCAGGCTGGTGCTGGCAGCAGCAGGCACCTGAGACTGCTGCTCATAGCAGACTGTAGGTCAGACGGAAGAGCATGGTGGTAGGCAGGTACTGGTGACAGAAGGCAGAGTCAGGCAAGCTGGGTCATACACAGACAGGATAAATTGGGTAGAGGGCACAGGCAGAAGTGTGGTCAGGAAACAAGCCAGGTCTGGAAATGATAAGTGAAGCAGGAGCCAATAGAGCAGACAGAAGCGGAGGTCAGGAGACAAGCCAAGGTCAGTGCAGGCGGAGTTCAGAGAGTGGTCAAGACAAGCCAGGTCAGCAACTGGAATTGGAAAACAAAAAAAAATCGCAGGATATACAGGGGGCTGAAGACAAAGCAGCACTGATCCTGAGCACTGGTCCAGTTTAAATAGCCAGTTTGGCGCCAACATCTGTCACAGGTGCACGTGAGCGCTGACGAGTAGGGATGAGCTTCGCATTCGTTACGAACGTATGTTCCATACGAGCGTATGTTCGACTCGAACATCAGCCGTTCGATCGTTCGCCGAAATTCGAACAAAACGGGTCGTTCGCGCCAAAATCGAGTGACGCAAAATGGCCCATAATTCACTGCTGCGTTGAGTGCTGATGATTGGCCAAGCATGCCGTATGTCCCGCATGCTTGGCCAATCACAGCGCGCAAAAAACGAAGAGCCATAATTGGCCAAAGCCTGGGTTGCTTTGGCCAATTATGGCTCAGGGCTTTAGCACACGCCCCACACTATAAAAGGCCGCCTTCCGGGCGGCCTCGTGTAGTGTGTTCCGGCTTGTTACAGAGAACAGTTAGAGAGACAGAGAGATTATCTTTTTAGATAGATAGATAGAGTAGGGTAGTCAGTTTAGCTTGAAATACAGTGTGTAGAGAATATATATACATCCCTAGGAGTTGTACATATATTTATACACTGTATAGCTTAGCTAGATCTGCTCTTAGTATTTGTCAGGCAGGAGATTGTGCATAGCTGCAGTGCTCTAACATGTTGAATTGCCTGCCTGTGTGCTGTGTAGTTTACACAGAGCAGGGTAGTCAGTTTAGCTTGAAATACAGTGGCCCAGATTCAAGAAGCAATTGCGCCCGTGTAACCATAACACTTATGCCTCGCAGATTTTAGGCTGCATTCTTGTGCTTGCCGCTAGGGGGCGCTCCCATTGTGATCAGGGTGTAGTATGCAAATTGCATACTACCAACTGATTCACAAACTTGCGCAGGCCCCGCGCAAGCCAGGTACGGAGTTTCCGTAAGGCAACTTTAGCGCAAGGCTGCCCCTTCTAATAGTAGGGGCAGCCAATGCTAAAGTATAGCCGCCGCTCCCGCAACGTGAAATTTGAATTTCACGTCGTTTGCGTAAGTGCTTCGTGAATAGCGCTGGACGCCATTCACGTTCACTTTGAAGCAAATGATGTCCTTGCGACGTCATTTGCCGCAATGCACGTCGGGAAAGTTTTCCGACGGAGCATGCGCTGTACGCTCGGCGCGGGACCGCGCCTAATTTAAATGATTCCCGCCCCCGGCGGGATCATTTAACTTGCGCGCGCTTACGCCGGGCAAATTTGCCGGCGCGCCCTCGCAGTTTACGGAGCTACTGCTCCGTGAATCGAGGGCAGCGCAAAATATTTGCGTGGGCGCAGGGCAAAATTGTTGCCCTGTGCCCGCGCAAATATAGCGCAGTTCTACCTGAATCTGGGCCAGTGTGTAGAGAATATATATACATCCCTAGGAGTTGTACATATATATATATACACTGTATAGCTTAGCTAGATCTGCTCTTACTATTTGTCAGGCAGGAGATTGTGCATAGCTGCAGTGCTCTAACGTGTTGTATTGCCTGCCTGTGTGCTGTGTAGTTTACACCTAAACGTACTGGGTGTTACTGCACGTGTCCTGTGTATTTGCAATTACGCGCATTTACTGCAAGTGCAATTTTGCTCTTTAATCGCACGTAAGCGCATTTACTGCAAGTGCAATTTTGCTCTTTAATCGCACATAAGCGCATTTACTGTAAGTGCACGTGTCCTGTTTATTTGCAACTAAGCGCATTTAGTGTAAGTGCAAGTTTGCTCTTA
Organism: Rana temporaria; assembly: GCF_905171775.1. Lineage (NCBI taxonomy): Eukaryota > Metazoa > Chordata > Amphibia > Anura > Ranidae > Rana > Rana temporaria. Next base: position 28,226,664 of record NC_053492.1, read on the forward strand.
AATAGCACGTAAGCGCATTTACTGCAAGTGCAAGTTTGCTCTTTAATCGCACGTAAGCGCGTTTACTGTAAGTGCACGTGTCCTGTTTATTTGCAACTAAGCGCATTTAGTGTAAGTGCAAGTTTGCTCTTTAATAGCACATAAGCGCATTTACTGCAAGTGCAAGTTTGCTCTTTAATCGCACGTAAGCGCATTTACTGTAGGTGCAAGTTTGCTCTTTAATAGCACGTAAACGCATTTACTGTAAGTGCACGTGTGTTGTTTATTTACACCTGAACGCATTAAAATGTCTGGAAGGACAACAAACAGAGGCAGAGAGTCACGAGGGCAAGCAGGCTCTGCATGTAGAGGCAACGCTGGTGGTGGACGTGGTGCATCCTCTTCAGCACGTGGCCGTGGCCGCTCGTCCTTCTTTTCGGGAGCTGGCCGTGTTGAGCCTCAACATGCAGAGAAATTAGTAGAGTGGATGACCAAGCCGTCCTCATCCTCCTTATCCTCTCTCACACAGACTGATCATAGTTTGTCTGGCAAAGCAGCTGCCAAGGCTTCCTCTTCCCTCTGCACAATGGCATCACACAATCCTTCCCTAGTCCCACCGTGTCCTCCTGAGGAGTCCCCCGAACTGTTTCAACACAGTGTTGGGTACATGCTGAATGAAGATGCGCAGTGTTTTGAAGGCTCCGATGATGGAACACAGATAGAGTAAGGCATTGATGTGAGCCCAGGAAGAGGGGGTGGCCGAGAGGGACAGCAATCTGGCAGTGATGTTCCCCCAGCTGGAGCATACTGCCAGGTTTTCGACAGTGATGAGGAGGGAGGGGATGATGAGGTCACTGACTCTACCTGGGTGCCTGATAGGAGAGAGGAGGAGGAGGAAGAGGAGGAGGAGTATGAGGCGCAGGCACATCTCCAAAGAGGCAGGATGCCCTCCAGGGGTCAGGTTAAGGGCACACCAACTGCATTACATCGCACATCTATGCTTGTGCATGGCGCTGCTGTGTCTGAATGGTACAGCAAAAGTTCTTTGGTGTGGGCCTTTTTTGAAACATGTCCATCAGATCGTACCTTTGCTATTTGCAACATATGTCGCAAGCGTATCTCGCGTGGCCAAAACATCACCCGCTTGGGCACCACATGTTTGTCCAGACATATGTCGAGCTGCCATGCAGCTCGTTGGCAAGCATACCAGAAAGACCCACACCAAAGACCAAAGCGGACCTCCCCTTGCCCTTCTTTGACCTCCAACCCCACTAGACCCCCAGTCCTCTCTGAAGCCTGCACTGAAGGTGTATAAATAGGTGTGTCACAACCTATTAGTGGTAGTACATGCGGGCAATCTACTGATAGTACCAGACAAATTTCCCTGCCCCAGCTGCTGAAGCGCCGAAAGAAGTATGCTCCCAGCCATCCACATGCCCAGCAGTTGAATGCTAGCTTAGCAAAATAGCTAGCACTTCAACTGCTACCTTTTCAGTTGGTAGATTCTGCCCCCTTCCGTGAGTTTGTGTAATATGCAGAACCTCAGTGGCAAGTACCCAAATGCACTTTTTCTCACGGAAGGCGATTCCGGCTCTCTACCGGCATGTGGAAGGCAATGTCTATGCCTCGCTGGACAGGGCGGTCAGTGGTAAGGTGCATCTTACCGCTGACTCATGGTCCAGCAGGCATGGACAGGGACGTTACCTGTCTTTTACGGCCCATTGGGTGACTCTGCTGTCAGCTGGGAAGGACGCAGGGCAAGGTACAGTAGTTTTGGAGGTTGTTCCGCCACCACGCCTCCAAAACACTACAACTGGTTGTGACACACCTCTCTCCTCCACCCCCTCCTCTTCTTCTTCCTCTGTGGCCTCTTCCTGTGGTGATGTTTCCTCAGAACCAGCCGTGCTCCGTAGGCGTACTAGGGGCTACACAGGAATGCAGCCCAAGAGATGCCATGCGGTGCTAGAGCTGGTGTGCTTGGGAGACAGGAGCCACACTGGGGAAGAGGTTCTGTCAGCTCTACAGGGGCAGGCTCAGAGGTGGTTGACGCCAGCCCAGCTGAAGCCTAGAATGGTGGTCAGCGATAATGGCACCAACCTCCTCTCTGCCCTGCGACAGGGAAAACTCACCCATGTGCCCTGTTTTGCGCATGTCCTGAATTTGGTGGTGCAGCGGTTCTTGGGCAGGTACCCGGGCTTACAGGATGTCCTGAAGCAGGCCAGGAAAGTCTGTGTGCATTTCCGGAGGTCATATAATGCCACTGCTCGGCTGACAGACCTCCAAAGGGAATACAACCTGCCCAAGAACCGCCTAATCTGTGACATGCCCACCAGATGGAACTCTACGTTGGCCATGCTGCAGCAGCTGCACACGCAGCAGAGGGCCATCAATGTGTACCTGTGCCAATATGGCAGCAGAACTGGGTCAGGGGAGCTTGGTTTTTTTTCACCACGTCAGTGGGCCTTGATCAGGGATGCATGCACTGTCCTGTCACCATTTGAGGAGGCCACGAGGATGGTGAGCAGTGACAGTGCATGCATCAGTGAGACTGTTCCTCTTATTCACATGTTGGAGCACACGTTACGTGGAATAATGGACAGGGCCCTTGAGGCAGAACAGAGGGAGGAAGAGGAGGACTTCCTTACCTCTCAAGGCCCCCTTTATCCAGACACTGTTCCTGCTTGCCCACCTAGCACACAGGAAGAGGAGGAGGAGGAGGATGATTGTATCAGCAGCATGGAGGTGGAGCCTAGCACTCAGCATCGACAGCAGCAGTCTTCAAGGGATCATTTACAGTCCCAAGGAACACGTGGACTTTTACGTGGCTGGGATGAGGTGGCTGCGGATCCTGTCGTCCTCAGTGAACCAGAGGACTGTGCCCCAAATGCCTCTGCAAAGCTACGCTGCATGGCCTCCCTGATCCTGCAAAGCCTGCGCAAGGATCCTCGTTAACGTGCTATCAAGGAGAGGGATCATTACTGGCTGGCAACTCTCCTTGATCCACGTTACAAGAGTAAGGTAGCGGACCTTATGTTGCCATCGCAGAGGGAGCAGAAGATGAAACTTTTGCGGTAGGCCTTGCAGAAGGGTCTGTGTAATGCGTTCCCAGAACCGGGGGGATTACCAAAACCTGGCCCTGGACAACGTCTTGCTGAGGCTTCGGTGAGTCAGAGAAGGAGCGGTGGAGAAGGTGGCAGTCTGACCGATGCGTTCAGACAATTTTTTAGTCCACAGCCCCAAGGTCTGACCGGTTCCAGCAACCATCGCCAGCGTCTGGTTTACATGGTCCGGGAATACCTAGGGGCAAGATCCGACTTGGACACCTTCCCCACCGGAAATCCTCTGGCTTACTGGGTCTTGAGGATGGATCACTGGCCAGAGCTTGCACAGTACGCAATTGAGCTACTGGCTTGCCCTGCATCCAGGGTTCTTTCAGAACGCACATTCAGTGCTGCTGGAGGCTTTGTGACTAGGGTTGAGCGAACCCGAACTGTAAAGTTCGGGTTCGGTACGGACTTTGGGTTTTTCCCGGACCCGAACCCGAATAATTGGAAAAAGTCCGGGTTCGGAGTTCGGGTATGTTTTGGCGCGCTGCACGGCAGCCCACCATTCGTGTTACTACTGTGACTGGGAACTGATCACAGCCATGCCTACTTATGGCATGGCTGTGATTGACCAGTGCAGCATGTGACCCATCATGTGACCAGTCTCTATATTAGATAGAGGCACACAGCACAGATTGTCACTCTGCTTCACTCATGATAGGGAAAGGCTGCTGGAATCTGCTGCTTAGGGAAAGTCTTAGGTGTATCTGGCTCATTGTCACTGTATTTCACTTATGTGAGGGAAAGGCTGCTGAATCTGCTCAGGGACAGTGTTAGGTCTATGCTGGTATGCTGCTCCAGAAATATCAAGAAGCACACTTTATTTCTTTGATATCTGCATCATCTTATGGCATCTGGCTCGTTGTCACTGCTTCACTTATGTGAGGGAAAGGCTGCTGAATCTGCTTAGGGACAGTTTTAGGTGTATGTTGCTCCAGAAATATCAACAAGCACTCTATTCCTGTGACATCTGCTGTGCTTCATATAGTTTAGAAATTTTGTTCAGCTATAGGGGCAGTTTGCAATCTATAGGTGACTCTGAATATTTCAACAGCAGTACACCTGCCACACCACCTGTGCACCTGTGATATACTGGGTTTCTGTCAAGTACATAGTCACGGAGAGTTTCCTGAAATATTTTTCCTATAGGGGCAGTCAGCACTCTATAGGTGACAGAGTATTTCAACAGCAGTACACCTGCCACACCACCTGTGCACCTGTGATATACTGTGTTTCTGTCAAGTACATAGTCAGGGAGAGTTTCCTGAAATATTTTTCCTATAGGGGCAGTCAGCACTCTATAGGTGACTGAGTATTTCAACAGCAGTACACCTGCCACGCCACCTGAGCACCTGTGATATCCTGTGTTTCTGTCAAGTACATAGTCAGGGAGAGTTTCCTGAAATATTTTTCCTATAGGGGCAGTCAACACTCTATAGATGACTGAGTATTTCAACAGCAGTACACCTGCCACACCACCTGTGCACCTGTGATATACTGTGTTTCTGTCAAGTACATAGTCATGGAGAGTTTACTGAAATATTTTTCCTATAGGGGCAGTCAGCACTCTATAGGTGACTGAGTATTTCAACAGCACTACACCTGCCACACCACCTGTGCACCTGTGATATACTGTGTTTCTGTCAAGTACATAGTCAGGGAGAGTTTCCTGAAATATTTTTCCTATAGGGGCAGTCAGCACTCTATAGTTGACTGAGTATTTCAACAGCACTACACCTGCCACACCACCTGTGCACCTGTGATATACTGTGTTTCTGTCAAGTACATAGTCAGGGAGAGTTTCCTGAAATATTTTTCCTATAGGGGCAGTCAGCAATCTATAGGTGGCTGAGTATTTCAACAGCACTACACCTGCCACACCACCTGTGCACCTGTGATATACGGTGTTTCTGTCAAGTACATAGTCAGGGAGAGTTTCCTGAAATATTTTTCCTATAGGGGCAGTCAGCACTCTATAGGTGACTGAGTATTTCAACAGCACTGCACCTGTCCCCTGTGATATACTGTCTGTGCAGTACATTGTTTAGGGCTGGGTTCCTGCTTCTTGCTATAGGTGGAGAAATATATAGGTGAATCTCTGCCTATTTCACCAGCTTACACTTTTTTGTATTTAACATTTTTCAAAATTAGGGCAAGACCCTAAATTTGAGAAATATATAGGTGAATCTCTGCCCATTTCACCAGCACTCCACCTTTCCCCTGTGATATACTGTCTGTGCAGTACATTGTTTAGTGCTGGCTTCCTGCTTATTGCTTGTAGGTTTTCATTCTGAATACAATTACAAATGTACACTAAATTTCCTAAAACCCTTTACAGCATTGGGGGGTTCAATAATTTTGAACAAAACTGTATGGACCTCGTCCTCAAAGGTCAAAAATCATTATATTTTTTATTTTAATTTTTTTTATGTTATTTTAAGTTATTTCATTATCCACATTTATTTCCAGAGTACTTTCCATGCTCTTCCCGACATTTTGCTGCCATTTGCAGCCCTCCAGACCTTTCCCTTAGTTTTTTAGAGACATTTTTGTAGTCAAAAGTCCGGGTCCCTATTGACTTCAATGGGGTTCGGGTTCGGGTCAAAGTCCGGGTTCGGGTTCGGTCCCGAACCCGAACTTTTTTTCAAAGTCCGGGTTCGGGTCCGAACCCGAACATCCAGGTGTCCGCTCAACTCTATTTGTGACCAATCACAGGGTGCGCCTCTCCACCGACTCTGTTGATCGACTGACCTTCATCAAAATGAATCAGGCTTGGATCAACACCAGCTACCAATCACCTGATGCTGATGTTACTGAATAAGAATTTTTTGTTGAAATGTCAGATCCCTTTGAGACTGTGTATGCTGATGCTGAGTGACTGTCCTGTTATGCTGCTGATGGAATATCCTTCTCCTCCTCACTTTTCTTGCTGATAGCTAGTAAGAAATGTTGTGTTTCTGGGCTCCGCCACCAGTGCCTAAGGCCTAATTTTTCTGCCCCTGTTTAACAGGGGCACCTAATAACAATTTTTGATGCAATACTTTGCACGTGGCTCCTTGTTGCGCTCCAATTACAGTTATTGGGAGGGGTTGCAGTGTTGTGTTGTGCCTAAGGCCTAATTTGTGTGCCCCTGTTTAACAGGGGCGCCTAATAACAATTTTTGATGCAATACTTTGCATGTGGCTCCTTGTTGCGCTCCAATTACAGTTATTGGGAGGTGTTGCAGTGTTGTGTTGTGCCTAAGGCACAATTTTTCTGCCCCTGTTTAACAGGGGCGCCTAATAACAATTTTTGATGCAATACTTTGCACGTGGCTCCTTGTTGCGCTCCAATTATTTATTTATTTATTTATTTAAAATGCTTATTGAGAGCGCAGTCATTACCAGCAGGCCTCGATGCGCTCATAGAACCAACATATGAAAAAATACAGAACACATCTCTCATACTATAAGATAACAATATAAAATACATAATAACATTTAAAAAAGCTAAAATACCATACCAATACTAATATCTTACCCTAATTAGGGCCATACACTTGAACAAATAGGAACGTTTTTAAAAATTTCCTGAATTTTAGTAAATCCTTCTCACGTCTTATATATAGAGGTAGAGAATTCCAGAATATTGAGCCCTGCGCATCCAACGTCCTCCCTCCACATTTAGTTCTTCTAAATTTAGGGACAGTCAGATTTGCCTGATCAGCAGATCTCAGTGATCTGTTGGGAACGTAACAGGTAAATTTTTCTTGCAGATACCCTGGGCCTATCTTATGGATGGCTTTATGGACGATACAACCCACTTTGAACAAGACCCGCTCAGCCACCGGTAGCCAATGCAGGGCTTTCAGAGAAGGTGTAATATGGTCCCGACGACCCACACCCGTTAATAACCTTGCTGCGGCATTTTGAATCAGTTGAAGCTTATGCAGAAGGGTTTTTGGACACCCCATGTATAACGCGTTACAATAGTCCAGCCGACTACCAATAAAAGCATTGATCACTTGGACTTTATCCACCTCGTCAATGAAATGCAATGTAGAGCGCAGGAGTTTCAGTTGGTAGTAACATGCGCTTACCACCTGATTTACCTGCGCCTTCAATGACAATTTGGAATCCACAATGATTCCCAAGTTCCGAACTTGGGTAGCCCGGGTCGGGGATGGCATAAACGAAACCGGCCAAGACGGAAAATCAGTCACACTGATTTTGCTCTGATTACTGATAATAATACATTCTGTTTTGGAGCCATTAAGTTTTAAATAATTGGCTCCCATCCAGGACTGTATTTCCTCCAGGCAGGATGCCAAATCTACCTGAACTTCCTCATTTTTAGGTAGCCTAAAATAGATTTGCGTATCATCTGCATAAACATGAAAGCTAAGATTATGGCGCCGAATAATATATAGTAGTGGCCTTATGTAGATATTAAATAATATCGGCGATAGCGCAGAACCCTGAGGAACCCCGCAGGACAAGGAGCTATTAGATGAATAATATGTCCCTAGTCTTACCCTCTGAGTTCTATTCTGCAGGAATGAGGCCATCCATGTCAATGCCATGTCCTCAAACCCGGGCACAGACACCAGCCTTTCCAAAAGTCTGGCATGATCTACAGTATCAAATGCAGCCGACAGATCCAGCAATATTAATGCTGAAGCCTCATCGCTGTCCATGGCCCATAGGCAGTCATCCTTAACTTTAATCAGGGTGGTCTCTGTGCCTCTACCAGGGCGGAATCCAGACTGATATTCATCAAAAATATCATTGGACTCCAAGTGCGGTTGAAGTTGCCACACAACAGCTCTCTCCATTATTTTAGCTAGGAAAGGCAAGGTCGAAATAGGTCGGTTATTACTTAGATCGGACCGTGGCACGTTAGCCTTCTTCAACAAGGGGATTATAACCGCCTGCTTCAAAATACTTGGCACTGTTCCAATAGCGAAGGACATATTAATAATGTCTGCTATAAATGGTGCCAAGGTAACAGCCGAGTCCTTCACCAGCTGCGCAATGCAGGGGTCAAGCGCTGACGACGAAGCTCTAAGTGATTTGAGAATAGTCAGTATCTCTACACTAGTTACCGCCGAAAAACAGGTAAAACGTACCCCTTTATATACAGGAAAACTTTCTGTGTAACAAGAGTCATGTATATTATTTCTTATGTCTATTATTTTTTGCTTAAAATACTCTGCTAATTTCTCACTTAATTCTGGAGAGAGTTCTTCCTTGGTATCTAAACAAATTGGATTTGCAAGAGTGTTGGTGACTTTAAATAATTCTGCGGCCTTGTTTTCCGCCAACCTAATTTTCTCCGTTAAATAAGTTCTTTTTGCTTTTTTTATTTCAGCTTTATATATTTTCAACGCCGCTCTATATGCCTCTAATTACAGTTATTGGGAGGGGTTGCAGTGTTGTGTTGTGCCTAAGGAACAATTTTTCTGCCCCTGTTTAACAGGGGCGCCTAATAAAAAAAATGTAATGCAATACTTTGCACGTGACTCTTTGTTGCGCTCCAATTACAGTATGTTTGAGGGGTGTCCTTTTTTCTACAATTTTGCTTTCACAAAAAAATAATGGCCCCCCACCACCCCTAAAATAATCAAGATATTGCTGCCACACAGCACATGCGCAAGCAGTATTAAATTATTTTTTTCTTATAATAATTTCATGTTGTGCAGGGACATTTATAAACACGTGCCACTACTATAGACACACAGCAGGTGTGATATTTAAAGGAATTTTTTTTTTTTCACTTTAAGCATCATTAAAATCGCTGCTCCCGAAAAAACGTCAGTTTTTAAAACTTTTTTTTCCATTGATACATGTTCCCTGGAGCAAGACCCGGGTTCTGAAAGACGTTTTCCAACATTAAATTGAATATTGGTCTTTAAAATGAGCGTTTTTGAATTCGAACGTTAGAGTCCCATAGACTTCAATGGGGTTCTAAATGTTCGCGCGAACCCGCGGTCTGTTCAAACATTCTGGTGCGAACCGAACCAGGGTATGTTCGGCTCATCCCTAATAGCAATTTAACAGGACAGGCTCCACTCAGAGCAGGCCTTGCCATGGTCGACCAAAGAAGTTGAGTGCACATGCTCAGCGTCATTTCCAGAGGTTGCCTTTGGAAAACGGACATATCAGTGCTACCAGCATTGCTGCAGAGGTTGAAGGGGTGGGTGGTAGGGGTCAGCCTGTCAGTGCTCAGACCATATGCCGCACTGGAAACCCGCAAATAGGTTGCTGAAAACAAGCAAACTAAGGACATGGATTACTGGAACCATGTCCTGTGGTCTGATGAGACCAAGATAAATGTATTCGGTTCAGATGGTGTGAGGCGTGTGTGGTGGCAACCAGGTGAGGAGTACAAAGACAAGTGTGTCTTGCCTACAGTCAAGCATTGTGGTAGGAGTGTCATGGTCTGGGGTTTCATGAGTGCTGCCGGCACTGTGGAGATACAGTTCATTGAGGGAATGCCAACATATACTGTGACCAGTGTTGTAAGTAACGGCGTTTAAATAAACGCTGTTGCCTAACGCAGCCCCTTTTGAGGGGAACGAGTAATCTACCTGATTACTCTTCCCCTCTCGGCAACGCCATTCCCATTACTTGGGCGGCGTTACCGTAATTACATTATAGCGTGCGTGTGGCCACAGAGCTGGCCTGTGTCTGTGATTGCTGGTGGGCGGACCTCCCAATCCGGCTTCAGAGAACACGGATGGAGATGCTCATGCCTTCCCTCTAACAGCAGCGTTGCTGGTGCGGGCTGCACCGGGTAACTTACAGGCACAGTGAGGCATGTTACCGGCACAGTGAGGCATGTTACAGGCACAGTGAGGCATGTTTACAGATGGCACAGTGTCATCTTATACGCCGGCAAAAAAAAAAGTCAGTTACTTTGCTGAGTAACTAATTACTTTGCCAATGAAGTAACTGAGTCACTAACTCAATTACTTTTTCAGACAAGTAATTTGTAACTGTAACTAATTACTTTTTTAAAGGAAGATGAGCAACACTGACTGTGACATACTGAAGCTAAGCACGATCACCTCCCTTCGGAGACTGGACACTTATCCAACATGTTAACGATCCCAAACACACCTCCTAGACGACCACTGCCTTGCTAAAGACCAAAGAAGTTGAGTGCATGTGCTCAGCATCATATCCGGAGGTTGTCTTTGGGAAATGGACATATGAGTGCTGCCAGTAGGGATGAGCTTCGAGTTCGAGTCGAACTCATGTTCGACTCGAACATTGCCTGTTCGCCTATTCGGCGAACAACGAACAATTAGGGGTGTTAGCGGCAAATTCGAAAAGCCGCGGAACACCCTGTTAAAGTCTATGGGAGAAATCTAAAGTATTAATTTAAAGGCTAATATGCAATTTATTGTCCTAAAAAGTGTTTGGGGACCTGGGTCCTGTCCCAGGAAACATATATCAATGCAAAAAAAAAGTTTTAAAAACTGCCGTTTTTTCAGGAGCAGTGAATTTAATAATGCTAAAAGTGAAACAATAAAAGTGTAATATTACTTTAAATTTCGTACCTAGGGGGGGTGTAAAGTCAGCATGTGAAAAAGCGCATGCTTCCCATACATAGAACTGTCCCTGCACAAAGTGTCATTTCTGAAAGAAAAAAGGCATTTAAAACCGGCTTTGCGGCTCTAATGAATTGTCGGCTCTGGCAATTCAGAGATGATTCATTCATAAAAAATAAAAATAAAAAAGCTGGGGGTTCCCCCAAATTCCATTAACAGGCCCTTCAGGTCTGATATGGATATTAAGGGGAACCCCGCCGTCAATTTAAAAAAAAAATGACATGAGGTTCCCCCCAAATATCCATACCAGACCCTTCAGGTCTGGTGTGGATTTTAAGGGGAACTCCACCCCAAATTTAAAAAAAAATGTCGTGGAGTTCCCCCAAAAATCCACACCAGACCCTTATCCGAGCACGTTAACCTGGCCGGCCGCAGAAAAGGGTAAGGAAGACCGGGCTTTCCCAGTGACATACGAGGGTGCGTCAGAGGGGGCGGGGTCACGTGACGGGTGGCCACTTCCCCTATATAAGAAATGTCACAGCTCCAGCTCGTCATTCCGCTGGGCTGTGTCCAGCGGAGAGTGGAGCTCGCCTGCTGCGCTCTTCTGGATGGATGGATCTTCTCATCGCTGGACCGGACCGCTGATCACCCGTCGCTGGAGAGATCATCCGTCGCAGGATAGAAGACAATGTTGGAGCGGGGCCTGGGCCGAGAGTGGATTCACATCGCTGGATTATTTTTTTCTTTTTTATTAATAAAAGATTTTTTTCTACGGTGTCTGTGTTTTTTTTAAACTATTTACACTTCCTTTGTGAAATGGTAGAGGTACAGTGTACCCCATTACCAATTCACACAGGGGGGGGTCAGGATCTGGGGGTCCCCTTTGTTAAAGGGGTCTTCCAGATTCTGATAAGCCCCCCGCCCGCAGACCCCCACAACCACCGGGCAAGGGTTGTGGGGATGAGGCCCTTGTTCCCATCAACATGGGGATATTCTCCCCATGTTGAGGGCATGTGGCCTGGTGGAGAGGGGGGGCCGCACTCTGTCCCCCCCTCTTTTATGCAGCCGGCTAGGTTAACGTGCTCGGATAAGGGTCTGGTGTGGATTTTTGGGGAAACTCCACGACATTTTTTTTTAAATTTATCTTTATGGCCCTGGGGAGGGAAGAGGTGGATGATGCCGGACATCGATGTAGATTGCTGTAGATCTGAGCGGAAGATCTGAAATGACGTGAAGCTCTGCTGATTTTATCATCCAATCATGTGCAAGCTAAAATGCTGTTTTTTTATTTCCTTGAATGTCCCCCTCAGATCTACAGCGACTGCACTTCCAAGTGCACTTTCAGTGCACTTGGAAGTGCACTTGTAGTGCAAAGTGGATTTTCCTTTCGTAAATAACCCCCACTGTATCTTTCTCTGAGATTGTAGGCCACACCCACCCACACAAATACCTTACCGAACAACTATAAATATAATAAAGAGAACAAGTAAGGTTGGCAAATAATGGCCGCAGCACTTTTATTGGATTAAAGCATTTATCAAAATTGACAAAAATCAAACATTATTATTACTGAATCATATTCAACATAACCTCAATACAATCACTCAGTTATTAGAACTCGAGCAATATAATACAGCTTATATCAGAATATAAACATCCCCCCCCAGAAATCCAGGGTGACCCATCCACATATTTTTTTTTTTTTTTTTTTTTTACTATTTTGGACCAGTTTTCATTGGACATTAAACAAAACAAAAAAAAAAAAAACAAGAGATATCCATTACCATTTGCCACCAAAAGAAAGCCCAATTTGTGCTGAAAAAAAAAAACAAGGTATAAGCCACCTGGATACACAAAGTAGCTGTGTTGATATTTACAGTTTAACTAACACATACCAAAGTTGCAAAATGGTGCTTAGGCATTAACATTTGTTTTATCCTTAGTCACTAAGGGGTTTAACCTGTACAACTGCAAAATGTAAGTTAAAGTGGATGTAAACCCCCTTTCATCCTTTCTAAACTACTGCCATAGTGCTGATCTATAAGGATATAGGTGCCTCCTGCATGTATCCTTCCCTGTCAAATGTATCCCCTCTGTCTGTTATAAGAACTGAAAAACTGCAAATTCTGTGGGTGGATCTATTGTCTGTTGTCTGGAGCTCTGTGAGTGGAGTCGTTATGTCAGTAGACTCCCCGCCCTCCTCTATACTCCCCTTGTCAACATGCATTTTCTCCTATGTATTCCTTACACCAAATTCTGCTGATCACTAACTTTCAATCAAAATCCAGAAAAGTAAACACATGACTTCAGAAACGGAGTGGGGATGGGAATTAAAAAATAATGCCTGTCTCCAGGCTAGTGCATAAGATATGTAAATAACCTGTCACTCACAGCAAGGGGGCTGAATGGACTAAGGTTTTACTCTGTAAGTCTTTTATCTCACTGAACAATAAAAGAGGATTGCTCAGAGCTGGATTAACTCTGTGTGGCAAGACTGGGCACAGATAACAGGAAATCTTATACTGTACATTGTGACCTCAAAAAAATAAATACAAATTTTGGGTTTACATCCACTTTAAAGCTGGAGTTCAGATGTACTCTGAGCCCTCTGAGTAAGTTTTTATGCAACATTTTTAGGTTACCCTTAAGGTGCTTCCAATATTCCCAATATGTCCTATTGTTTTATTTTTTTATAAATATTATATTTTATTTTGAACAATATATATACAGACATACAAACATAATTCAATTGAATGCGCATCTCAAAAAATAACATACCAATTTGGAATAAGTATAAAAAATATTTAGGCTCACCATTCCTATTTTATAGTCCTAGTAAAGGTATAAACTTTGACTTCTGCCTTCTTAAGTATTCACACAGAGAGAAAAAATAAAAATAAAAAAGAAAGAAACTCCTCTATTCCCCTTCCATTAGCGCACAGCCATATTCCCTAGAGCAGACAAAGAGGGACCATTGTATCCATGTTTTATTAAATTTCTCCTCTCTACCTTGCATAATTGCACTACCCTTTTCCATAGCATGTACTGTATTTGCTGGCGTATAAGACTACCTTTTACACTTAAAAAAAAATGGCCAAAAAGCAAGGGTCGTCCTATACGCCAGGTCAGCTGCTTGCATGCCTGCTGGATGTGCGGTAATACTGTATGTAGCTTTGGCATACATACAGTATATACCGCTTAGCCAATCCCAGTGAGCGATGTATTCAAATGAATACAGAGCCTGCTCAGATTGGAGTAACAACCTCTGCCAATCCGAGCTGGCTACATAGAGTAGCCTGCTCGGATTGGCTTTGAGAGTCAGAGAGGCATGGGGTGATGATGTTACAACCTCTGCCAATCCAAGCAGGCTTTGTATTTATTAATAGAATACATCACTTGCTGTGATTGGCTCCAGCTCCAGCAAGAAGGAAGAAGAATATTGCTCCAGAAAGAAGAAATATGAAGCGTCGGAAGCCTCGAAAGGGGGATCATCTTATACGGTGAGTACAGGCAAAAAAATCTAAAAAAAACTGTACAATTAGGGGGTCGCTTTATACACGGACAAATATGGTATATCGGCTATTTTTTAAACCACAGCGAAATCGAGGGAGGCGATTCCTGCTTCCATTGCGCTTCGATAGATCTGAAAGATGGAGGAGGTAGCTGATAGGATTAGATCCCAAATCATGATCAGTGATCTGTCCTATAATATCTCAAACTTTAGACCAGAATTCCTTCAATTTCCGACATGACCAAAAAATATGAAGCATATTACCTATTACCATATTGCCTCTCCACAACGCCAACACAGGTTAGTCCTTTCCGGAAAGATTTTATTCAGCAATGATGGAACTCTGTACCACCATGTTAGAATTTTATAACACAGCTCTTGATACTTACTGGCCGTTGAGGAGTAGTGGGCAAAGTATAGAATATAGCCCTGCTGCTCTTCAGATAGTGTAATATCTGAGGCCTCGTACACACGGCCGAGGAACTCGACGTGCCAAACACATCGAGTTCCTCGGCCAGTTCAGCCCTGAAGCCGCCGAGGAGCTCGGCGGGCCGAGAGCTCCCATAGAACAACGAGAAAATAGAGAACATGTTCTCTATTTTCTCGACGAGTTCCTCGGCGGCTCCATCAGGCCGAAAGTGTACACACGAAAGAGTTTCTCGGCAGAATCCGGCTCTGACCGAGTTTCTCGCCGAATTCTGCCGAGAAACTCTGTCGTGTGTACGAGGCCTAAGTCCCTTTCCCATTTCTGGAGAAATCCTGGAACAAAGCCCACAGGTGGATGTATTAACAATTTATATACCTCGAATACCCCATGGGCAGAAGATGCTTTCACCAGGCATAGATTAGAACGGTCTGACCAGTCTCTGCGGAGAAGGGAGCTAAGAAAGTAGGTAAGTCCGCCATGGGTCCAGTGGCATATTAAACATCGACTGTATTTCTGCCCTAGTCTTCAGCCTCAATTCTTCAAGGTAATCGCCAAGGCGAAATTTACCTTGTCTTAAAATTTGTTGAAACTACTGCCTGTATAGCCTGAGGGAAATGACGGATTCCCCAATAAAGGTGAGTAATTTCCCCTTCTGTCTTATAAAAGAGATGGCTTTGTTGCACTACTCTTATGCCGCGTACACACGGTCATTTTTTGTGATAAAAAAAAACGACATTTAAAATGATCATGTGTGGGCAAAATGTCTTCTGAAAAACGACAATTTTTTTTTTTCGAACATGCTTCAATTTTTGATGTTGTTTTTCAAAACGTTGTTTTTTGTGTCATAAAAAATGATCGTGTGTGGGCTAAAACGACGTTTAAAACAACATTTTTAAACCCACGCATGCTCAGAAGCAAGTTATGACGCAAGCTTGAATGGAACAGAGTGCCGTCGTACGTGTTGTATGTAACCGCGTTTTGCTAGAGCATTTTGAAAAAACGATGGTGTGTAGGCAACGTCGTTTTTTTAAAATGAAGTTTGAAAAACGTTGTTTTTTTTCATGAGAGAAAACGTTTTTTTACAAGACAAAAAACGACCGTGTGTACGCGGCATTAGAGTTGCCCCTATAAGGGGATGATGTCGTAGGGTTCCAAGTGCTCTTATGCCTCGTACACACAAGCAGTTTTCCCATCGGGAAAAGTGCCATAACAGCTTTTGGCCAGGAAAACTGTCCGTGTGTATGCTCCATGGCAGTTTTACTGACAGAAAAAACACCGGGAATCGAAGCAGGAAACATGAGAACATTCCCGGCAGTCTTTTTCCCGGCAGTTTCCCTATGGGAATACAGCATACACACGGCCATGATTACGGGCCAAAGCTCTCACTGCAGTTTTCCAGATGGGAAAACCTATGGTGTGTACACGGGGGAAAGTGATCGAGCAGGTTCTCGGTCCCCCCCCCCCCGGGATTCCAGGCGGCCTTTTAACTGCCGGGAATCCTGATCGTGTGTATACGGGGCATAAGACTTAGCCATGGCACACATTGAAGTGGGACCTGAGGCCAGGATTGTTCAATCGCTACCCAGGCTTTATATCCCCCATCTCTACACCAGCCTAGTACCTTAGCAAGGTGCACTGCCTGGTAGTATAAAATCGGATCCGGAAAGGACATACCTCCCTGGGTTTTAGAAATAGCCAAGAGATGGTAGGGTAAGCGTGGATGCTTTTTTGCCCAGATAAATATGATAAAGACACTAGCTTGGACACGAGCAGGTGCCAATGTAATGTTAAGCAATTCTGATTTTTGAATAATAATTTTGAAATTTGAAAGTACAGGTACCGATTAAACTCACTTAACAGATTTGGCAATGTGGTTTCTGGAGATGTAATAAAAAACAATATATCATCCGCAAAACCGGCAGCTTTATGGTCTGTTTTACCTATTGAAAAACCCTGAATATCGGTACTTCTTCGGACATATCACAAAAATGGTTCTAAGGTAAGTATAAAGATCAATGGCGATCAGTGCTATAAAAATGCACTGATTACTGTGAAAATGACACTGGCAGTGAAGGGGGTTAACCACTAGGTGGCGCTGAAGGGGTTAAGTGTGCCCTAGGGAGTGTTTCTAACTGAAGGGGGGATGGGCTGTGTGTGACACGACAGCGATCTCCGCCTCCTATTACAGGAAGCTGTGATCAGTGTCCTGTCACTAGGAAGACTGGGGAAAAGCTTGTTTACATCAGCATTTCCCCGTTCTTCCTCACCGTGACACGATCGCGGGTATGCCCGCGGACATCAAGTCAGGGGGACACGTGGTCGGAGTCACGGAGCTCACGGTGGGTGCGCACGCCGGCAGCGTCCACAATGCTGATTCTTAAAGGGGACATAGATATAGTCCTTTTGCGCAGACATGCCATTCTGCCAACGTATTTAGTCGCGCGGCGGTCGGCAAGTGGTTAATAGGGAAATAGGTTGATAATTAATACAAAGGGGCATTACCTTATTTGGGGATCACTGTAATGTGTGCCCTTAGAGCAGAGATGGGCAAACTACGGCCCGCGGGCCGTATACGGCCCGGCGGACCTTTTAATCCGCCCCCCGGGCGGATCGCTAGAAATAGCATTGTAGTGGATGGCCGTGGCGGAACTACCGCCATAGCGACCCACGCGGGCGCTATGGGGCCCGCAGCTGAGTGAGGTTCGGGGGGGCCCGCAGTCCGATATTTGTTTATGACCGGGCCGCACAGCGGGAGGTAAGCGGGGACCGCGGCCTGGAGAGGGTTAACACAGGCCGCGGTCACCGCTTACCTCCCTCTATGCGGCTGTGCCTGTGTCTCCTCTAGTCTCCAGGCTCTCCTGCCCAATGTCATCTATCATCAGAGGAGGGCTGGGAGAAGCCGGAGACACTGAACAGCATGAGTGCTGTGCAGGGATCCGTTGTTGCTAGGAAGCAGGTCGGATCCAATCAAAACAGCTATTGCTGTCCCCGCACACGCTCTGCTGCCTGCAGTAGCTAGGCAACGCCGACGCTGCCAGGGCTGGGGCCGCTGATGACGTATGACGTCTGGAGACCCCGCCCACCCAGACAGATTACGTCCATTCAAAAAACAACAGGAGGGAGGAAGACACGTGTGAAGTGAAGCCATCAGATCGGGAGACAAGTAAAGGAGACACAGAAGAAGCAAAACAGGTAAACGAGAAAGGGGGTAATGGAGGAGGAGACAGGAAAGTGTAAATCGATAAAGATGAATGGTGGCACTGGCAAAAAGGAGATAAGAAAGGGGGAAGAAGAGGGAAGAACAGATAGAGAAAAAAAAGGGGACTATATAAAGAGAAAAATAAGGAAAACAGAAAAGCAGAGGAAAATAAGAGAAAAAATACGAGTGAAAAATAAAAAGATGATAGAGAAATGAGAATAGGAAAAAAGGAAGAAATGAGTGGGAAAAGGAGACAAATTAAGAGGATAAGGTACAACTGAGAAAAATGTATGAAAATAAACTTTAAAAAAAAAACTGGTGGCACACTGGCAGCAATTGATGGCACACTGGCAGCAATTGATGGCACACTGGCAGCAATTGATGGCACACTGGCAGCAATTGATGGCACACTGGTGGCACACTGGCAGCAATTGATGGCACACTGGCAGCAATTGATGGCACAATGGCAGCAGTTGATGGCACACTGGCAGCAATTGATGGCACATTGGTGGCACACTGGCAGCAATTGATGGCACACTGGCAGCAATTCATGGCACACTGGTGGCACACTGGCAGCAATTCATGGCACACTGGCAGCAATTCATGGCACACTGGCAGCAATTGATGGCACACTGGTTTATGTATGTCTTAGTGATTGATTAACATCACAACTTCATTGATTTGAAATTGATACCCTTATTTTTTGTATGATTTTTGTTTTTGCTCATCACTGCCACACACATGCAGCCATGCATTGCACGTGTGTGGCAGTAATGAGCAAAACTAAAAATCATACAAAAAATCATACAAAAAAAAAAGCTATCAATGAAGTTGTGATGTGAATCAATCACTAAGACAATAAGACATACATAAACCATAATTTTCACTAATATGAGTCACAAATAGTGAAAAATGTTCATTGTTTTGGGAAATTTTGTTTAATAAAAATGTTTTTCTTGTAAGGCAACCTCACTTTTTCATTGTTTAACTATAACAAGTACTCGTACCAGTTGTCCAACAATGATATTTACTGCTTTTTATAAAGAAATACAATTGATTTTATGCAGTATTGAGTTTAGCCTTTTGGCCCGGCCCTCCAAAATATTTTTAGTTTCTCATGTGGCCCCATCGAAAAAATAATTGCCCACCCCTGCCTTAGAGTGTATGTCGGTATAGGCCGATCTTTCAAAAAAATCTGTTTTATAAGCTCAACATATTTGTTACAGGTGAGTTCATTTATTTCTCAAGATATATTCATAGGTGGTAGGGCATTGTTTCTGGTAGAGGTGTTCCACCAACGTGTTGCTTCCAGGTACCATAGATTTACCTTCTTTATTCATGAAATTCCAAAGATGTAAGGCATAGGAGTCATTAAAAGTTGGCAAATTCTCCCAGACGTCAAAATACCTTCTCCATGATGGATAATGGATGGGGTAGAAACGTTGAGGATGAAAATAACTGATGTTTCCACACATGACATCATCCGTAGAGTTAAATACGGGCATGCCCCACAATTTCTTCACCACACGAGTGAAAACCCCTGGTCCTTGGTGTCCCCATATTTCTCCCCTGTAGTTCTCAACAAAGTTCTCCATAAACTGCCATGTCAACTGGTAATGTGAGGAAAGGCCAAAAACACCATTGCTAATAATTGTGGCTTCCTGGGCTGCTATAAAATGGTCCTGGGGTATTGGACGAAGTGAGATGACATCAGTATCCATGTAAATTCCACCGTATTTCCACATTAGGGCAATCCTACAGGCATCTGAGCTCACATGGGTCCAGTAGACTTCTTTTTCAGGGTTTACCTGGTGATTCAGAGAAATACAATTAAAATATATCTTAGCTTATAAATCAAAAAGTAGCTTTTCTGTTACAAAAAACAACAATTTTTTTCAACAATGCTTTCTCAGTTAATATTCTTTATGGGCCATCATATAGCAAACCAGAGCCCTGGTCCACTTCATTAAAAATCAACTCATAGGGGTTAGATTTACTAAAGGCAAACAGGCTGTGCACTTTGCAAAGTTCAGTTGCACTCTATTAGCTAGATTCACATAGACCGCCCTAACTTTGCGGCGGCGTAGTGTATCGTGTTTACACTATGCCGCCGTAAGTTAGCCAGGCAAGTACATGATTCACAAAGTACTTGCCTGCTAAGTTACGGCGGCGTAGCGTAAATCGGGCGGGCGTAAGCGCGGCAAATTCAAGTTCGGCTGAGGGGGCGTGTTTTATGTTAATGAGGGGTGACCTGACGTGATTGATGTATTTTACGAACGGCGCATGCGCCATCTGTGTACATATCCCAGTGTGCATTGCGGCAAAGTACACCGCACGGTCCTATTGATTTCGACGTGGATGTAAATTACGTCCAGCCCTATTCACGGACGACTTACGCAAACGACGTAAAATTTTCAAATTTCGACGCGGGAACGACGGCCATACTTAACATTACTATTCCAGCTGTTTGATGGAATAACTTTAGGCCTTACATAAACGGCGTATCTTTTCTGCTTCAGGCAAGCGTACGTTTGTGAATTGGCGTATCTACTCATTTACATATTCTAGGCCGACCGTAATGGAAGCACCACCTAGCGGTCAGCCTAAAAAGTACACTTTAGGATACGACGGTGTAAGACACTTACGCCGCTCGTATCTGAGCCTAATTTAAGCGGAATACCAGAATATGCTTAAATTTGTGCCGGCGCAGATTCAGACTTAGGCTGGCGTATCTACTGATACGCCAGCCTAAGTCTTTCTGAATCTAGCTATATAAGTGTAGCTGCTCCAGAACTTAGTAAATGAGCAGAAGCTCCACTGATTTCTATCATCCACTCATCTGCAAGCAAAAATGCTGTTTTTTTTTAATCTGCTTTGCATGTGATTGGACACTCTTTGCAACATGAAGATTAACCTCATTAGCAACTGCACTGTGCAAAGTGCACAGTCTATTTATCTTTAATAAATCAACTTCACATTCTCCAGTTTGGAGCTCACGTCCCACCTCAGGCACAGGCCGAGTTCACACACATACACTGTGGGCCAGATTCACAAAAGAGATACAACGGCGTATCTCCTGATACACCGTCGTATCTCTGAGATACAAGTGACTTACACCGTCGGATCTTAGGCTGCAATTCTAGGCCGGCCGCTAGGTGGCGATTCAAATTGCGGTCGGCGTAGAATATGCAAATGACTAGTTACGCCGATTCACGAACGTCCGCTTTGCCCGTCGCTGTAAATTTACGTTGTTTCCGTAGAGATACGCTGCGTAAAACTAAAGCTGCCCTCTAGGTGGTCTAGCCAATGTTAAGTATGGCCGTCGTTCCCGCGTCGAAATTTGAAATTTCACGTCGTTTGCGTAAGTCGTCCGTGAATGGCGCTGGACGCCATTTACGTTAACGTTGAAACCAATGACGTCCTTGCGAAGGACGGAGCATGCGCAGTACGTTCAGCGCGGGAACGCGCCTAATTTAAATGGTCCCCGCCCCATTTGAATTAGGCGGGCTTGCGCCGGGCGGATTTACGATACGCTGCCGCAAGTTTACAGGCAAGTGCTTTGTGAATCAAGCACTTACGCTGAAAACTTGCGGCGGTGTAACATAAATGTAATACGTTACGCCGCCGCAGCGTAGGGCAATTCTACGTGAATCTGGCCCTATATTGCTAAAATGTATTGGGTCGCCTGCCTTTACACGCACATGAACTTTAATGGCATCTCAGTCTTATAGGTAGATTCACAAAGAGTTAGGCCGGCTTATCAGTAGATAAGCCGACCTAACTCAGAATCTACGCTATGTTTAAGTGTATTCTCAAACAGAGATAGGCTTAAACATATCTAAGATAGGACGGCTTACGCCGTCCTATCTTAGGTTGCAATACTGAGGCTGGCCGCTAGGTGGCGCTTCCATTGCGGTCGGCGTAGAATATGTAAATTAGTAGATACGCCGATTCACGAACGTACGCCCGGCCGCCGCAGTACATTTACGCCGTTTCCGTAAGGCAATATCAGGCCTAAAGTTATTCCATCTTGTAGAAGGGAGGCCCGGAGCAAAGACAGAGACAATAGAGGAGGGCCGGGCATGACAGTGTGTCTAGTGACACCAAAGGGTTAAGAAGAAGGGGTGGGGGGTTTAGGAGGAGCAGGATGAGCTGTGAGGGACAGGGGAGTGGCCATATAAAAGGGTTAGGCGGGGCCTATGGGGCTCAGTTGCAGCTAGGGGAGCACGGAGGAAACAGTTTTTCCCACCCTCCCTCCCTTATGTATTACCTGTTGTTGGCTGTGTGTTTTTCTTTTGCAGGTGCGGTGATGGACGGTCGTCACGACAGCCGGGATGGGCGGTAATTTCTGTTGGTCTTTTATGGTGGCAGTAGAAAAGAAGTGAAAATGGGGGTGGGGGGCTCATCAGTATTATGGGCCCCTTCGGTGTATTCCAGCGGAAGGTTAGTTGGAATACTGTAATGGTTGCACTGCGGGCGGGGGTTGTCTCCGAGCGTACTACACGGACTGGAAGCCTAAGGTTAATGTTTGCTCGCAGTGTATTGTTCATATTGGTTATATTGATTCATAAGTGGTGGAGACTGGGGGGCTGCCAGAAAAGACCAACAGCGTTGGGTTAATGTATGTTACTGATATGTTGGATATGTGCGTTTTATTTAAGTTGGAGTTATATCTTATAATGTTTAAATAAAATAGGCTGTTGTGGCCAAATTTTACTCCAAAGCAAAGGTGTGGTCTCTTTACTCTAGAATTAAGTATTGGGTTAAGTAAGGGGTTGGAGTATATGGGGTCTCAACGGTCAAGGTTATTGGGATACATCTGGACTACACTAGTCATGGAATAGTAATGTTAAAGTATGGCCGCCGTTCCCGCTTTGAAATTAGAAAATTTTACGTTGTTTGCGTAAGTCGTCCGTGAATAGGGATTTACGTTTTTTACGTCCACGTCGAAATCAATAGGCCCTTGCGGCGGACGTAGCCGCAAAGCATACTGGGAAATGTAGGCGCACGGCGCATGCGCAGTCAGGTCAATCCCCATTAACATAAAACACGTCCCCTTAGACACATTTGAATTAGGCGCCCTTACACCCGCCCGCTTTAGGCTACGCCGCCGTAACTTAGCAGGCAAGTACTTTGAGAATCAAGTACTTGCCTCGCTAACTTACGGCGGCGTAACCTAAACAGGCTAAGCTACGCCGCCGCAAAGTTAAGCCCATCTTTCTGAATCTACCTATTAGCCTGTATAGTTCAATATTGAGTTGGCCCACCCTTTGCAGCTATAACAGCTTCAACTCTTCTGGGAAGACTGTCCACAAGGTTTAGGAGTGTCTATGGGAATGTTTGACCATTCTTCCAGAAGCACAGTTGTGAGGTCAGGTCATGTTAGATGTTCATGTGTGTGTGTGTGGCAGCTGGTGGTTTATTGTATGGGGGAGGTAGCAAACAACCGACCCTCCAGGGAACTCAACCCCCCCGCGCTGTCTACCGGTAGGTCCACCGGCACACTTGCCCCATCTAGTCAGTGGGAACTTGGCATCTGTGGAGTGGCGGTGGGGATCGGGCATGTGTGGAGTGGCAGCGGGGATCAGGCATCTGTGGAGCGGCGGAGAGGATCAGGCATCGGCGGCTCTCCTCCTCTCCTCCTAGATGACCAAAGGATCGCCTGTCCTTTCAGCCAATCGTGTGACGGGTATCAGACCCGCTTACCGGTTGGGCAGGAGGCGGATCAGTGTTGTAACAGCAAATATTCATTCGCTGTTGCCACATACCTGGGTGGGATTGGAGTGCACTCTCTGCATCTCGAGCCCACCCTATTTTGAAGCCTATTAGAGCCTCTGGCTCTAATCAGATACTTAAAATAAAACCTGGCGGATGTAATTCATGAACCCGGTGACCTGAAAAGGGTCGGACGCATTAATAGGGGGCGGCCTCGGTGGCCATGAATTGATTCCTGCTATACATTAATCTATCCATTGCATATAGAAGAAAGAAAGAGGCTTGAAGAAAGAGGGTGGCGCCAGGGCGCCCCTAATGGATGGGCCGTACATTTATACTGAGATTAAATTACACACAGGTAGATTCTATTTACTAATTAGGTGACTTCTGAAGGCAATTTGTTCCACTAGATTTTAGTTAGGGGTATCAGAGTCAAGGGGGCCACACTTTTCACATATTTATTTGTAAAAAAATGTAAAACCATTTATCATTTTCCTTCCACTTCACAATGTTGTGCCACTTTGTGTTGGTCTATCACATAAAATCCCAATTAAGGATTCATCTAGCGTTACCAGTATTAGAACTTTCTCCTTAGCTCCTTCGCTGTACAACCTTTCTGGCACAATCTTCCTGGTATTCTCCCATCTCTTTCTACTCTGCTCCTCCGTGCAATATTACATTCACTGACAGACTCCAGGACCAGGAAGGACAGGATGGCGAAGGGTAAGACACTTTTTACTTCTTCTACCCGGGCTGCTGCTGCTGCAGCTGCAGTCGCTGCCTTTCAGTCTCTCTAACCCTTTCAACTAGATAGAGACAGCATGCTTTCTACTGATAAACCTAACAAACCTGAAGAGGTTGTAAAAGCAGATAAGGCAGTTAAGATATATGGAGCACAAGGAAACGTTGCCAGGCGGGAGGATGACGTGGTGCACGTGAAGCACGCACGTCTGAGGGAGGGCTTCCCCATGCTACGGGCCTGAGCCGAGAGGAGGAGACGGAAGGAGGAAGATCCGACGGCGTCTCAGCGGCAGCAGCTACGATGCAGAGCGGGAGTCTGCGGAGCTGTTAGAGGCTGAGTACGCCGGACACCTGACACGCTGCTCCACGCTGCTCTCCAGGAACCCAGCCTCCCCCAAACCACTGCCCCCCCGAGGAGAAGGTAGGCACGGTATAGTGCAGAGGAAGGCACGGACGCCTCCATCGGCTGGTCCACATAGCAGCCGCCCTCCACACCCTCTGCCTGCCGTGATATCTGCTATTTTAAATCTCTAAGCTGTGTAACAGGGAAAAAAAAAAAAAAAATCGCCTACCAGGTAATGTCAGCCCTCTGTTTGTTCCTCTCCTATTGAGATGATGTGGGACTGGGGAGGTAGATCTGTGTGTTGGACTCAGGATCGTACCCGGACAGCAGAGTGATGTGGTAAGATGATCAAGCATACCACTGCACTGTAAGGCTCATTCCATATGCAATACATGCTATTTTGCCAGAGAAACTAGCCATGGTAATAGTTTGAACCAACCTGTGCAATACTGTTTTAAGCACCTTATGACATCTAGCCGTTTAGTCTCCATTAAGATACATTAAGATACAACCCGTAACCATCATACAGTCTGTTTCTGAATGCATTAAATGAATTAAATATTCACGGACGATTAATTTGTATCTCAAAAATACCCCATAAATACTGAGGTTATTGGTAAGGGGGCGCGGTTGAAAGGGTCCCGGCTGCCTAGAGACATTGTATCCCCCTCGGCGCCAAATACCGTCAAACCACAGCGGGTAGGACCTGAAGCACGGGCGGAAATATTGGAGCCATTTATTTACTTATTTATTTTTGCCAGCTTTCTGTCTCCCCTTCCCATCCCCACCACTTGACCGTGGGTCCACTGTATGAGTATTGTCTGGTTTGTTATATTGGTTCAGTGGGGGGTAAAACATCCCCAAAATAGTGCGTGGGGGACCTCCCTTGCCCATAGCTCGAGCAACGGGAGACGTTGAACACCAGTGTAAAATCTCCAGAAGGTGAGGTTAAGGCTGCTTGGTATTACCCTCCCTTCCCAAATAAATAAAAACCACTGCCTAAAAAAAAAAAAAAGGGAGGCGGGGAGGCGACCATCTGCTGTTCAAACTGGGGAAACGTATCAGAGGGACAAAGAAGTACAACATGAATAAATCTACAAGGGGGGCCGCCCCTAAAATCCCCAAAGATAATCCCCCCACCAGTACGATCAGACACTACATGACATCTGAGGGGAGCTCTAAGAGCCCAGGCCTGTCAAAAAAAACAGAAAAAACTAGTACAACTAAAAAGGGTGTAGGGGGGGCAGCTACCCCAATCACGGACACCTCAATAGAAAGTGAACATGAGGTTAGTCAAATGGACGACTCCAGACTGGACACTCATATCCCCACAAGGGGGTAACTGGATGGGATGTTAAGGAGAGTGGAAACTGCGATAAGAGAAGAAATTAGCGCATTAAGAAAGGATTTATTCCATATGTTGGAACGGGTTGAGGAAGCGGAAAAAAAAATGGAAAAACAGGACTTAGAATTAACCGACCTAAAAATTCAACATCAGACGATGAAACAAAACCAGAGGTGGTTACAATACCGACTTGAGGACCAAGAGAACCGTAACAGAAGACAAAATTTAAGGGTGCGATCTATCAAGGAGGAGAAAGGGGAAGACCTGAGAAAAATTCTTAACGACCTATTCCTCCCCCTCTTAGATAATGGCTCGGAGGGCCCCCTCAAAATGGAACGTGTACATCGTGTAGGAAAGATGAGAGAGGGAGAAGGTAGATGGCCCAGGGACATTATTGTGAGGTTCAGATATTTTGAAGACAAAGATGAGATCTGGACAAAACTCAGGAGAAAGGCCCCCCTACGCTATGACGGGACTGATATTCAGATTTTCACGGACTTGGCCTGGGAGACTCTGGCCAGGAGAAGGTCTCTCAAACCCCTCCTGGAACAGATGCGCCAGCTTAATATTAAGTATCAATGGGGTTTCCCGGCATGTCTGATTGGCCGCAAAGAGGGGATCTCGGCAAAGTTGATATTCCCCGAGGACTTGGTAGGGTTCTGCCGCAAACTGGACATGCCGGTTTTGGAGATCCCAGGTTGGGATGAATAGTTCATTTTGATACAGATAGCCTCCTCAAGCGGTTTAACGAGGGTTGAGCTAGGATGATCAAGGGGGACGGGGGGGTAAGGGGGAGGGAGGGGGGGGATTGAGAAGGGGAGCAAGGAGGCCAGGTCCGTACCCTACCCATGTAAGATCAACCCCCAGAAGAATATCTCGGGGGGGAAAATGGGAGGGCGGGACGTTTGGAGGCCCTACCTCATCCACGAGAACACCGACGGGTAGGGGAGATCGAGGATCCCTACGGTTCAGAGGCGATGGATAGGCCTAGGTGGGGGGGGGGACGTGGGTGTTTTGGGGGGGGGGGACGTGGGAGGGGGGGAGGGATGGAGAGGGGGGTGGGAAGGGGATCATGGCTCCCAGGATCTGCCTGTAAAGTCCTTCGTGTCTAAGGAGGTGATTTAGTTAATAGAAATGACAGAGGTAAAATTTTTATCCTATAATGTAAAGGGCCTAAATTCAGTAGGAAAAAGATTAAAGGTCTTAGCAGAGATCGAACAACTTAGAGCGGATGTAGTTTTTATCCAGGAATCCCACTTGACCTTGGATACTAACGTCAAGCTCTACTCCCCGGCATACCCTATTTGGTTTTACGCTGACTCCATCTCGAAACGTGCAAGGGGAGTGGCGATTGGGTTCATAAGAGGGTTTGGGTGTACCTTGGAGGCAAGGATGACGGACCCAGAAGGGAGATTCCTGTTTCTTAAAATAAGGATCGATAATATTATGTACACATTAGCTAACATATATGCCCCAAACGTACGCCCAACTCAATACTTAAACAAAATCCTGGGAAAATTGAACAACTTTGCCGAGGGTTTTATAATCCTGATGGGTGATTTAAATTTTGTTCTGAACCCAACAGATGATAGTACGTCTCGTGGGAGGGAGACAAAGAATGTGCATTTACAGAGAATTAAACATAAGCTTCAGGAATGTCAACTAGTGGATGTCTGGCGGATTAACCATCCAAAAGAACATAATTACACGTTTTTCTCCCCCCCCCCACGGGATGTACTCTAGGATCGACTACATCCTAGCGGACCACAGGCTGATTGACTCAATCATGGAGACAGAAATTGGAATTATGACTGTATCAGACCATGCCCCTGTCTCTATGAAAGTCACATTAGCTATACAAAGGAGTCAGCGGCCGATGTGGCGCCTGGATGATAGCCTGATCCATGAGGAAGGAGGGGGAAGCAGGGTGGAGGCAGAATTAAAACAATTTTTCCTCAGGAATGATACAGAGGGTATTACTAGTGCAACCCTTTGGGAGACGCACAAAGCGTACATTAGAGGGATTTTAATCGCTGAGGACGCAAAAAAAAAAAACGAGAGAAAAAGCAAAATTATTACCCTGAGGAAAGAGATAGAGATTTTAGAACGCGAACATAAAGCGCAGAGACTTAAAGAGACTTACCATAAACTAATTTTAAAAAGAGATACACTCAAAGAGATTATGGAACAAGAAGCAAGATATAAACTAAATTGTATATCCAAAGAGAGATATATATGGGGAAACAAACCAAGTAAACTTTTAGCTAAAATGGCCCAAAAAAAGAAAGCCAGGAATTATATCGAGAAAGTTAAAGGGAAAAATGGGGAATTGGTTTATGCAACCAGTGACATCGCGGATACATTTAAAAAATATTATGAGGACCTATACACTATAAAACACCCAAGACGGCAGGAAGGGGAAAGGGAGATTGAGACACGTGTGTTCCTCGATAATGCAGGACTTCCTAGATTAGAGGAGACGGAAAGCCTTACCATTGACCGCCCCATAACCGAGGAAGAAATAAAAAGGGCCATAAATTCCACTAAGGGGGGTAAGAGTCCGGGGCCAGATGGGTTTTCCACCTTCTATTACAAGAGATTCAGTAACATTCTAATACCGAGGCTGTGTAAATATTTTAACGGATTGGGGTCGGAATTTGAAACTAGCAGGGGAGCTACAGCGGCAGTGGTCGCAATAATATTGAAGGAAGGCAAGGATAGCTCTCTCTGTTCGGGATACAGACCTATTTCTCTGTTAAATACAGATATTAAACTCTTTGCAAAAATTCTGGCGGGCCGCCTGAAAGGGGTTATGCACTTATTGGTGCACCCCGACCAGGTAGGCTTTGTCCCCAACAGAGAGGGCAAAGACAACAGCCTAAGGGCAATCCTTTTACTCCAGACCATAAGGCAGAATGAGCCCCCAGGTCTATTCCTGTCAGTCGATGCCGAAAAAGCATTTGACAGGGTAGACTGGGGGCTTATGATGGAAACCCTCACTGTGATGGGAATAGGAAGCAGGATGTCCAGCTGGATAAAAACATTATATCATCACCCTACCGCACAAATAAAAATCAATGGCTCTTTATCGGAATCTTTTGAGATGAAAAACGGGACGAGGCAGGGGTGTCCATTATCCCCCCTCCTCTTTATTCTATCCTTAGAGCCGTTGCTGGCCACCATTCGCAACGATTCGGACATCAACGGAGTGAGAGTGGAAGGGGAGGAACATAAACTATCGGCCTTTGCCGACGATATATTATTTTATGTAACCAACCCAGTTAAATCTATCCCCAAGCTTTCCAGAGTATTGCAACAATATGGCGCTATCTCCAACTTCAAAATTAACGTAACCAAATCAGAGATCTTGAATATTAATTTAAATAAAAGAGAGATAAATTCGGTTAAGGAAGTATGCGTGTTCCCTTGGACCAAAGAACTCAAGTACCTAGGAATAAAACTTGCCAATACAATACAGAAGATGTACAAAATAAATTATATTCCCTTATTAAATGAGATTAAGAACGAATTAAAAAAAACGATAAATAAACCCATATCTTGGTTTGGACGCATAAATATGTTAAAGATGGTGGTAGTCCCCAAGATCCTCTATAAATTCTTATTACTCCCAATTGCTCTCCCCCAGCAGTTTTTGAGGATCCTCAACACCCTGCTATTAAATTATGTTTGGAAAAATAAAAAGCACAGACTATCCCTCTCCATAATAAAACAGGGCAAGCCACTTGGCGGCCTTGCAGTCCCGGACATTAAAAGTTATTACAAGGCGGCGGTCCTATCGCGGGCGGTAGAGTGGGCTAGGGATAGGACAGATAAAAGGTGGGTACAAATAGAGAAGGCTCTAACAAACAATTATCTGAATAATATTATTTGGATCCCTGCACAACATAGAGCACTAGAGCACAAAACACACGATATGACACGAGACACTTTAAGAATGTGGGATAGGACGCAGGCACAATTAGAAGGGAAATTTAATTACCCATTAATGAATTTAAAAGAAAACCCCTATTTCCCACCTGGGGAAAAAAAAATAGGGGGGAACTGGATTAGGAGAAACACAGTGCACCTGGGTGATATTATACAAAACGGAGAGATAATGACCTATGGAGATTTGAAAGCCAAAACGGATTGTTGGAATCTGGATAGGTGGCATTATATCCAGTTGACTCACTTTGTGCGGCACCTCCCCCGCCCATTACGGACGGAGGCGGAGCTGACTTCACTGGAAAAAATTTGTAAATCTACAAATTCTAGGGGCACCATTACTAAATTGTACGGGTTACTGGTTAAATTGGGATCCCGGGGTGAAGCACCTTTTATAGACAAATGGGAAAGAGAGTTAGGGGTTATGAGGGGGACTAATACTGTCTCAAGGATTACTCAATTAACTCATACTTCCGCGATAGATACACGAACAGCTGAAGTAAATTATAAGTGCCTTTCAGGATGGTATATTACCCCTGACAAAGTAAATAAATTTAAAGTAGGTTATACCGCAGACTGCTGGAGGGGCTGCCTAGAAAGAGGAACGATGGCCCATATATGGTGGCATTGCCCTAAAATTCAAACGTATTGGGACATAATATTGAGCCAAATAAAGATTATCACGGGAGAGGAGATCAAGAAAGACCCATGGGCCGTCCTCTTCCATTGCAGCCAAGAAGGCGTAAAAAAATACAAGCAGTCCCTACTCCCCCACCTTTTAAACGCTGCCAAGAGACTTATCCCTAAGAAGTGGCAGGAGACGGAAAGCCCACATATTTGGAGTTGGATAGACGCTGTGGAGGAAACATATAGACTAGAGGAGCTAAGGGATGGCTATCTGGAGAAGAGCACTGAACATAGGGAGAAATGGGGAAAATGGAAGGAATATAAAAAAACATGGAGCTATGCGGAGAGAGTAAGGGTATGAATATGCAGGGATTTCACCATTCTCTGCTTCCTCTCTCATTTCTTTTTAGCAAGACACATATGTCTCTCTCCTCCCCCGCATCTCTCCTAGTCACATTCGACCTACTCTTCTCCATATCTCTATCTTACTTGCAGCCGAATAAAAGAGGACAACCTCCTTACTTAATACTTTGCTTATAGTACTGTTGGGTTTTTGTTTTTTCTCCTTTGTTTTTTTCTCCTTTTTTTTCTTATTCATAGGACGGGTAGGAGACTCCTGGGAGCCATGAGGGGAGGGAGGGGGGTGCAAATATTAAAATATATTTATATAAATATATTTAATAAAAAAAAAAAAAAAAAAAAAAAAAAGACAAAGACAGTGAACAGAGTATATACCACACATGATGCAAACCGTAAATAGAGACGTAAGAAGCTTCGGATCATGAGTTGGTCTCTAGTATATTGGTAATAAGCTGAGGTGGTAAAAAAAAAGAAAAAAAAAAAAAAGATATATGGAGCAGATGTATCTCTTACAGATAATGTTAAGCTGGTTACGCTTTCAGACACGGCTGTATCCCTGCCCTCTTTACAAATAGGGAATTGTTTGCCTGCAGCACAGCAGGGTACGTCAGGGGGTCCCTCAGGCTCCCAAACCGCGGCTTTAATTTCTGCTTTCCGTGCACATTTTGAGACTTGGGCAATAAAAATTGAATCGTCTATGCACACTGAGTTGAGTGCACTCAGACAACAAGTGACAGTGTCTGAAACTGCAGTATCTGAAATTGCTCATACACAAGAAGATCATGCTGCACGTATTATTGCTCTGGAATCTGCATCTGCTGCAAACCTTTACCACCTGCGTCAACACCAACTTCGCATTGAGGACAGCGAAAATCGCAGTCGCAGAAATAATATTTGTTTAAAAGGGATTTCAGAGGATATCGCAGAGCTGTCACTTGCAATCAGGTCCTGGGTAGGGAATCTGCTGCTAGTATTGAATTAGATAGAAGGTGGGGAGGGGGGTGAGCGATCGGGCCAGTCGCCCCAGGGATGTAATTTGCTGAGTGCATTTTTACACTTTAAAGGAAGAAATTATGCGTAAGGCTTGGAGCCATGGTCCTGTCGATTTTGAAAACTCTACTATTCACCTTTACCCAGATCTGTCTTAGAATACACTCTATATGCATAGGATGGTTTGTCCCTTATTAGATCTAATTCGTCAAGCAGGTGCTACTTATACTTGGGGTCACCCTTTTAGTATTCAAGTAACTCGCGGATCTGAGATGTTTGTCCTCTCTGATCCGGAGCACCTCCCAATGTTGTTTGATTTTCTTGGGCAAGATCATATTTTTGTTCCAAATTGGCTTGACCCTCCAGAGGAGCATCGCCAGCCAGGAAGATTAGTCGCCACTACCACCCAGCAACGAGGAAATGGTAGATCTCGACCAGGGCTACAAGATGCTAATAAAGGGTCCAGTTAGTTAGAATAAAGTTGTTATTTTTTTGGACACATGAATAAAGACTTTTTAAATGCTCTCCCCCTTTTTTTCTCCTTTTTTTCCCTTCGCCCCCTTTTTTTTTCCTTTCTTCCTGTTTTTCCCTTTTCTCCACCTTCAACCCAACTTTTCAATCCCTAGCCAAAGTCATTAGGATCTATCTTTAGATTAATATGGGGTTTTGATTTGCTATATATTTATTTATGGGGGGAAGGGGAGGGAGGAGAAAAATGAAATAAATAATCTCTCCAAATTTGGAGGGTTCCAGTGTGTATGTGTATGTGCGTATATGTATGTATATATGGGTATGTATGTATGTATGTATATGTGTATATATGCAGAGCTTTTTTTCTCAGAAAATAGGTGCAGGAACTCAACCACAACCCCGTTCAGATTTCACAAACAGTAGAAGGGTATTAAAGGGGCATTAAATACCAGGGTTGCATTACATACAGGGTGCAGAGTTCAGGGGGGAGTTACACACAGAGTGCAGAGCTGTCACTTGTAAACACAGAAACCAGACTTCTGTGTTTACAAGTGATTGTGGTGAGCAGGCACCAAAGGGTCTGAGCCAAAGGTGGTGGAACTGAGTTCCCCCAAGTTCCCCCTGAAAAAAAGCCCTGTATATATGTATGCATATGTAACAGTCTGGTTCCCCCCCCCTTTTTTTTTCTTCCTATTTGGGTTTGAGTAGGAAATGAAATGTCTTAATATGTACCTTAACTCACCCTTTCAAAGGTGCGCTGGTCTATATATTGCATTTTATTTAGCTAACTAAACTAAGAATTAATTGGGTATACTCTTTTTTTTACTTTGAATGATGTTGCTATGTCTGCTATGTTGCAGGGAACACATCTCGTGGTCTTGTTATATTTTGTTTTTGTTTTTTTATTTTTTCATATAATTTAATTTCTTACCCCTACATAGGACAGGTACAGTTGATGCCTATTGTGTGGTGTATCACACAGTGTACTGCGTTTTGCAGGCACATTAGGATCTCCCAGTGACACTCTTTTCCCCCGCTCCCCCCGTTTTTTTTTTCTCTCCACCATGGCTGCTACAATGGTGGCTCAACCACTTTTGAATATATGCTCCTTAAAGGGTTAAATATTGCTTCTAAGAGAGGGCAAATTTTGTATCAAATGCATAAATATAAAGTTAATTTACTTTTCCTACAAGAAACTCATTTTCAGACTGATTCTCTTCCTACTTGCCCTACCAGACACTTTAACCAGTGTTTTTTATAGTACTAACCCTGACCAGAAGGCTAAAGGAGTTTCTATTGCTGTTCATAAAACCTTGCCTATTGATTTAATTGACTATATAGCAGACCACCAGGGAAGGTATGTTTTTGTCAAGTTTTCCCTATGGGGAATTCAATTTACAGTGGCTAACATATACCTGCCAAACACTAATCAAAGTCAAAGAGTGATGAGATATCTGGAGACATTGTTTGGTTTCATGAAGGGGAGACTCATTATGGGGGGTGACTTTAAAGGGTCACTAAAGGAAAAAAATTTTTTTGCTGAAATGACTGTTTATTGGGTATAGAGACATAAAAGTTAACTGATTCCCTTTAAAAATGATTAAAAATTGAATTTAATCTATCATATAATGTGCCTCTAGTTTCACTTTCGGTTTTAAAGGTACATACATGAAGTTCCGGGTGAGAGGTGAGTCGGGAAGACTCACAGAACAAAAACAAACAAATCCAGGGCAGTGTTTTGTTTTTAAAATGAATCTGATTGGTTCTGAGGAGTTTTAGACACACAGTAATGACAGCTTAGACCACCGTGAAAATCTCCCAGTACCATGGTTATAAGGAAACAGGCAACCAGGAAGTGTGGAGATCACAGCAGAATTACAGCTACTTCAAAGCAAAAACGAACAATGAGGACATGAAACCAGTACTGCAGTAAGGTAAAGGAAGCTATTTAGCTAAAAAAAAAAATTCCTTTAGTGACCCTTTAATCTTCCAATGGACCCGCAGTTGGATACCTCTTCATCAAGAACTGCGGTTTCATTATCTAGTTTGAAGATGTTGAAGAGTATTTTATACGACCACCATCTAATAGACGTATGGAGGATATTGCATCCTAGATCAAGAGATTACACTTATTGTTCTATGGTCCATCAGTCTTACAGTGCCTGCCGCCGAGAATGTGTTTTTAGCACAACAGCATTGCGCTGATTCTCTGCGACATGGTGCCGACATCTCGCACTCGCTGGAATAGTAAAAGCACATTCCAGCGAGCGCGTCATAGAAGCGACGGGGATCCGACTTGGATTCCCGCCAATTCTACACGTGTGCGGCGTTTAGTATGCATTCTGAAAGGGAGAACTCCCCGCTGGATTTTAAATAAAAATCCGGCATGGGTTTCCCCCTCAGGAGCATACCGGCCCTTAGGTCTGGTATGGGATGTAAGGAGACCCCCCTACGCCGAAAAAACGGCGTAGGGGGTCCCCCTAAAATCCATACCAGACCCGTATCCAAAGCACGCTACCCGGCCGGCCAGGAAAGGAGTGGGGACGAGCGAGCGCCCCCCCCTCCTGAGCCGTATCAGGCTGCATGCCCTCAACATGGGGGGGTCGGGTGCTCTGGGGCAGGGGGGCGCACTGCGGGGCCCCCCCACCCCAGAGCACCCTGTCCCCATGTTGATAAGGACAGGGCATCTTCCCGACAACCCTGGCCGTTGGTTGTCGGGGTCTGCGGGCGGGGGGCTTATCGGAATCTGGGAGCCCCCTCAAATAAGGGGGCCCCCAGATACCGGCCCCCCACCCTAAGTGAATGAGTATGGGGTACATCGTACCCCTACCCATTCACCTGCAAGAAAAGTGTTAACACAAATAAACAACACAGGGTATTAAAATATTTTATTAGTCTGCTCCGGAAGCTCCCCCTGTCTTCTTTAGCTCTTTCAGCAGGGGGGGCTTCTTCTTCACCGCCGTCTGGTTCTCTTCCGCTCTCCGGGGGGGCTTCTTCTTCTTCCGCTGTCCGGGGGTCTCCTCCGCTCTCCTTCTGCTCTCCGGGGGTCTTCTCCGCTCTCCAGGCGTCTTCTTCTATTTTCGCCGCTCTCCGCTGTTGACTCGGCTCACCCCGGTTCTTCTCGCGCTGTCCGGTGCCTTCTCCTTCAGCGCTGGCCGCCCGCTATCTTCGTGTGTTAGCTCAATTACTAGCAGGCGGTCAGCCCGCTCTTCTGTGACGTCATCTTCTTCACTTCTCTTCTTCTGCCTTCTCCCGATGTTGACCCGCCGGCTCTTCTCGCTGCAATGACAGGTGCGCGGCTTGCATCCGACTTATATAGGCCTCACAGTCCCATCATGCTCCGGTACCTACCCACGTTGGTAGGTAACACGTGGGTAGGTACCACGTGGGTAGGTACCGGAGCATGATGGGAGTGTGAGGCCTATATAAGTTGGATGCAAGCCGCGCACCTGTCATTGCAGCGAGAAGAGCCGGCGAGTCAACATCGGGAGAAGGCAGAAGAAGAGAAGTGAAGAAGATGACGTCACAGAAGAGCGGGCTGGCCGCCTGCTAGTATAGCGGCGGCCAGCCCTGAAGGAGAAGGCACTGGACAGCGGGAGGAAGAACCGGGGTGCGCCGAGTCAACAGCGGAGAGCGGCGAAAATAGAAGAAGACTCCTGGAGAGCGGAGGAGACCCCCGGAGAGCAGAAGGAGAGCGGAGGAGACCCCCGGACAGCGGAAGAAGAAGCCCCCCCCGGAGAGCGGAAGAGAACCAGACGGCAGTGAAGAAGAAGCCCCCCCTACTGAAAGAGCTAAAGAAGACAGGGGGAGCCTCCGGAGCAGACTAATAAAATATTTTAATGCCCTGTGTTGTTTATTTGTGTTAACACTTTTCTTGCAGGTGAATGGGTAGGGGTACGATGTACCCCATACTCATTCACTTAGGGTGAGGGGCCGGTATCTGGGGGCCCCCTTATTTGAGGGGGCTCCCAGATTCCGATAAGCCTCCCGCCCGCAGACACCGACAACCAACGGCCAGGGTTGTCGGGAAGAGGCCCTGTCCTTATCAACATGAGGACAGGGTGCTCTGGGGTGGGGGGGCCGCAGTGCGCCCCCCTGCCGCAGAGCACCCGACCTCCCCATGTTGAGGGCATGCAGCCTGGTACGGCTCAGGAGGGGGGGGCGCTCGCTCGTCCCCACTTCTTTTCTTGGGCGGCCCGGTAGCGTGCTTTGGATACGGGTCTGGTATGGATTGTAGGGGGACCCCCTACGCCGTTTTTTCGGCGTAGGGGGGTCTCCTTACATCCCATACCAGACCTAAGGGCCTGGTATGCTCCTAAGGGGGGAACCCATGCCGGATTTTTATTTAAAATCCGGCGTGGAGTTCTCCCTCTCGGGAATGCATACCAAATGCCGACGCTACAATTGGCGGGAATCCAAGTCGGATCTCCCGTCGCTTCTATGACGGCTTTGTCTCCATCGCGGCAAGCCAGCTCGGCGCTGGCTCCCGCGATGGGGCTCGTAGGTGCTCAATCTCGCCGAGAAAGGGAGCGAGATTGACACAATATCGCGGTCACCCACTGTATAGTTGAATTGACTTTTTTTTGTGGACCATAACTGTCTTGACTGGTCACCAACATGTGATATTGGTACTATGGTTTGGTCAGACCATGCACCTCTCTTTTTGACATTTAAAATCCCTTCGGTTCCATTTAGAGAATGAAACTGGCGTCTGAATGATGCATTACTGGTAAATCCAGAATGTTCTACTTATATTGCGGAAACTATTTCAAACTTTCTGTCTGACCATGCCCTAGACTCTGCTACACTCCCCATTCAATGGGAGGCCCTAAAAGCAGTTTTGAGGGGGTCTTTTATTCAAATAGGCGCCCGTCTGAAAAAGAAGCGATTAGCAGCCATTACAATGGTGGTCCAAAAGCTTAGAACATTAGAAATATAACACAAGCGCTCAAACACGACAGAAACTCTACTGGAGGTTGCTTCAGCTCGGACATGTTTGCGTAATCTATATGAATCCTTGGCACGTTCATATGAGGGCAAATTGGCTCTGTATCAGTATAAATTTAGTGATAAATGTGGAAAGTCGCTGGCTCTTTCTCTAAATTCACAACAGATTCCTACTTTTATTTCACAGCTTCAGGGACCAAACGGGGAAATTATATCTTCACCCTCTTTAATTATGAAAACATTTAGCCATTTCTATCAGTCTCTATACAATATACCCCTGCACCAACCTTTAAGCTCACTTGCTACTGAAGAGGATAATGTGGCATCCTATATAACAGATACTTCATTACCTACTTTGGATGAAGATACAATAGAAGAATTAGAAAACCCCAATTACAAAGGAAGAGGTCGCTAAGGCTATCACTAACACCCCAGTGAGTAAAAGTCCAGGCCCCGATGGCTTTACGCCCACATTTTATAAGAATTTTGCCTTCCTTCTTACTCCTTTTCTGACTCTGGTATTGAATTCATTAGCGAATGGGTCTACTTTCCCTACACAAACGTTGGAAGCAGATATTTCACTTATTCCGAAACCAGAAAAGGATCTTTCTTTATGTGCAAATTATAGACATATATCTTTAATTGGGGTTGATGTTAAAATTTTTGTTTAAATTATAGCTAGTCGCCTACAACCACTACTGCCTAAAGTAATACATCTAGACCAGGTTGGCTTTGTCAGCGGTCGAGAGGCTAGAGATAACACGATTAAAGCCCTCCTGCTGACGGATTATGCCCGTACTCAAGATATTCCTCTTTGCCTGCTAACGGTTGATGCCGAAAAGGGATTTGACCGTGTTAGTTGGAAGTTTTTACGATCTTCTCTCCAACAGATCGGCATAGGTCCCTATATGATAACACGGATTATGTCCTTATATTTATCACCATCAGCTAGAATTAGGGTGAATGGATCCTTGTCCCCTGCTTTTCCTATTTTTAATGGAACACGTCAGGGTTTTCCCTTGTCACCCCTGCTGTATGTTATTACGATGGAACACCTGGCAAAAGCACTGCGAAAAAAGGATATTCTAACGGGCATTCAGGTAGGCCTCCTCCATGCAAAATTGGCTCTTTTTGCAGATGATTTGTTTCTATTTGTCACAAAACCACATACTTCTTTCCCATCTATTCTCCAAGAATTCCAGATATTTAGTGAAGTTAGCAACTTTAAAGTCAACTATAATAAAACAGAACTTCTCAATATATCCCTATCGCAAACAAATATGAAGCGAATATCGAAGAACTTTCCTTTCAGGACCTGTTCGGAATCGATTCGTTATCTAGGGATCAATATCCCAGCCTCAACATCACAATTATACTCTCTAAATTTTCTCCTGATGCTTCACAAAATTCAAATGACTTTGACATCTTATGCATTTAAGAGACTCTCATGGTTCGGTAGAATTAATACCCTTAAGATAGATATACTTCCTCGCCTCTTATATTTGTTTCAAACGATTCCAATCCACCTCCCGGCTTTATACTTCCGTAAAATTCATCGGCTATTTTCTACATTTATATGGAATTCAGCCTAGCCTAGAATTAGCTTTGGGACATTATCCCTTCTGAAAAACAAAGGCGGGGTAGGGGTACCAGATGTTTCTATCTATCATAAAGCAACCATATTAACACGTATTATTGACTGGTTTCACCATTCTTCATCTAAGTTATGGGTACAATTGGAAGGTCACATAAACCCTATAGATCTCTGTGCCCTTCCGTGGACTTCATCTACTCTATGTAAGGGCCTCTCGATTCCAGCAGATCTCACTAGGCAAACACTACATATATGAGATCGTATGATACCCATTTATAGAATATCAAAACAATTAAGTCCCATGACTCCCTTCTTTGGAACGCCGGATTTTCTACCAGCCTTACACTCAACTGTGTTCGGTCCTTGGTACAAACCGGAAAACATAGAAGAATTGCTCCAGTCCTCCAATCGGAGCCATTTTTAACGATAGACTCTACATCTACAATGCTCTCCTATAACCCTGCGCAGTGGTTACAGAGACATCAAGCTTTATGTTATATACAATCTATTCCATCAAAACATATTTATGCTAGTCCAACTGCATTTGAATATTTGTTCTTGGAAGAGGAACCAGTATTACACCCAGTCTCTGTATTATACTATATTCTCTTGCTATCAACCCATTCTGATCTTCAAAAAAAGGGAGGGGGATAATACAGCGCTACTAATTGACCAATACAAAAAATGGTTGGACACGTGAGCTTTCAACCAAAATGAAAAATAAAAACAATATGAAAATTAATCAAAAAAAGTTCATAGTGTAAGAGCCATAAAATCGAATGATTCAATTGAATTAGCAAAAATAAAGTTCATATAAAGTCCGAGTGAAATATATTCCTCAATGATAAATGATAAATGTGCAGTGAAGTCCTTAATGATAACCGTGGAAGTTAGAAGCTGAAAAATCCTCCACCAAAGAAAGAAAAAAATTGCACCCGATGTGTGGGAAATAAAATCTCCTTACCAGAGAGAAAGACCGGGTTTGCAGCGGTCTTATAGGATATGGGGATGTTTATAGTCTTCCCTGAAAGACTACTGCAGGGACTGCTACAACACCAACATAAGAGATCCAGATGACAAGGTCTCAATCATATCATATCCCCTCCGGTAATGATTTGGCGATGGTATGGATCATATAATGAAAATAATAGGAATCCACATAGTGCATTACTGTATAAATGATTTGTTTAATAAAAAACAGGTGTGCACTTACAGTTATAAATTGATAAAAACGCATGTGGGGAATGGCGTGGAAAGGATGGCGTTTCCTCCGAACCACCTCCGTCTGCTACGAGCCTCCGTCCATCACGTGCCTCTCCGTATGGCGTGATGACGTCACCTCTGCTAGGCCACTCCTACGCGTTTCGTCACTATACGGACGTCTACGGGGATAGTGACGAAACACGTAGGAGTGGCCTAGCAGAGGCGACGTCATCACGCCGTACGGAGAGGCACGTGACGGACGGAGGCTCGTAGCAGACGGAGGTGGTTCGGAGGAAACGCCATCCTTTCCACGCCATACCCCACATGCGTTTTTATCAATTTATAACTGTAAGTGCACACCTGTTTTTTATTAAACAAATCATTTATACAGTAATGCACTATGTGGATTCCTATTATTTTCATTATATGATCCATACCATCGCCAAATCATTACCGGAGGGGATATGATATGATTGAGACCTTGTCATCTGGATCTCTTATGTTGGTGTTGTAGCAGTCCCTGCAGTAGTCTTTCAGGGAAGACTATAAACATCCCCATATCCTATAAGACCGCTGCAAACCCGGTCTTTCTCTCTGGTAAGGAGATTTTATTTCCCACACATCGGGTGCAATTTTTTTCTTTCTGTGGTGGAGGATTTTTCAGCTTCTAACTTCCACGGTTATCATTAAGGACTTCACTGCACATTTATCATTTATCATTGAGGAATATATTTCACTCGGACTTTATATGAACTTTATTTTTGCTAATTCAATTGAATCATTCGATTTTATGGCTCTTACACTATGAACTTTTTTTGATTAATTTTCATATTGTTTTTATTTTTCATTTTGGTTGAAAGCTCACGTGTCCAACCATTTTTTGTATTGGTCAATTAGTAGCACTGTATTATCCCCCTCCCTTTTTTTGTATTTTTTTTGCTATGGTATCTAGTAATTAATACTGGCGGCTTCTATCCTATTTCACATGGTTTTTGACAATTAATTTCATCATTTACGTTAGCGCAGTGTTTTTTCTGTTTACGCAGAGAAAAATATTTTTTTTCCATTCTGATCTTCCCCCGTATACACGGAAATGGGAAAAAGAACTCCAACAGACTTTTACTATAGCGGATTGGCAAAAAAGCTTTATTTTGACCCATAAAATGTCAATAGATACAAGAACTCAAGAGAAGGCATATAAAGTGATGAGTAGATGGTACAGGTGTCCCTCTACTCTTCATCAATTTAACCAGGATATATCTGATATGTGCTGGCGCTGTCATGAGTCAAAGGGAAATATGACCCATATCTGGTGGGACTGTCCCCCGGTGAAAACGTTTTGGAAACATATCTTTGATTTATATGA
The DNA here is from genome assembly GCF_905171775.1 of Rana temporaria. Taxonomy (NCBI): domain Eukaryota; kingdom Metazoa; phylum Chordata; class Amphibia; order Anura; family Ranidae; genus Rana; species Rana temporaria. The sequence continues at coordinate 28,268,065 of NC_053492.1, forward strand.
AAAACTAGTGGATATAACTATCCCCGCAACACCCAGAGTGGCTCTCTTAACTATGATTCCAGGATCTTTAAAGAAAGCAAAGGAGGAAGTGCTTAGACACTTCCTCGCTGCATCCAGAGCAGTCATCCCACGACACTGGAAATCAACAACAGTTCCTTCCCTGGGGGAGTGGGCAATTTAAATGGACTTTATTAGAGATTTGAAAGGTCTGTTGGCAGGGGAAACTGGAAGAGAAGACGTTTTTTCATACTTGGTCCGTCTGGTCCAAGTTTCGTCAGTCATCTGAGTTTCTTAGCTGGGTTAAGGGAAATGTTACCATTGTTTAGCTACGTTTGTGTGAATATAATTGTTAATGTATGTATAACCTTTCCATTCTTCTCTCTTCTTCCCTTGTTTTTTTTTTTTTCTCTTTCTTTTTTTTTTTTTTCCTTTCTTCTTTTTCTCTTTCTTTTGTCTTTATCTGGTATAGAGATCATATGTATTGAAGATATGTAAGAATATTTACTGTATGCTGTTAATATATGTTGATGGTCGTCATAGTTATACATATATATATATATATATATATATATATATATATATATATATATATATATATATACCTGTTGTGTATAGGTAAAACCCTGTAATATCTATATAAAATAATAAAATAATATTGTAAACAAAAATCCCAATAAAATACATTTAAGTTTTTGCTTGTGATATCACAAAATGTGGAAAATATTAAGGGATATGTGTGAGATCTAAGCACTGCTAAATTTGACTTCTAGTCTTACTAGATTTGGAGGGAGATTTACTAAGGCCATTATTGTACTGTTCACCTTGAGAAATCAAAGCCTTGCCTCTACCAAGATGGCTGCCTCGACATAGTGCTGAACAAAGCATAGTAAGTCAGTAATGGAGAAATATCAGTTGCTGGGAGCCCACAGACACTACTGGTGACTAGCCCCCTGTATTGGTGACTTGCCCTCGTATGACTTTTTAGACACATATTTTAGAGTTCAGTTCCTCTTTAATACAGCTGAGAATTTTATTATTATTTGCAACAGTTGCCCCATGTTATTGAGCTTCCCATCTGCATGTACCCACATTTTTTTTACTGTTTCCTTTCCCAGAGCTACCCCAATCCATCTCTAACATACCTTATCAAACCACGGCTTAAGTGGTGTGTTATTAAATAACTGATCCATTCTCAGAGGGAAGAGATACACATTGCTATAAGACGACAGGGTTGGAAATTGTTGTTTTGCTCTCTTTTTGTCTTCCTCGCTGGTAATATTCTCCAGTCCTTTCATGAAGAAGACCACCGGTCGGTCAGGGTAGACTCGTGCGGCTGATTCAATGGCACAAAGTACCAGGGATGGTGGATTCATTTTGTCCGTGGTCTCCATAAATAAGATTCCATTTCCTTCTCTTAGAATGTTGGAAGCACCAAACGAATTGGTGCTGTTCGAGATTGCAAAGTACTTGGAAAGGAGGAGATCCGAAATTAGACCAATTTTAGATTTAAAAGAGGTCCTGCTAACATAGGCTATAACCACCACTATAAAAAATATAGTGCATATTTTTAGTTGTTTCAGCATGACTGCGGAATACTGTGGTTGAGCTACAAGAAAAACAGAATTATATTATATAAAATCCAATGTGCACATTTATTAAAGATAAGCATGAGAAATGTTTGGGTCAATGCCTATTGCAGCAGGGCAAGAAGATGTAGCAGCACAGCAGTATGTTTGTTCCTGAGTATATCTACACCCAACAAAAAATAAATGTATTGTAGCTTACCAGTCTCTATAATTGATATGATGGCTACATTTATTTTATTTTTTAGGCAAGTAATGAAAAATTTATATTATACAGGATTTATATAGCGCCAACAGTTTGCACAGAACTTTACAACATGAGGGCAGACAGTACAGTTACAATACAATTCAATACAGGAGGAATCAGAGGGCCCTGCTTGTTAGAGTTTACAATATAAAAGGGAGGGTCAAGTGATAAAAAAGGTAATAACTGTGGGGGGTGAACTGATGGAGACATGCCTATTAATCCTGCCAGAAATCAAGTGTCCTTGTGACTTTCTGTGCACCGAGCTGAAATCTCAAACCGTATGTGCCTTCCAAATTTTCTACTGTGAAATATAAAACACTTTATTCCCAGTGCCAGGACAAGGTAATCTAGGGTTAGGGCCGAACATGCCAAACTTGCACCCCACCTCCCCCTTAAGATGTATTGAGCACTAATCTTCATGCTTACCCCTTAAGCATAAATCCCCTGAGTACAAATTCACCTCTTGCTGAAAACCCCGCCAGCACAAATACTTGCTCACATACCCCAAATCCCCCACAACAAAAATTCCTCTCCCCATTAAAAGTCACCCCTCCTAGCACAAATACTCTACCCCTCAAATTTCCCTACTGAGTACACATCCTATTGCCCCCACTCCAATCCCCTCTCTTACCACAAATCTACCCCCTACATTTCCCCCCGTAGCACAATTCTCCTCTGCCTTTCATCTCCTTACAGCACCCCCCATCTCACATAAAACCACAGTGCCCAGGGCAGCCATCCCTCCTGCGCACCCCTTGTCCCAGCCCTGCTACCTCCTGTGTAATAGAGAGGAGGAGAGAGGGAGGCTCCCTGCAGTCCCAACACACTTTCTGTCCTCTTGTAACAAAGCAGTCCTACATAGACATAGCTGGGAGCTCACCAGATCTTGCCCAGAAACTTTGGCTACCAGCGTTCCTGTCAGGTTTCTCAGAAGTTGAGAGTTTCCTCTAGCACTGAATTTTGAGAAATATCATTTGTGCAGAGATCAAGAGTCAACTTGTCTCTTGCACACAAGGATGCACACTACAGTGCTACTGAGCCGCAGATGACTCCCCCCCTTTCTGCAGCTGTGTGGGCATGTTAGACATAGGCAGTGCCATAGGAAAGAGGGAGAGGGACAAGATAGGTGGGGGAGCTACCTGCTCATATGAGAAGTCCAAAAATCTGAAGATCTCTAGGATGTAGAAGGGTCAGAGTGCTGGGGGGATATCTGTTATGTAGAGGCGAAGAGTGCTGGGGAAATATGTGGGATGTGGGGGGGTCAGACTGCTGGGAGGATATCTGGGATGTAGAGGGGTCAGAGTGCTTGGGGGATATCTGGGGTGTAGAGGGGTCCAAGTGCTGGGGGATATCTGGGGTGTAGAGGTTTCAGAGTGTTGGGGGGGATATCTAGGGTGTAGAGGCGCCATAGTGCTGAGGAGGCATCAATCTAGCAGATATATTACTGTATATGCACAGGACAGCTTTGTTACTTTATGTATGTAGTATGAAAAAAAGTAATTTAAAAGTACTCGCGCCTGTAATGAATTGTCAGCTCCCGGGCAATACAGAGAAAAGTAATTGAAAGTCATTGATAAAAAAATGCGTGGTGCTCCCCCAAATTCAATTACCAGGCCCTTCAGGTCTGGTATGGATATTAAGGGGAACCCTGCGTCAAATAAAAAAAAATAATGTGGGGTTCCCCCCAAATATCCATACCAGACCCTTTATCCGAGCAAGCAACCTGGCAGGCCGCAGGAAAAGAGGGGGGGCGAAAGAGTGCCCCCCTCCTGAACCGTACCAGGCCACATGCCCTCAACACGGGGAGGATGCTTTGGGGGTCTGTGACCCCTCAAAGCACCATGTCCCCATGTTGGTGGGGACAAGAGCCTCATCCCTACAACCCTTGTCTGGTGGTTGTGGGGGTCTACGGGCAGGGGGCTTATCGGAATCTGAAAGACCCCTTTAACAAAAGGGATCCCCAGATCCCGCCCCCCCTATGTGAATTGGTAAGGGGTCATCCGTCAAGTCACTGGAAAAGCCCAGATTTCCCCTTGCGTCAGAGGGGGGTGGGGTCACGTGACGGGTGGCCCCGTCCTCAGCTACATAAGACCTGTCAGGCAGCCTGGTATGGATATTTGGTGGGAACCCCACGTCATTTAATTTTTACGCAGTATTCCCCTTAATATCCATTCCAGACTAATGTTGCTCACGAATATTCGCATTGCGAATATTCGTTACGAATATGGCATATTCGAGTATTCGCGAATAACTCGAATTTCGCGGCCAAAATTCGCTATTCCGAATATTCGTATTTTTTCAAATTTATTTTTAAAACAGATCACATCCTAGTGATCTCCATCGACGTCTAAAAGCATTGCTGGTATGATTAGAGACCCTGGGCCGAGTAGCTAAGCTGAGGCGATCCTTTTATGTTGCCGAATATTCGCAATCACGAATATTCGTATTACGAATATTCGCAAATACTTTCTCCGCCCTTCTTTTGCATCAGAGCCAATCAGAGTTCTCCTACCACAGTTGTCAGAGGTTAGCAACCTCCATAGCAACCAATAGGAACCTGCCTGCACGACCAGTATATAAGATCACTCCCAGCAGTATTTCAGTGCAGATTCACAAGGTGGCTAGAGAGAGTGGAGTGTTTCTGTGCGTTTTTCCAGTGTATCACATCTTCAAAGAATTTTCCATCTTTTGTCCCGTGTCATCATTTGCATTTCACCTCTTTAATGAGAATAATAACTGTTTAACATAAAGACATTTAAGAGATGTCAACGTAAACGGTTTACTTGGCTTTTTTTTAACTCAACAGAATCAGGGGCCCCAGTGTGCGGTTGATCTTTACCTAACTCAATACAGGTCAGTCTAGAGGAGAGATCATTTCCAAATCTATGGTTATTCAATATTTATTAAACTAATCAATATACAAATTGGTCAAAGTAAACCCTCAAATCTATATAATAATGTATTTATTTTATTAATACCTTGTTGTTAGTTGCAGGGTCCATTACGTAAAACCACACTTTTTCCAAAGGGCAGGTGAAATTGAATGTTTCAGAATTTCACAATCAATTTTGCATTCGCATTAGCGAAATTTCTCAAAAAATTTTTTGGGGTAAAATATCACGAATATTCGATTTTATTCATCTATATATTCGTGATATATCGCGAAATCGAATATGGCGTATTCCGCTCAACACTATTCCAGACCTGAAGGGCCTGGTAATCGAATTTGGGGGGACCCCCACGCATTTTTTATTTACTTTTATTAATGACTTTCAATGACTTTTCTCTGTATTGCCAGAAGCCGACAATTCATTACAGCTGCGAGTACTTTTAAATTACTTTTTTTCCTTCAGAAATTACACTGTGCAGGGACAGTTCTAAGCACGGGAAACAAGCGCTACTTTACAGGCATACTATATAATTTAAAGGAATATTTCACTTTTATTGTTTCACTTTAAGCATTATTAACTGCTTGCCGACCAGCCGCCACAGTTATATGGCGGCAGGTCGGCTCTGCTGGGCGAGATCACGTAGCTATACATCATCTCGCTGAGCAGCCAATAGGGGCGCACACGCACCCCCCGCTCGCCCCTGACGCTGACACACGTGCCCGGTGGGTGCAATCACCGCCGAGCACCCGCAATCGCTCGTTACAGAGCGAGAACTGGGAGCTGTGTGTGTAAACACAAAGCTCCCGGTCCTGTCAGGGGGAGAAATGCCTGATTGTCTGTTCATACAATGTATGAACAGCGATCAGTCATTTCCTCAAGTCAGTCCCAACCCCCTTCAGTTAGAACACACCTAGGGAACATACTTAACCCCTTCCTCGCCCTTAGTGTTAACCCCTTCCCTGCCAGTTGCATTTTTATAGTAATCAATGCATTTTTATAGCACACCAATTTCGTTTGGGAGCCACGTCGCACGACCGCGCAATTGTCAGTTAAAGCAATGCAGTGCAGAATCGCAAAAAGTGGCCTGGTCTTTGACCAGCAATACGGTCCGGGGCTTAAGTGGTTAAAATCACTGCTCCCGGAAATATTTTTTTTGCATTGATACATTTCCCCTGGGGCAGAACCCAGGTCCCCAAACACACTAACAATGACAATAACTTGCATATTAGCCTTTAAAATTAGCACTTTAGATTTTTCATGTTCGAGTCCCATAGACTTCAACCATTTCAGCCCCGGACCATATTGCTGGTCAATGACCGGGCCACTTTTTGCGATTCGGCACTGCGTCGCTTTAACTGACAATTGCGCGGTCCTGCAACGTGGCTCCCAAACAAAATTGGCGTCCTTTTTTTCCCACAAATAGAGCTTTCTTTTGGTGGTATTTGATCACCTCTGCAATTCTTATTTTTTTGCGCTATAAAGAAAAATAGAGCGTCAATTTTGAAAAAAAATTAATATTTTTTACTTTTTGCTGTAATAAATATCCCCAAAAATATATAAAAAATAAACTTTTTTCCTCAGTTTAGGCCGATATGTTTTCTTCTACATATTTTTCGGAAAAAATATCGCAATAAGCGTTTATTGATTGGTTTGCGCAAAAGTTATAGGTGCAGATCCACGTACATCGGCGCATATATAGACCGGCGTAGCGCATCTCATTTCCGTTACGCCGGCTCAACTTAGAGAGGCAAGTACCGTATCCTCATAGTATTTGCGCTCAGATTTGCGCCGGCGCGGCGTAAATTCCGAGGCGTAAGCCGGCGTAATTGAAAGTGGGAAGGACGTGGGCGTGTTCCATTGAAATGAACCGTGACCCCATGCAAATGAAGGGCCGGCCGGACTGCGCATGCGCATGACGCTGACTATGGTCAGATCCTCTCTGCGCATGCTCAGAACTCGGCCCGGCGCAATCAGTGAGATAGGAACTAGGCCCGGCGTACTTAGTGAGATACGCCCAGGGCATAAATAGGCCCATACATACGCCCTTCAATTGCAAAAGTACATCAATTTGTTTCCCCCCCTGAAGCAAGGTGCTTTTGTTCCGTTGTCTGTTGCTGTTTGTTGGTTTGTGTCTTGTCGTGTCGGTGTGGTTTTTGGAGAGTGTTTTGGAGAGTGTTTTGTAAAGATGACTGAGAGGAAGAGGAAGTTAATCTACTCCCCGCGGGAGAAGGAGATCATTGTGAGGGCCATTACCCGATTTGGTCGTTTTCTGCATGGCCCTGAGAGTGCCAACACCACCCCGGCCAGGAGGAGGCAGATACTGCAAGACATCACAGACGATGTCAATGCATTGGGTGGTGAGACCAGGACCCGCAGTGGGATCCAAAAAAAGATCAATGATCTCAGGCGTGTGGTCCGTGGGAAGCTGGCAAAGATTGCAGCACATGCCAGGGGCACTGGAGGGGGACCTGCATGCACTATTAGGCTGGCTGCTGAGGAGCGAGCGGTTGCCCAGTGCTTCCACAGGCAGCAAGTAGAGGGGCTGCCTGGCTTTGACTCCATTGAGGAGGCCGTGAGGACAGGTAAGTGTTTTTTTTTTCTATCTGGTGAGTAGCATGTGTGGGGGGGGGGAGGGAATATGTGACAAGTGTGTGGATCCTCCAACCTGTGTATGTTTTGTGTCATCCACATATGTGCAGGAGGGTGCTGGGCCATCTGGGCAGTCCGCAGCCTTCACCGGACATGAGTCTGAGGAAGACCCCCAGGCAAGCCCGGAGTCCTCTGAGGAGGTTGAGGAGGAGGAGGTTGAGGAGGAGGAGGTGATGTTGAGGAATGATATCACGCTCCATTTGGAGGAGGCTCCCCCTAGGGCTGGCAGCAGTCAGGCCTCCATCGGGGGTAGCCCCTCCCACTCCTCCCCCAACAGGGCTTCCCCCCAGGGGTCTCCCCTACTCCCAGGCCACAAGCCTCATCTGGAGGCAGGAAGGCAACCCGCAAGACCAGGGGGGTGGCAGAGGTTCTGCCGGAAAATCTGCGGAGGGACCAGGCCCGTCAGAGCCGCCATCTGGGTCAGGTCACCCAGACTTTGGGCCGAATGGAGGAGAGCCTGGCCTCCATCAAGGAGTCAGTGCAGGACATGTCTTGCAACTCACTGGCAATGATTAACTGCTTCAATGATATGCAGACTGCCACAGCAGGCGTGGGTCAGGAGGTGCGTGCCCTGACCCAGGCTGTCCAGGCCAACACGGCAGCCCTCAATGTGGGCCTCACCAGAATCGCCATGGCCTTGGAGGGCAGGCCGCCAGGTGGGCAGAGACCAGGGAGCCGGGAGCTGAGGAGCCGGGGCCATGGCCGCCCCAGGCGTGGGTCACGCCAGCGGCGTTAAGTTTTTTGTCTTTTTTTGTTTTCAGTGTTTTAAGTTTTTTTTTTTTTTTTACTGTGATTATGATTTGTTTTATGTTTGTGAATGATGTATGATTGTGGGGGTGACATTCCTGTCGGAAAAGGGGTGTCACCCTCGGTTATGGTGGAGAAGGGATCCCCAGGACCAGGGAGAAGTGATCCCTAGGTCCGTGTGAATGGTGTATGAATGTACAGTGACATAATTGGAGCCTTGGCGTGGCGTTGCTGCTCCCAAGTCCTGCATGGTGGGCTTGTGCTAATCCAATTTGATGAGGATGTGATGTGTCTCTGCTAGGGACCACAGTGGTGTGCATGCATGCATTCTCATTGTGCCATGATGAATGTGTGTGTTTAACGTGCAAATATGCCTACTGCGAGGCGTCTCCTGACTGCTCTTCCCTCAGAAGATAGGGTAGCCTCGGTCAGGGGGGATTGTCTGGTTCGGGGGTCAGGTCATCACGTATGTCAATCTCCAGGCCCCTTCTCACGGCAAAGTTGTGCAGCATGCAACATGCAACGATGATCTGGCACACAAAGTTTGGGGAATACAACAGGGTACCCCCAGCGTGTGCTTCATTGTATCTTTGCTCTCCTGGGGTTTGGGGATTCCGGAATGGAGTCATGAGATGGGGTCCCAGTGCATATGCAGAGTCACCTGGAAGGGAAAAGAAAGGAGGATGTTAGTCATGCATGTGCCCCTTGTGATGTCTGCATCATGGGGGGGGGGGGACAGTCATGCCTGACACCCATGTCACTCACCAACCAGCCAGCTGTCCCCATACATGTTCTGTTCAAATTCCATTGGGATGGGGCTTTGACGGTATATGTAGCTGTCATGGCTGAATCCTGGGTGTTTGGCACGGACGTGCCATATGAGGCATTGGGCATCGACTATCACCTGTACGTTGATGGAATGCCAGTGCTTCCGATTGCGGTATAGGTGCTCTGTCTCACGGAGGGCCGTAGTGCCACTTGTGTGCAATCAATGGCCCCCACGGTGCGTGGGAATCTGGCAATTCTGTAGAAATCACGCATTGCCTTCACCCGCAGGTCCTCCTGGGTGGGTCTGATGATTTGGTTGGCCATGCGTCTAAGGATTGCGGGGATAACCTGGTGCACACATCTGCTAATGGAGGATTGTGCCATCCCAGCCACCACTCCACTTGTACGCTGAAAAGAGCCACTGGCAAGGAAATGGAGTGTTGCCAGGACCTTGACCAGTGGCTCCACTGCATGTGAGCGTTTTGTCTGGCTTGTGATGTCATCTTTCATGGTTGTGGTTAATTCCATGATGGCAGTAGGGCTGAATCTGAAGATGCGATACACCTCAGAATCACACATGCCAAAGACGTTTATGTGCGGTCGGTATATCCTCTCCCGTGCCCTCCTCCTCCTCCTCCTCCGCTATGACCATGGATGCCCCTGGCATGTTGGCATACAGATTGTTGTCCTGCAAGTGTGGCTGCTCAGCTCGTCCCTAATGGTGTTGCTTTAGCTGACCTGCACACGTCTGGTGCAAAGTTAAAGCTGCTTTTATGAGGGGTAACTTTAGACCGGACGTACAGCTGATGCGCACAGCACGTAGCCTGCGCCGGACAAACGTACTTTTGTGGATCGCCGTATCTCCCTCATTTGCATATTTTCATAGCAAAACAATGGTGCGTCTAGCGTATTTTTGCGACCACGATGCGCCGGTGTAGAAAGATTACGTCGGTCGGAAAAATCTGGTTTTCAGTCGTATCTCGTTTTGGGGATACGGCGCATAGATAGGCCGGCGCATAGATAGGCCGGCGCATATTTACACTTACGCCGCGCATCTCGAGATACGCTGGCGTAAGTGCTTTGTGGATCTGGCCCATAGTGTCTACAAAATAGGGCATAGTTTTATGGCATTTTTATCAATATTTTTTTTTTACTAGTAATGGTGGCGATCAGCAATTTTTATCGGTACTGTGACCTTATGGCGGACACTTTGGACACTTTTGACACATTTTTGGGACCATTGGCATTTTTATAGCGATCAGTGCTATAAAAATGCATTGATTACCATAAAAATTACACTGGCAGGGAAGGGGTTAACACTAGGGGGCAAGAAAGGGTTAATTATGTTCCCTGTGTGTGTTCTAACTGTAGGGGGGGTGGACTGACTAGGGGAAATGACTGATAGCTGTTCATACATTGTATGAACAGACAATCAGGCATTTCTCCCTCTGACAGGACCGGGAGCTGTGTGTTTACACACACAGCTCCCGGTTCTCGCTCTGTAACAAGCGATAGCGGGTGCCCGGCGGTGATCGCGAGATGACGTATAGCTACGTGATCTCGCGCAGCCGAGCCGACCTGCCGCCGTATAACCGTCGGCTGGTCGGCAAGCAGTTAACGGTGTTTGGATATTCAAACAAATGTATTGCCTGTTCGCATGTTCTGATGCAAAGCGAACTGGGGGGGGGTGTTGCGCTATAAACAAAAATAGAGTGTCAATTTAAAAAAAAAAGCAATATTTTGTACTTTTTGCTATAATAAATATCCCCATTTTGTTCTTAAAAAATTTTTTCTTTATCAATTTACGCCGATACGTATTCTTCTACATATTTTTGCGCATTAGTTATAGGCATTTATTGATTGGTTTGCGCAAAAGTTATAGCGTCTACAAAATAGGGGGTAGTTTTATGGCATTTGTATTATTATTTTTTTTATGCATTTATTCTTCATCATGATAGAAGCACAGGTTTCGATTGTAACACACATTACAGGGAGTGCAGAATTATTAGGCAAGTTGTATTTTTGAGGATTAATTTTATTATTGAACAACAACCATGTTCTCAATGAACCCAAACAACTCATTAATATCAAAGCTGAATATTTTTGGAAGTCGTTTTTAGTTTGTTTTTAGTTTTAGCTATTTTAGGGGGATATCTGTGTGTGCAGGTGACTATTACTGTGCATAATTATTAGGCAACTTAACAAAAAACAAATATATACCCATTTCAATTAATTATTTTTACCAGTGAAACCAATATAACATCTCAACATTCACAAATATACATTTCTGACATTCAAAAACAAACCAAAAACAAATCAGTGACCAATATAGCCACCTTTCTTTGCAAGGACACTCAAAAGCCTGCCATCCATGGATTCTGTCAGTGTTTTGATCTGTTCACCATCAACATTGCGTGCAGCAGCAACCACAGCCTCCCAGACACTGTTCAGAGAGGTGTACTGTTTTCCCTCCTTGTAAATCTCACATTTTATGATGGACCACAGGTTCTCAATGGGGTTCAGATCAGGTGAACAAGGAGGCCATGTCATTAGTTTTTCTTCTTTTATACCCTTTCTTGCCAGCCACGCTGTGGAGTACTTGGACGCGTGTGATGGAGCATTGTCCTGCATGAAAATCATGTTTTTCTTGAAGGATGCAGACTTCTTCCTGTACCACTGCTTGAAGAAGGTGTCTTCCAGAAACTGGCAGAAGGACTGGGAGTTGAGCTTGACTCCATCCTCAACCCGAAAAGGCCCCACAAGCTCATCTTTGATGATACCAGCCCAAACCAGTACTCCACCTCCACCTTGCTGGCGTCTGAGTCGGACTGGAGCTCTCTGCCCTTTACCAATCCAGCCACGGGCCCATCCATCTGGCCCATCAAGACTCCCTCTCATTTCATCAGTCCATAAAACCTTAGAAAAATCAGTCTTGAGATATTTCTTGGCCCAGTCTTGACGTTTCAGCTTGTGTGTCTTGTTCAGTGGTGGTCGTCTTTCAGCCTTTCTTACCTTGGCCATGTCTCTGAGTATTGCACACCTTGTGCTTTTGGGCACTCCAGTGATGTTGCAGCTCTGAAATATGGCCAAACTGGTGGCAAGTGGCATCTTGGCAGCTGCACGCTTGACTTTTCTCAGTTCGTGGGCAGTTATTTTGCGCCTTGGTTTTTCCACACGCTTCTTGCGACCCTGTTGACTATTTTGAATGAAACGCTTGATTGTTCGATGATCACGCTTCAGAAGCTTTGCAATTTTAAGAGTGCTGCATCCCTCTGCAAGATATCTCACTATTTTTGACTTTTCTGAGCCTGTCAAGTCCTTCTTTTGACCCATTTTGCCAAAGGAAAGGAAGTTGCCTAATAATTATGCACACCTGATATAGGGCGTTGATGTCATTAGACCACACCCCTTCTCATTACAGAGATGCACATCACCTAATATGCTTAATTGGTAGTAGGCTTTCGAGCCTATACAGCTTGGAGTAAGACAACATGCATAAAGAGGATGATGTGGTCAAAATACTCATTTGCCTAATAATTCTGCACTCCCTGTATTGCATGCATGGAAGCTGCATAGGTGCATATTATACATTGGACATATTATGCTGTATTGTAACGTCTCTTTGCTTGCTATGACATTAATGATGGGTGGAAATCTGAATGCGGCTGTTCATTGCAATATTTACTTTTTTCTGTGCTGGGACTCAATAAAATGCATTTCCCTGGATGAATCTAGTTGTTGTGGGAATAATTCACCTTCTGGGATAGAGGAGTTATAATAATAATTATCATTCCATTACCATATCACTGCAGGAAGGAGAGCTACCTGCTTAACCACTTCCATACCAGGCACTTACACACCTTCCTGCCCAAGCCAATTTTCAGCTTTCAGCGCTGTCGCAATTTGAATGACAATTGCGTGGTCATGCTACACTGTACCCAAACAATTTTTTTTATCATTTTGTTCCCACAAATAGAGCTTTCTTTTGGTGGTATTTGATCACCTCTGCGATTTTAATTTTTTGCGCAACAACTAAAAAAAGACCGAAAATGTTGAAAAAAATTAAGTTTTTATTTTTTTCTTTTATTTTTTTTGTGAATAAGTAAGTTTTCTTCTTCGATTACGGGTACTGATATGGCGGCACTGATGGGCACCGGTGAGGCGGCACTGATGGGCACTGAAAGGCGGCACTGATGGGCACTGATAGGCGGCACTGATGAACACTGATAGGCGGCACTGATAGGCGGCGCTGGTATGCGGCACTGATGGGCACTCATAGGCGGCACTGATGGGCACTCATAGGAGGCACTGGGCACTCATAGGCGACACTGATGCGCACTTATGGGTGGCATTGATGGGTACTTTTGGGTGGCACAGATGGGCACTGATAGGTGGGCACTGGGCATGGGTGGACACTGGACATGGATGGGCACTGAGAGGTGGCACTGATGGACACTGAGGGGTGGCACTGATGGACACTGAGGGGTGGCACTGATGGCATTGCTGGGCATCACTTGTGCCCATGTTGCCAGTCAGTGCCCATTTGTGGGCACTGATTGGCATCTTTCTCATTTATTTTTATTTTTTCCTGCCCCTTCCCTGGTGGTCCAGTGTGGGCTTCCCTGGTGGTCCAGTGTGGGCATCCGAGGGGGGGCTGCGCTGATAAACAATCAGCGCGAACCCCCCTGTCAGAAGAGCCGCCGATCGGCTCTCCTCTACTCGCGTCTGTCAGACGCGAGTGAGGAAGAGCCATCAACGGCTCTTCCTGTTTACATCGTGATCAGCCGTGATTGGACACGGCTGATCACGTGGTCAAAGAGCCTCCGCCAGAGGCTCTTTACCGAGATCGGAGATGCAGGTTATCAGACTGACACCCCGCATCACCGATCGCCATGCTGCGCGCCCCCACGGGCGCGCGCCAGCATGAAATCCTGCAGAATGTCAATAGACGTCCAGTCAGGATTTCACAACCACTTCCCGGATGTCAATTGTATATTGAACGGGCGGGAAATGGTTAAACAAGAAGTCTAATGTCAGCTATACCTGGATAGAAATTTGGCCGGTTTAGCAGGGACCGGACAAATTTTGATCTATGTATGGGCACCCTGGTTGTATACAAGCCTATCTTTCAATCAACTTGTTTACAACCAGCCTGAGCAAAACAAATCATTGTCCTTTGTCGGCAGGGGAGGCTCTCTGCACTCTCCGCTAACAGGAAACAATAGCAAGGCATTGCATTGTGTTGATAGGAGAATCAAGCAATTTTCTTTCCTTCCACCAGTAGCAGAAAAATTAAAAAAAAAAATGCTATAAATTACTTCAAACCCCCAAAAATGTAATCTTTTCTGAAAGCAGTGACTCTGGAGACTAAAATGGAGGTAGCTGCAATTTTTTATGTTGCATAATATTTGCACAATTATTTTATTAAATGCATATTTTCAGGAAAATATACACTAATGCCGCGTACACACGATCGGTCCATCCGATCAGTTAACCGATGAAGCTGACTGATGGTCAGCCGCGCCTACACACCATCGGTTAAAAAAACGTTTGTGTCAGAACGCGGTGACGTAAAACACAATGACGTGCTGAAAAAAACCAAAGTTCAATGCTTCCAAGCATGCGTCGACTTGATTCTGAGCATGCGTGGATTTAAATTTAAAACAAGTTGGCTTTTTTTTAACCTATGGATAAATAACCGATGGGGCCCACACACAATCGGTTTGGTCCAATGAAAACGGTCCATCAGACCGTTCTCATCGGTTTGACCGATCGTGTGTACGCGGCATTAGAGGAATTTCAATACAAACATAATATCATATCCAATTTTTGGTCAAATATAAAAAAGGGTTGTGCCAAGTAAATAGTTACCAAACATGTCAAGTCTTGAAATTCTGCAAGACCATGGATTCAAAATTTTGCGAGAGCCTGGGAACCACCGTGGTTGCTGCCAGAGAGGTGCACTTTGAAAGCCTTATAAAAGTGACCAAGTGTCTTGGTTTTAGAACTGCACAATCACTTTTATCGGAAAGTCGTTTTCCGATTCTTAAAGCTCTTTCCAAGCTGATAAGTATTTGTTCTATTTAATAAAGTATGTTTCAAGGTTTTGGTGATTGTTTTTGTTACCTTTAAATCTTTGTGGGAATGGGGAATGGGTACTAATGTATCCCTGTATTCAGTTCTATAGAGTGAGATGGATATCTGGTCACACCCAAAAAAGGGGTTTTCAAATTACACCACTTTACCATTACCCCACCTCCTCTTTGGGGCACATGGAGATGAGAAAGAGGCCCTTTTACCTCAACTTTGATATAAGGTTATGTAGCACTATCCCCTAAAGGGCTACTGGATTCTGTCCCCCCCCCCCCCTTTGTCCTGCACAGCCAGGAAACAACAATTTTTGACATTAATAATAATGTGCGAAAATGGAGTTTTAAGGTGCCACATTTTTTAAATAAACATAAAAAAAAAATAATCGCCAGATGAAAATTCATACAACCGTAGTACATTATACGTATTTTCATTAGGGCTGTTACTGATCAAAAATTTTCTGTTTGATTAATAGTTTTTTTTTTTAATCGATTAATCGACTAATTTTGATTAATTATAACGCACATACAGATCCAACTACTTTTAGCTGATCTCCTTGCAGGCTGATTCCCAGTGCAGCGACCAACCACTGGAAAAATGGATAGCAGGTTACAAAAAAACACACAAAGGCAGTGCTCGATGGGAATAGCATTAAAACTTTTATAGGCTTCAATTAGGTAACAAAATAAATATTGCACTGGATATAAAATCGATGTAGCTACATAAACTGTAAAAATGGTGCGAGTAATACCAAACGGTACCAAAAGCAGTCATAAAAACATGTAGCCAAGTATGATACTGGTATAAAAATGTGTACAACGATGCCACTGTAACAGTCCTTGCGTGTGGCAGATAGTAAGGTCCCGCCGGCATGCAGATATGAAGGCACAGCAAAGGAGCCCTTCAGATGGACACGGCAAGCCCCGCCGGTGTCCGTGATGTTACTGGATCTCCGACGGAACTCCCTGAAGGCCCAGAAGACGGCGGAGAGGTGAGTACCAACCAAAAGAATTTTAATCGATCAAAACGATTTTGATCGATCAAAAAAATTAAAGATTAATTAAAAGTTAATTTGCACAGCCCTAATTTTCATCTCAGTTTCATCACCAGCATGGCTTCCGCAGGAGTTTATTTTTAAAACTTGTGTACAATGTCATTATAAATAAACAAAGACAGAAACATTAAATATACTTAATTAGCATAAGATACCTAATTTAAATTAGGTATCTTATGCTGATTGAATATATTTTATATTTCTCTCTTTATAGTGATATTGTACACAGGGGGGGGGGTTACCGCCACTCCTTGAAACTTCCCCCACACCAATTTTGAATTTCACATAGGCTAATAGGGTACATGATAGGAGGGCTGCATGCTAACTGCCCTCCCTTTTCTGGTCACCCAGGCTTCATAGCTGGCTAAGTGCTTGGTGAGGATATTAAGGGGAACTCCATCTATTTTTATTGTTTAAATTTTTAATTACTACATATCCCCACAGTTGGGAAGGTCTACCTATATCAGATTAATCGACAATACATTACAAAATTAAAAT
Source organism: Rana temporaria (assembly GCF_905171775.1). NCBI lineage: Eukaryota > Metazoa > Chordata > Amphibia > Anura > Ranidae > Rana > Rana temporaria. The sequence continues at coordinate 28,284,592 of NC_053492.1, forward strand.
AAGCCGCGTACTGGTATTTAATTGAATAATTTAAATAGATCCTAACTGACTTTAAATAGTTTTGTGCATAAATATATGCACATAAATACTGTTTTACACATGTAATTATGCATGCTGCATTTTTTTGAAAATATTAAGAGAAAATTAGAGATGGGCCAAACACCCTCCCGAACTGTTGAACACCGCAAATGTTCGGATGCGAACAACAAACCCCATTGAAGTCTGTGGGAGCCAAATGTCAAAAGTCCCCATTTTGAAGGCTCATGCCACGTACACACCATCACTTTATGTGATGAAAAAAAACGACATTTTTAAAAACGTCAATTTAAATGACCGTGTGTGGGGGAAAACGTCGTTTTATGTCTTGTGAAAAACGACCAAAAAAAATTGAAGCATGCTTCAATTTTATGTGTTGTTTTTCAAAACGTTGTTTTTTGTTTCACAAAAATTGACCGTGTGTAGCAAAAAACGACGTTTAAAACAACGTTTTTAAACCCGCGCATGCCCAGAAGCTAGTTATGAAGCGAGCTTCAATGGAAAAAAGTGGTGAACGGAACCTCGCTTTGCTAGAGCACTGTGAAAAAACGATGGTGTGTAGGCAACGTCGTTTTTGAAAATTGAAGTTTCAAAAACGTTGTTTTTTACTTCACAGAAAATGTCGTTTTTTTCCATCACATAAAGTGATGGTGTGTACGCGGCATCATATTCAAGTTATTGGTCATAAAAAGGGTATGGGGGCCCAGGCACTGTGTCCTGGGGACATGTAGAAATGCAAAAATATCTTTAAAAAAAATGTTTTTAAAGCAACAGTGATTTTAATGATGCTTAAAGTGAAACAATAAAAATGAAAAAAATCCTTTATATATAGTGCCTGGGTGGTCCCCTTAGTCTGCCTGTAAAGTGGTGCATATGTACCATGTATAGAACCCGCTGCAGCAAAACTAACATTTATAAAGGAAAACAAAGACATTTAAATAGATTTTCCCTGCAAGCTTTCTTTATTTTTTAAACAATGGCTTGGGGAGTCTGCATAACAAGTCTGCATGACAAGACCACAATTTAGTGCACTCAACAAGATTAGAGATTTTTTGGATTCATTTTGGTGTCTCTTTGGCAGACTTTGGATGGAAATAACACATTTTTGTACCAAATGAAACCTATACCAAAACATTATTTCAAGATAAAAACAAACACCCACAAAGCTAGGCAGCCTAGACAATCTTGCAGAGATTTGAGATCCCAATAACATTTAATCAGCGACATCGGCATCAGGAGCTGCTGCTAATCCAGGACTGATTTATTTTGACAAATGTCAGCCAGTCAACGGAGTCTGTGGATAGGCGGCTCTTTTATCTGTCACAAAACCTCCAGCAACACTAAATATCCCTTCGGAAAGCATTCTAGATGCACGGCAGCCCAACAGCTTGGTTCTGGCCAGTGGTCTATTCTCATGACCCAGAAACCCATCGTCTGTTTTTTCCCCTAGAAAATCTTCCACCATATGATGCAAAAGCTGCCAATGGGATATTGAAGCTGAAAGCCCTGGGTGCCAAGGACTAGAAAAAATTGCAATGCATCCACCTCTCCTCCTTTGACCAACAGAAGCCTCAAAACTAGCTTTTCCATGAGACTGTAACCTGTCAGAGTCTGTCAATGCATTACATAAACTCTTCTTTTAGGTGACCTTCAAGATATTTCATCCTGTGCTCTCTCTGTAAGGGCAGATGAGTCCCAAGACTTTTCCCTTGTAAATACCTGGTGGGCATGTCACAAATCAGGCAGTTTACAGGCAGGTGTAATTCCCACTGAATTTCAGCCAACCGAACACTGGCTGCGTATGACCACCTGAAATAGCTACAAACTCTTCTGGCCTGCTTTAGAAGATCTTGCAAACCTGGGTACATGTTTAAAAAATGCTGCATCACCAAATTGGGGACATGTGCCAGGCATGGCACATGTCAACTTTCCCTGTTGAAGGGTAGACAGAAGTTTAGTGCCATTATCACACACCACTATTTCTGGCTCAAGCTTCCGTGGCATGAACCACCTCTGGGCTTGCTCCTGCAGAGCTGAAAGAATCTCTGCTTCGGTGTGGCTCTCTAATTCCTCTTGTACCAAATTGTAATGTAACTGTAATGTCTGCCTTCATTTTGTTAAGTGCTGCGCAAACTGTTGGCGCTATATAAATCCTGTATAATAACACTGCTTTGTAGGGGTTGTTTCTTCCTTTCACTTTCCTCCTTTGTTCTATCCCAAGTTATGTCAGTGACCTCATCATCAGCATCCCCTCCATCATCATCATCACTGGAGCCAAATTGGCAATGTGCTGAGGCTGGAGAAATATGATTGTCAATTTGTTGTTATCAGCGTTCTCCCCTCTCTGTAGGCTCATGTTACTTAATTTCTCTACCTCAGAACTAACATCAGTATCAAGTAATGTCTGTGCAACCTCAAGAAGCAAGGGGCAGATGCTGTGTTCAAATAATTCATGCATGATGCTGGGGCTATAGCAGGAGTAGCTGTGGGCAAGGAGGCAGAATAAGCCACTCTAGCAGATGGAGTGGACTGAGGGGAGCAAACTGTGAACAGGTCTATTCTAACATGAATAAACAAAAGAGAGGACAGAATGTTGTCTAGTAAATCAATTTATTCTAGCGAGTCAAACCAATCAGGAGATTAAATCAGCATAAGTCTCTGCAAGGAATAACTGATACCAACAGCCTACCTAGTGACTACCTTGTGGTAGTTAAGAATGAGCGTGAAAGTCTTTTAGTACTGTAAATGCTTTAGGATGTATGGTCCATACATGCCAGCGCTTCTTAAATTGAATTACGTTATAATTTTTAAGTGCTAACAGTAATTCATAGTACGCCTGGGTGTTGACTCTAAGAATGACATCACACAGGTTAGGGGCCTCAATTGATTTCCACATTTTCGTTATGGTAAGTCTAGCCGCTATAAGAATATTTGCCACTAATATTCTGTATTGAAATGGGAAAGTATCAAGGTTGATACTTAAAAGGGCCATAGCAGGTGATAGTTTTAACAAGTTGCCTGTGAGAGAGATAATAAAGGTGGATATCAAGTTCCAGAAACTGGTCAGATTTTTACAACTCCATAAAATGTGGAATAAGGAACCAACTTGATCCGTACAACTCTAGCATAGTGGTGATGTAGATGGATATATTTTAACTAATTTGTAAGAAGCAGGATGTTGCATTTTAGTTTATTCTCAAAGCATTGTACCAACAATCGTCCAAAAAGGATTGTCCCAAATCTTTTTCCCATTTATACATATTAGGGTTTTTCTCATATTTAGGATACTGAGAAAAAACTTTATAGAAGAAAGCTATACTTTTATGTTTTACAGGTTTGTTAATGGTGAGGTGTGACCAAATTAAAGATGGAAAATGATTGATTACTGTTGCACTTGGATGGTAATCAACATCCTTAATAGATTAATATGCCACGTCCTAGTATTATGTAAATGGAAAACAATTCAGGAGGAATTGAAGGAAGAATGGACTTTGTAGGCACCTTTATATAAAAGTACAACATTTAATGTTTCACAAAGAAATAACATCTAAATACATAAAAGTAGAGAAGGAAAAGGTGTTAAAAACGACAATACAATACAATATTGGGAACACCCAGTAACCTTCTAACAGGAGCTACTCAATAGTGATGTAAGTAATTGGCAATAGAGATCTCTATATAGTAACTGCCTATATTGAGTATAAGAATCTCCTCGATAGGAGGTCCACTGGATCCACAATGAAAGACTTGTGCTCTACATGTTTTGCGATATTCGATCGCTTTATCAGGAGCCTCTAAATTGTATAAAGAGAGAAACAGTTTCAATTAAATTGTCAGATATAATAGCATTTGTATGGTTTTAAACAAAGTCAAACCATAAACATTATAGTGTGAAACGCTCACCAAAGTTTTTTGATGCTGCTTTAAGCGAGTTTATAGAGTTGCCCACCCCGTATGGTGCAGTGCTGATTGACTGATATGGTACACCCCTAAAGGAAGTGGGGTGAAGACCCGAATGATGGATAAATTGGACCCACAAAAGTTGCAGCGAGGCAAAATGTGGGAATGTGCCAGGTAACTAAAAATAAATTTATAAAAAAATTGTAACTATGAAGTTATTGAATATTGCCTATTGCTAGAGCAATAAAGTAACTTTATATGTTAAGACATTGGACAGGAGACCTTTACAGGTACATACATGAGTATCAAAATAAAGCTAATGTGTTGGTAGAAAGGTCCTAGACAAGACGTGAGGTTATGTTGATTACCTCACGTCTTGTCTAGGACCTTTCTACCAACACATTAGCTTTATTTTGATACTCATGTATGTACCTGCAATGGTCTCCTGTCCAATGTCTTAACATATAAAGTTACTTTATTGCTCTAGCAATAGGCAATATTCAATAACTTCATAGTTACAATTTTTTATAAATGTATTTTTAGTTACCTGGCGCATTCCCACATTTTGCCTCCCTGCAACTTTTGTGGGTCCAATTTATCCATCATCCGGGTCTTCACCCCACTTCCTTTAGGGGTGTACCATATCAGTCAACCATACGGGGTGGGAAGCTCTATAAACTTGTTTAAAGCAGCATCAAAAAACTTTGGTGAGCGTTTCACACTAAAATGTTTATGGTTTGACTTTGTTTAAAACCAAACAAACGCTATTATATCTGACAATTTAATTGAAACTGTTTCTCTCTTTATACAATTTAGAGGCTCCTGATGAAGCGATTGAATATCGCGAAACATGTAGAGCACAAGTCTTTCATTGTGGATCCGGTGGACCTCCTATACTCAATATAGGCAGTTACTATATAGACATCTCTATAGCCAATAACTGAGTAGCTCCTGTTAGAAGGTCACTGGGTGTTCCCAATATTGTATTGTATTGTTTTTATTAACACTTTTTCCTTCTCTACTTTTATGTATTTAGATGTTATTTCTTTGTGAAACATTAAATTTTGTACATTAAATTTTGTACATAAAGGTGCCTACAAAGTCCATTCTTCCTTCAATTCCTCCTGAATTGTTTTCTATTTACATAATACTAGGACGTGGCATATTAGTCTATTAAGGATGTTGATTACCATCCAAATAACCGTCAAAATGCATATATATCGAAAGATGATTTTGATTCTGACTCTTCTTCATCTTCATCCTCACAGGCACGCCAGACACACTCTGCAACAAATGTAAACAAATGTAAACCCTCAGAGCGGATCACGTAAGCGGGGGACATCATGTCTGATGTGTGATAGGGTACCCGCCACCGTAATGTCCCCGCTTACGTGATCCGCTCTGAGGGTTTACATTTGTTGCAGAGTGTGTCTGGCGTGCCTGTGAGGATGAAGATAAAGAAGAGTCAGAATCAAAATCATCTTTCGATATATATGCATTTTGACGGTTATTTGGAAAGCGATTTCTACCACCAAACCCTCTTCCTCTAGTGGGATTGTCCCATCTATAGGCATAGCCTTCCTTGAAGGCCATTCTATCTTTGGTGATTTTGGCCCGATTCTTGGAAATAATTGTCTTTAATTTATCCAAAAAGCTTTTTAGTTCCTGACTTTTGTCAGCAAATTTGCCATGTGTTTTAAATTGTTCATATTGAGTATTGAGTATGGCCAATTCCTGGTCCAGCATATTAGTGTCTAATTGGTATTGATTGAGTAATAATTGCATGCACTCTTTATTACATTGGTTCAAAACACCTTTCCAAGAGCTCTTGAGGTCCTGTGAGGTGTTTTTAATCGTAGGAAACATTTGTATTCTCAAGCCCATTGGACTGATATTTTCTTTTCAGAATCACCAGTTCCAGCAGTCCAGAGTACCATGGAGTTTCTCAAACGCAACAACCAGCTATTGCGTGAAGCAGTAACCAAGGCTCAAGCTGACAGCAAAAGATTTTTCGACAAGAAAAGGAGGGGAGAATTGGATCTTAAACTGGACGACCAGGTATGGCTATCCACAAACAATCTCACACCTACCTTGTCTATCTAAAAAATTGGCACCTAAGTTTATGGGACCCTTCCCAGTTAAGAGAAAGATTAATTTAGTCTCATATGAACTGTCTTTGCCTGATTCTCTGAAAATACATCCTGTGTTTCACGTCTCTATACTCAAGCCTGCAGTTACTGACCCCTTCCCTAACAGGGGAACCAGACCTCCTGAACCTGTCCATATCGACGGCTGTGAAGAATACGTGGTGGAAGCTATACTGGACTGTAGAAAGCGACAAGGCCAAAACCAGTTCCTGGTCAAATGGAAGGGGTAGGGCCCAGAAGATAATTCTTGGGAACCTGAAGGTAATTTACATGCCAAGAAATTATTACGTGCCTTTTTTCTTGCTCACCCTGACAAAGAAGCCCGGGAGGGCAATGTCAGGGACTCACCGTTCGATCCCGCCGATCCATCATTCAGGGGAAACAGCAACGTTCCTCTGTGTTTGTGCGCCGTCGTGCGTCTCATGCTTGTGCGCGCGCCAACGACACGCTAATTGGGTTTGGCGCCAAATCCTCTTTAAAACCCCACTGCTGTGTCCAACACATTGCTGCCTGATCTGCAGTTTGTGAGTGAACTTGTATCTGAGACCCGATTACCTGCCTGAACTTTTATTTAAAACTTTGACCCTGCTTGCTGACCACCCGTACCTCTCCAACCCTTGACCTGGCTTCTTTTGACTACCCTTCTGATTGATCCACCGCTGCCCAGACCCACCTGCCTGCACCACGACTACGCTTCAGCCTTCCGCATTTAATCATCTGATTATACGTTGTGACCCGGCTTGCCTGACCCTGCTGTTTCCAAATACCTACTAACCTGTTTACCCCATCAGCTTGTGCCGATGTAGCCGCAGCTCCTGTTCGGGTCGCTGACCCCATCCTCTGCTTCAGTGTCTTCAGCACCTCCACATCAGAGGGACTCATCTGCCTGCCTCTACTCTTCGGCACTCCCACCCTGCTGTGCTCCGAGTCCGCTGTTCCCACTTCAGCAGCCTTCGAGCCAGAGCCGTAAGAGAGGCCCTCCTGCATCTAGACTCTGCTAACCAGGTTCGTAACAATGCTATCCCAAAGATACACAAAAACAAAACTATGCCTCCAGGTAGGCCCATTATATCGGGAATAGGTTCCATTACTGAAAATGCCAGTAGATTCATAGACTTTTTTCTGATGCCCCACGTTTGGGACTTCCTTCATACATTAAAGACACATTAGATCTTCTTAGACGCTTAGATGGCCTCACCATCCCTCCACATGCTCTTTTCATTACGATAGACGTGGAGGCCCTATACTCAAGCATACCCCACGAGCTAGGGTTAAAAGTTACTAAAATGTTCCTTATGGAACAAGACCACAGACAATGGAAGTTTCAGTCGTTCATCCTTCAGTTATTGTCCTTTATCCTCAAGCACAACTGTTTTTCTTTCTTGGGCTCCCACTACCTCCAGGTGCAGGGCGTTGCCATGGGCACATGCTGTGCACCGGCATACGCTAACCTGTACCTGGGGGGGTGGGAGCGGGAGATTTTTTCCAGTGTAAAATGTCATCAGTACCTGGACCAGGCATTGTGCTGGTTCAGGTACATCGACGACATCTTCGTTATCTGGACAGGCACATTATCTTGTTTGAAGGATTTTATGGAGTGCATAAACATCAATGGGTATAACCTAAAATTCACTTTTGATTGGCATGAGAAATAGATTTCATTTTTGGATCGAATGATATAGTTACATAGTTAGTCAGGTTGAAAGAAGACACAAGTCCATCCAGTCCAACCACAAAAAATAAAAAAATAAACAAAATAAAAAACACAGTATAATCCCATACACCCAACTCCATACCCACAGTTGATCCAGAGGAAGGCAAAAAACCCCAGCTGAGCATGATCCAATTTGCTACAGCAGGGGAAAAAATTCCTTCCTGATCCCCCAAGAGGCAATCGGATTTACCCTGGATCAACTTTACCTACAAATCTTAGTTATATTCTGTACATTTAGGAAAGTATCCAGTCCTTTCTTAAAGCAATCTACTGAGCTGGCCAGAACCACCTCTGCAGGGAGTCTGTTCCGCATTTTCACAGCTCTTACTGTGAAGAAACCTTTCCGTATTTGGAGATGAAATCTCTTTTCCTCTAAACGTAAAGAGTGCCCCCTTGTCCTCAATGTTGACTGTAAAGTGAATAACTCAACACCAAGTTCACTATATGGACCCATTATATATTTGTACATGTGGATCATATCACCCCTAATTCTCCTCTTCTCAAGAGTGAATACATTTGGTTCTTCTAATCTTTCCTCAAAGCTGAGCTCCTCCATGCCTCTTATCAGTTTGGTTGCCCTTCTCTGCACTTTCTCCAGTTCCCCGATATCCTTTTTGAGAACCGGTGCCCAAAATTGGACTGCATATTCCAGATGAGGTCTTACTAATGATTTGTACAGGGGGTAAAATGATATCTCTTTCTCTGGAGTCCATACCTCTCTTAATACAAGAAAGGACTTGTCTCGCTTTGGAAACCGCAGCTTGGCATTGCATGCCATTATTGAGCTTATGATCAACTAAAACCCCCAGATCCTTCTCCACTACAGATCCCCCCAATTGTACTCCCGCTAACATATATGATGCATGCATATTCTTAGCCCATAAGTGCATAACTTTACATTTATCAACATTAAACCTCATCTGCCACTTAGTCGCCCAATTAGACAGAGCATTGAGGTCGGCTTGTAAATTGGCAATGTGACAATAAAGCAACCAAACTATATCGTAAAAATACAGCAGGCAACACCCTGTTGCACGCCAACAGTGGACACCCCAAATGTCCAGTACACAGTATACCCTACGCCCAATACATCCGGCTGCGTAGGAACTGTACCTTTGAAACTGATTTTCGATCACAGGCAAATGAACTACGCAAGCGTCTATCTAAACGAGGATACAGTAAAAGCCTCCTTAGGAGAGCCTTCAACAAAGCCATAGGCAGGGAGAGAATCTCTTTACTCTATTCAAAACCTAAACAAGATCAAAACAAGACCACTACCAAATTTATTACAAAATACTCAGTTCAACACAATCAAATTAGAACAAGCATGGAACAACACTGGCACCTACTCAGTGAAGACCCCATAATTAGTAAATACATTAGGGGTACTACTGAGATAGTATTCTGAAGAAGTACCTCTCTCGGGAACAAATTGACAAGTATGATAATCATGCAGTGGTTCAGGGCATTTTCACATGTGGCCAGTGTACTTACTGCCCATGGATCCAGACTGGATCAGTCTTTAATCTGCCAAATTGTGAAATATACAAACCAAGATTCCATGCCACGTGTAATACGGAAGGGGTTGTATACCTCATGACCTGTAGGTGTGGGGCGTGTTATGTGGTAACATTTTTCAAAAAACGCATCTATGATCATCTATAGTTCTCTCAATACGTCAAGATGCTAACCCCGGTGAGCCGCCACTTAGGACTCTATCATAAATTTGACACCTCTGCAGTGAAGTTTACTATCTTAGAGGTTCTACCTCAAGACCCGCAAGGCGGGAATTGGAAAAACGCATCCTGCAGAAAGAAACATGGTGGATTGAATGCTTAGAAGCGACTAAACCACCAGGTATCAATGAGGTATTAACATACAGGCCCTTCTTATGATTGGACCAGATTGTCAATTTCTGGTCCCACATGGGATCCTATATTATGCAATCCCATATTAATAACGCACTAGTGCGATATAAAGTTGGATGCCACATGCCTTGCATTTATTTGTCTACTGTTTTCCATTTCTGCCCAAGTATATTCTTTAGAAAGCTTTTGAACACCCAGTAGCTTCATAGCTTTAAAAATTAAAAAAAAAGTTGTTAAGACAATTCTATATCTATTTGGATCGCCTCAGCAATAATGAATATGAATAATGAATATGTTCTTGCATACATTAGTTATTTCTGTATAAGTGACAATTATATTCTACGTACACTGCATGTTGGAAGTTTGTCATTGGTTGCCAATTCTTAGGCACCCTGCCATCTTCCCAGCATGATATGATTTATTACCTAATTGTTTCTATGCAATTCTGTATCTATATGCAAAAGCATGTATTCTTGTTACAATTTTCGTGTTTCTTGACTGCCCACCCCGTTGCTGTGCATAGTGACTGATTTTACTGAACTGCTTTGTTCCCCGTTTAGGATCATGGACCTTGACAGCGGGTTTAATGTGTGGCCACTCAAGCCATCGGTTTAGACAGGCCAGCTACTCTCAATCCAGGGAGCTGGCTGGTGTTTCTGTCATTTCTGGTGGCAAAATGAGAGACACCTAATTTTAGGTAGTCTCTTATAGTATGCTCACTTTAACGCCATTGGTGCGAGCTCATGCGCGCAGTACGTCCCTTTGGCCGGCTCGCGTTACGTTGGTCGTTTCCGACGTGATTACGAGCGGACGTTTCCGACGTATACCCGAGCGGAATGCGTATATAAACGGAGGTTTGACACTACTCCTCAGATGCTGTTGAGGAGTGGAGCCAAACTCTTCAACCCGCTGTTCTTGTCGGTCCTGTACGACGTTTTTGTAGGCGCTGGACACTTGGAGGTGGGTTACTCATTTTTAATAGTAGTCCAACCTGGATTCTGTTTTTAAGCCTGTTTTTTCTTTGTTGTGGTCTATTATCAATCATGGCAAATTTATCTTTGTATCTTGTCAGATCCCCGAGAGGTGGTTACAGTGAATATCTCCTTATCCTGATTAGCCGTTCTGGGGATTGTACTTTTGCCTTATTGATTCATCCCCTTTTCAACAAGCAGCGAGTAAGAGCCCTTTCTTCCTTTTCTTTTCATTTTGGAGATATTTTAATATTTGGCAAACTCACCCAAGGTAAATAGTCTTACTGTCTTACTTGTTACATTTTTACATCAAACTAGGACATATTCATATGTACCTACAGTTTTCGATTACCTTCATAGCCCTCAGCAATCCATTTGTTCATCGAGAGTCGGCCTCTACACAATAGTCAAGGGCTCGGAGGGCAAATACATAATTTCCCTTGGTGATTTCCCTTTCAACAGATAACCACAGCTTATCATCATTTGGGAAGAACCAGTATTTAATTTGGTCCAAAAGTTGTGCGTAGTAGTATTTATGCATATGAGGTAAGTTCATACCCCCTTTGTTTTTAGAAGATGTTAAAATAGAGAAAGCTACCCTTGTTTGTTTTTTGTTTTTTTTATTCCAGACGAGGTTTCTCAATATAGTATTTAGAATCTCAAAAAAGCTTGAAGGTTTTGGAACAGGTATGGATCTAAAAAGGTAGACTATCTTGGGTAGGGTTTGCATTTTAAATGCTGCAATTTTGTCTATCCAGGATAGGTGCGTTTGTTTTATATTTTGAAAATCTTTAGAAATTAAGTCTAATAACTTAGGAAAATTAGCTGAATATCGTTTTTTGTGGCAAATGTAGGCTTGATACCAGATAGGTGAACGAAGATGCATAGTTTACTAAAGGAGTTAAGTACTGATTGTAGCACATGCAGGGATTTGTTGGGATTAGTTAAAGATAGAATGATGTCATTGGCAAATAGCCCAATGTTATGTATTCTATCACCTATCTTTATTCTTGAAATATTTTCTTTGGACCTAATGGTTTCCGCTAAGGGTTTAATTACCAAAGAAAATATAATGGGTGAGAGTGGGCAACCCTGTCTGGTGCCGTTCGAGAGGTTAAAAGTCTTAGACAGGGGTTTTGTCCACACGCATTTGCAAACGCGTCTTACCGACCAGCCTGCAGAGCAACTGGTTATTTGGTTGTTCTGCAGGCTGGTCGGTAAGGAGGCTTGGTTTTTCCCTAGGCATTCCCCAGGTTTTGTTGTTATCTGCTTTAGCCTTCCAATGCCACTTACTGCGATTGCCAGCTATAGATGGGGGCGGTGGACACGTTTATGTTTCACCTGTGGTACTTATATTGGTCCAGCAGTGCACCAACACCTTTGCAGCCATTGTGCTACATGCTGGGTGTTTGGTGTGCTCCTGTACCTTTAAGGAGGGGTGGCTCCTCTTCAGTCCACCTGCCCCTATCTATCCATTAGAATGCATGTGCCTCCACTGTGGGGACGCTCATTGTTTAGTGTTAGAACCACATATTACAGGGTGCCTTGGCGCGGCTCTGTGGCTCACGCATGCGTTTGCAAATGCGTACGGACAAAACCCCTGTTTTTAACGCATACTGTTAGACAGGTTAATTGACTGTTCTGCAGGCTGGTCGGTAAGGAGGCTTGGTTTTTCCCTGGGCATTCCCCAGGTTTTGTTGTTAAAAGTCTTAGACAACTTTCCCGAGGTGGAAACTTTTGCTGATGGTTGTGTATGCAGTAGCATAATTGCTTCATGGATAAATCCTGAAAATCCAAACTTCTCAAGAGTCCTGGAGATATAGGGACAGATTCACAGAACAGATACGACGGCGTATCTCCTGATACACCGTCGTATCTCTTGTCGTATCTATGCGGCTGATTCATAGAATCAGTTCCGCATAGATAGCCCTAAGATCCGACAGGTGTAATTGACTTACACCGTCGGATCTTAGGATGCAATACTTCGGCCGCCGCTGGGGGGAGTTCACGTCGTATTCCAGCGTCGGGTATGCAAATGAGGATTTTTCGGCGATCCACAAAGGTTTTTCCCGTCGTTACGTCGGCGCAAGTCTTTTTTTCCCGTCGCAAAGTTAGGTGTGCTATTAACATGGTGTAAAATTGCTCCACCATGTTAAAGTATGGCCGTCGTTCCCGCGTCGCTTTTGAATTTTTTTTTTCCCGGCGTAAGTACGTTACGCACATCGCAATTCACAAACACGTTGGGCCGGCGTAAGTTCGCGCAAAGCACGTCGGGAAAATTGCGAACGGAGCATGCGCAGAACGTCCGGCGCGGGAGCGTGCCTAATGTAAATGGTGCCCGCCCCATTTGAATTGGGCGGGCTTGCGCCGGACGACTTTACGTTACACCGCCGCAAGTTTCCAGGTAAGTGATTTGAGGATCAGGCACTTACACTGAAAACTTGCGGCGGTGTAATGTAAACGGGTTACGTTACACGGCTGCAATTATTCGTGAACCTGGCCCATAGTTCCAATGCACTCTATTGAATGCCTTCTCTGCATCCAGACCTAAGAGCAGAGAAGGCGTTTGTGTGTTCTCAACGTAGTTAATCAAATTGATCATCCTTCTCGTGCTGTCCGGGGCTTGACGACCCTTAACGAAGCCTACTTGGTCAGAGTCAACCAGGTAAGGGTTATTTCTAACAAATTGATTGGCCAATATTTTGGCATAAATTTTAATGTCCGAATTGAACAACGAGATTGATTGATAGTTTAAAGGAGATATGTGTGAAATATATTCAGCGCCAAATGTAAATTGGTGTAAATAAATATAATGTGATTTAAAAAGCTGCTCCTCAGTGACAAAATAACTTTTTGCAATATGTGAATGTGAATATAGAGGGCGCTCAACTATATGATGGTAACTCACTATAATCCCCTCTAATTGTATGAATTAATATCTAGTTGAAAACATCAACAATATTAAACAATAAATAGACAAATAGATATAACAATAGTGCATTAACACAATAATGTGCTGAATTAATGTCTTTTGTTGAATAGTCCCAATAACGTGCATTTACAGTAAATCTGATATTACAATCTTCTTATCAACTGCATTCTTGCTTAGGTGATATCTTTCCGCCACCAAACATTTAAAATCTTCTTTCACCCAACACGTTCTCAAACATATGGATGCGGTTACCAGAAGTATCTGACTTCTTTAGTGAAAAAGAAAGTCAGATAGGCTTTAGCAGGATTGTGCCTGTTCACATGCTGACAGGAAAATTCCTTTTGTGAACCTCATTTTTAGTGTCTCAGCAGGATATATGAAAAAAACAGAAAAAAGCCAATAGTGTAATACTGTTTATTTTAAAATGGTAAAAAAACAAGGGAGCCAAGTGGCCTCTTACTTTAAAAAGTGCCTCCCGGCACTGGAGCTGCAGGTATGTCACCGCTCGTAGCTGTTGTTGAGTTTTGAAATAAGTTAGAATTATCTGGAGATTGTTTATGTTCTTTTTCAAGACTAGATATATCTTCTAAAAGGGTATTAACACATTTGTGCCTTTCTCTTTTATCCCTAGATGCCATCTGGATAAGGATACCCCTAATAAAGACTTTGTGACTACACCACAGATTTGTAGTGGATGGATGTAGAGCCAATATCATTCAAATCAAAGAATTCTGTAAATTTGTTCTTTATTGCAGACACGTATGCCTCTTGAGAGAATAGAAATGTATTATTCTTCCAAAGGGTTGACTTTAGGCCTTGTTGGCCTGTCGTAATAGATAAAGTAATTGGTGAATGGTCCAACCAAGTGATATTATGAATATGTGCATCTGAAATTTTTTGTAAGCGCATTTTGTCTGCAATGAAGAAATCAATTCTGGAATAAGTTTAATGTACATTAGAGGAAAACGTGTAGTCTTTTTCAGTAGTGTGCAAACACCTCCATGGATCGTATAAATCTTCCTCAGCGAAAATATTACCAAGACTCAATCTATTTGTGCGGTCTTTTTTAGTAGTATCTACATTAGGATCCATCGGGGCATTAAAGTCATCGCAGATTATAATGTGCCCTTTCTGTATTTTCCGTAGCCTTTCTCAACAGCTTACGGATGAATTTTTGTTGATGCTTGTTAGGAGTGTAAATGTAAGTAACATTGTCTATATTAGCAACTAGAATTATATACTGACCATGGTCATCTATTACTGAGTCCAAAAGGTGGAATGAGACTGTCCCTTTGATTGCCGCTATAACACCTTTCTTCTTTTTGAGGTTGTTAGAGCAGAAGATATGTGGGAAAAGACGATGCAAAAATGTAGGTGCTTTATCCTTTGAAAAATGCGACTCTTGTATACATATGATGTCACTCTGAAGTTGGATAGCATCAGTCCAAAGAGCTATTTTTTTATGAGGACTGTTAAGCCCGTTGGTGGTGATATATAATAATCTTATTCCTGAGTGGAGAGACCAACCTTGAAGGAAAAAAGATAGAGTCTCATAGAATGTATGAGTAATTTTGAAATCCTGTTGGAAAAAAAATATAAGGAGACAAAAATAGAAACAATCATAAAAATTCAGAACGTTGAAGATTTATACTTTGAGTCGCCATGCAACTGTAGGGTGCACCAATGTGGACTAATAGATAGGGAAACTTTTACCCCGGAAGGAAATGGTAAATTTCCCCCTGAGAACAGATAGGTTTGAGGGTTTAGCAATATAAGCAGTGAACCGTAGTAATCCAGTGAGTTTAGGCATGACCAAGTTGCCTTTCTTGAGCGATTTATACTGCAGATTATTTGCTCTGTGAGTTATCTTCATCGATAAGGAGCAAACCCCATTTCCCCAACAACTTCAGGCCGTCATCCAGTGTATGGATATTGTAGGAAACATCATTATGATCAATGATCAATTTGGTTGGGAAGTCCCATCTATACTTGAGATTATGATTACGGAGTATCTTAGTAATGGAATTCAGGTTTTTCCGTACCAATAAAGTTGCTTGTGAAAGGTCTGAGTAGAAAAAAATAAATGCATATGGACATGTTGTTTTGTGCTTTGCATCAGGAGATCTATAATATGATAGAAATTAATTCTCGCAATAACAGTTTTTCTGGTATATGCAAAAGTTTTGGCAATCGATGAGCCCTGTCAATTGTCAGCTCCTGATTTGGGATTTTGGGGAGTAGGTCAGACATCATTTTTTCACAAATCCCTGTAATTCAGTATTTTTGACAGTTTCTGGGATCCCTCTGAATTTGATATTATTGCATCTGGATCTGTCCTCGATATCTGACACTTTTAACTTAAGTTGCCTCAATTCTTCTATTAGCTCAAAATGGGAGTCTACCAATTCATTATGCGCGTCAGCGACATCCTCCGTTTTATTTTCCATGTCATCAATTCTTATTCCTAGACCTTCTATTGCCACTGTAGTTTTGTGCATATATGACTGCACATCTTGTTGAATCGCTCCTCTCAGGAACAGAAGCATTTCTTTGATATCTGTATCAAGTATAGGCTGACCAGGTGTGGGGAAGGCAAGCAATTTATCAGCACAGGGATTAGTAACAGGTGGCTGGTCATAATCAGGCAGTGAACTACTGGCATGCTCACCTGAGGAGGAAATCCTTCTTCTTTGTCTCTGAGGTACAATCATTTCCTCCCCATGTCAGGGTCAGTCACATATCTGCCATTTTCAGTGTTACCAAGCTCACTGTCTCTGTCACTGAGGCATGCTGGCTGCTGTCCAGCGCCAGAGCACTTAGGTAAAGCTGTGCCATTTTTCCTCACAGTATCACTATAGTGATTCTTAAATTAACCCAATTTCCTGGGTTCTCCGTGGTCTTTCCTTTTCCCCATTGTGACACGCTATAACTCCAGATATTCCAGTATTTTTTGTGCCTCAATACCTCTTTTAGTTGCCATGTGCCGCTTTAGGGAAAGTCAGTGCTGCAAAGATCAGCTAGATAGCAGCCATCTTCCTCCACTGCCGGCCACGCCCCCTCTCTCTTATCATGATTCTTATTACATCCACTGCTCAAGTCCTGAGGTAAGAGGTAGCCTTTTTCCTGAAACATGTTGGCTGTATTTGATGCCCTTGGACAATAAACCGTGAATCACTAAAGGGCAGAACGTAGTCCCCGATCTGAAAAGAGTCACTGTCCCATCCGGACTGCTGTGGCCTTGCCATTTAGAATCTGGTTCTTCCCTGCAGCCATCACTGCTGTCATCCTAAAAAGTGCAAAGAGCAGGATGCAGGACAGTACTAGACAAAAGGTGGAAGCTGCTTGAGTTAAATTGGTTTTAAAGGCTTACGTTTTGTTTACCCTAATGCATTCTAAGGTACTGGGGTGGCTGCACTCACTTGCCCCACCAGTATTCAAGCCCCTAACCAAAGGATGACATTTTGGAGGCTGATAGATACCTTCTTCCCACTTCGGAACAGGGTCTTTGTGGAAACCATCTCGGGAACCATAAATTCTGCAAATACCTATTTTCACAGGTGAGATTGTGATCACGACCAGCCAGCTTTCTCCTTTCCTCCTCTCAGAGATGCAACGGGCAGGGCTGAGATTCCCCTGCTGACGTCAGTCTGGAGGGGAGGAGGAGGGGAGAGGGAGTGGAGGAGAGAGCTGGCTGGTCATGTGATCACAATCTCCTCTCTGAAATTAGGTGTTTGCAGCATTTATCTTTATAAATCATACACAGAGGGGGACACTGCAATAGGAGGCAGTGCTGATGGTGTATACAGGTTAGTATTATGAGAGCACCAGGAGGAAGGAGGGGCAGCACTATTACAAGCAGAGAGGGAAGGGAGGAGGAGAACACAGGAACAGAAAGGAGACAGATGGCAGACTGCGGATGATGGAGGCACGTAAACTGACCACGGTGTCAGGCTCAGTAGCCATCATACACCGTGGTCAGTTTACATAAGGGAGGACAGAAACTGGCAGGATCAGCCAGGTTTTTTAGGTGGTGTTACAGGGGGCCAAATTACACAGGACAAGCACTGTGTCATATACCATGCTTTAAAAGAGCAGGATCTATTTTGGGGGGGTTAACAAACACTTTAATCACTTGTTGGCGTGCCTGGTATAGTTGGGGGTGGATCCCAGTTGGCACAGATCCATCTTGTCCAACCACAGCCTTCTCACTAGATCCGTGTTAGTCCCCATCAACAGAGAGTTCTGTTAAGCTCCAGGAGGTCTGGGGCACACTACAGCCATGGTGTCAAATGTCTCCTTCTTCCCTGTGGCTTCTGGCCCAAAAGAATATATCCACCATACAGAAATTTGTCAGTCCCAATTCTCCAAATTTCCAGCTTTTCGAGGTTGCTTAGGGGAATGTGTTTCAAATAATAATTATAGAAGTCCAGATAAAGTAAAGTGACTTGAGCCTCTGTATCTAACAGTGCCCTGGTATGAATACCTTCTACCTGTACAGACAAAACAGGGGATGGTCCCACTAGCTTTTCTGGCAATCTTCCCACTTCAGCTTTCTTGATTTCCTTTCTACCTCTACTTTGAGAAGACCTAACTATAGCCCTGGGTGGTGAATCCCTGTGCCTGAGTCCCAGACAGCGGTGATGTTTTTTTTTTATTTGGGAGATGTCGCACTCTTCTTCCGACATTTCTTCTTATTCTGTTGTCTTTTCTTTTGACTCTTGCAGTTCAATTCCTTCTTAGGGCTCTCAGTTGACTTCCTCACTGAGACCCCCTAAAGTTTCCCACCTTCTGAATTGTTAGCAACTGCTGTAGTGCTCTCAAAAATTCTGCCAGGAAGTTCACCTCTCCCTTTCTTTGAATGAATTGCCTTCGAAAATGCCTAGGATCCCAACACTGAAAACACTTCCTAGGATCAGTTTTGTCTAGCTGAGCTGTAGCTTGAGCTTCCATAACACACAGCAATGTCTGCATCTGATCTTGGGCTTGAGCTACTTGTGTCAGCAATTTAATAGGGGTTTTCTCAGGAACAGGCGGTACTAGAGGAGTCTTAGGGCACTCCCCCTACTCTGATTCTTCATCACTGTCCACTTCTTGAACCCCCTTCTCTACCTGCACAGGCTGGGCTGACACTTTCCCTGTCTTCGGGTGGATTCTCGTCCTTTCTCTTGATCCTTGATTTTTTTCATCCAACAAGGGTTTCTTCCTGCCTGACCAGCTTCATTAACTCTAGGTAAGTTGGGGCTATCTGCATACATTTAACAGCAGACAAAGCACAATTGGGTGGTTGGGTAGGGCCCCTTGGAGAATTTGTTCCAGCCTAACTTTATCAGCCTCTTTTGGGTTAACCCCTTTCTTCAGAATGATCTGATGCAGAATCCGGTCTACTCTAACAACATAGGCAGACAGTTTCTCCCCTCTATACTGATGAGTGTACTCAACTTGTACATCAAGTCAGTGATGTTCTCTACCTTTCCATAGACTGCACACAGAGCTTCAATATAGTCCATGGTCAAACTCTGAATGACATCTGCCGCAGGGCTTCTGAGGCTTTCACTTTTCCTCTGTCTTTTCACTACCTCAGGCACACTTCATTCTTCCACTGCTTAAATGGCCTGATCCATCCAGTTTTCAAAGTCCTCTTCACCTTCTTGGATTGGTGTGCGACCTGAGAAGAACTGTACCTTTTGGTATCCTTGATTTGCTGAGATATTAGTGTTTTTTTATCAGACTCCCAACCAGACAGCTCATATCCATATAAAAGGAGGCAGGAGTAGTGATGGACGAACATCTGACGGGGTGGTTCGCGAACGCTAACCGCAAACTTTCTCAAATGTTCGTGAACCGCAAGTTTGCGGCGGGCCCCATTGACTTTAATGGCATGCGAACATTAAAAACCTACAGGTCATATTTGCAGCCACAAAATACTTACTAGCTGTGCACAAATAGTCCCACAACATGGACACTGACCTACCATAAGTATTAAGCGAAAAACCGGATACAGAAGTAAGTGCCACCCATTACAGGCCCCAAAAATTAGCCCACAGGCATTCACCTGACAGCAAACAACTTTATATTCTGTGGCTGGTGGTACATTAGGCATTCACCAGATACAGAAGTAAGTGCCGCCCATTACAGGCCCCAATAAGAAGGCGTAAGGTACGATGAAACTGATGGCGCCCTGGCTGCGACTGACCAGTTTGGTGATCTCATCAAATGGCCACAGAAGCTCCCCAGAATCTGTCCTGCCGCAGATTTCATACAGGTAGTTGTTAACTGCACGTTTCTGCTGGAGCAGCCTATCAAGCATATACCAGGTTGAGTTCCATCGGGTCGGGCAGTCACAAATAAAACGTCTGACGAACAGGTTGTGTCACCGCTAAATGTCAGCAAGGCGAGCCATGGCCGTGTAAGATCTTCTGAAATGGGCCGAGATTTTCCTGGCCTGCCGCAAGACATCCTGGACCCCAGGGTATTTGGCAACAAATCGCTGCATGACCAAGTTCAGGACGTGTCCCATGCATGGCACGTGTGTAATTTTGCCCTGTTTCAGCGCGCTCAGCAAATTGGCACCGTTGTCGCATACCACTTTACCAACTGTCAAATTGAGCGGTGTTAGCCACTGATCTGCCTGTGAAAGCTGATAGGAGTGCAGGACCAGTATGGCTCTTGCCTCCCAGGCACAACAGACGCAGCGCAGCATGGAAACGTCTCACCTAGCATGTCGAATAGATTCTGGGGATCTTGGGCGGCGCAGCGGAAGAGACGGTAGCATTGGAAAAGGAGGAGTCAGCCAAGGAGGAGAGGGAGGATGAGGAGAAGAAGAGGCAGGCCTGCATGCAATCCGTGGCGGTAAAACCAAATCTACATGGGTGCCACGGGTTACATGCTTGACGGCCGTCAGAAGGTTCACCCAATGGGCAGTAAAAGTTATATACCTTCCTTGTGTTTGCTAGACCACGTGTCTGTGGTCAGATGTATCTTGGCACCGACACTGTGTGCCAGAGATACATTCACTTTCCGCTGAACATGGCCATATAGCTCTGGAAAGCCCTTCTGTGAGAAATATTTCCTTCCTGGGACCTTCCATTGTGGTGTTTCGATGGCCACAAATTTACGAAAGACCTCTGAGTCCACCAGTTTATATGGCAGTAGTTGGCGGGCTATCAGTTCCGACAAGCCAGCGGTCAACTGTTGGGCAAGAGGGTTATCCGGCGTCATCGTTTTTTTACGATGGAACATTTGGGCCACGGAAGCCTGCCTATTTGCAGAAAACGTGAGGATGGCATGATGGAAGGTGGAGTGGAGGACAATTGTGAGTATAGAGGAAAAGGAGAAGAGGCTGGATGGAGGGAGACTGGAGTGTGGCTTTGTGGGTTCTGATATCGTTGCTCCCACTGGGCTCAGTAATGGGAGGCCAGGTGCCTTCTTAAGGCGGTCGTCCCTAGATGAGTGTTGGGCTTCCTGCGACTTATGCGTTACGTTTTATCCTCCTCAAATTCCAGCTTCACGTCCACAATATACGGTAGGATCCTTGCTCTGGAACAGCCCTTCTTATCAGCTGTCTCACCTCTCTTTCAGACCATCCAATTCCGGGCACCTTTACCACAGTAGCCACAGTCCATCTTCCCCTTCTCTCCGGGTTGGTCACAGGACTATATAATGGGTCCTTATAGTGAACTTGGTGTTGCGTTATTCACTTTTCGGTCAACACTGAGGACAAGGGGCCACTCTTTACCTCTAGAGGAAAAGAGATTTCATCTCCAAATACGGAAAGGTTTCTTCACAGTAAGAGCTGTGAAAATGTGGAACAGACTCCCTCCAGAGGTGGTTCTGGCCAGCTCAGTAGATTGCTTTAAGAAAGGCCTGGATACTTTCCTAAATGTACATAATATAACTTAGTACTAAGATTTGTAGGTAAAGTTAAGCCAGGCTAAATCCGATTGCCTCTCGGGGGATCAGGAAGGAATTTTTCCCCCTGCTGTAGCAAATTGGAACTCATTCTCTGCTGGGGTTTTTTGCCTTCCTCTGGATCAACTGTGGGTATGGAGTTGGGTGTATGGGATTGTACTGTGTTTTTTATTTTGTTTGTTTATTTTTTTGTGGTTGAACTGGATGGACTTTTTTCAACCTGACTAACTATGTAACTATGTAACTATGTCACACCCTCAGATTCCTGCCAGCATTCCATTCATTCCTCATTGCTCCTTCATCCTTCACTGCAGGGCTGTAACTCGAGTGGTCTCCATTGCGACCCAGCCCGAGAGGAGGAGAATTGTGAAGTATGTGAAGGTAGAATCTTATGACACTAATGAATCTAATTACCGGTAACCACTTAAGCCCCAATCCTCTTTCTGAGACTTGGTGTTTACAAGTTAAAAACAGTTAATTACTTAGAACCCCAAACATTTTATATATATATATATATATATATATATATATATATATATATATATATATATATATATATATATATATATATATATATATATATTGTATGTAGCACTACCCCCGAAGGAGCTGCTGGTTTGTTTTGAGTGGCACATTTACCTCGTGGCTCTTCCGAATTCCTAGGGGTGAATGGTGCATATAGCAATAGTAAAGGAATGTCCGGTGTCTTTTTCTGTGCTCTTTATTACCCAGCTGGGTAAAAACAATGAACTGGTGATAAAGGGTTAGAGTTTAGAAGAAGAAGGAGAACAGCACATTCAGGCGTAGTATTTGGAACAGTCCTTCTCCCATACGTAACACTTTCCGCACCACTCTTGCCTGAGTGGGCTTAGCGTACCCGGACAGGCCTCTCTCACTGACCTGGCAGCTGGAGTATCACTCGAAATTTTTAGGACAAAGTCTCTGCCACAGACCCTCCTTGAAATTAACTTGGTTTTGAGAAAAGTCTCTGCCACAGACCCTCCTGGAATGAACTTCTGCCACAGGCCCTCTCTGGTTGCAAATGCGGAGGCAATCCTCCTTAAAGAATTACGCCTGGATCTCCTTCTTAACGTCGCCCAGGTACCGACTGACAGGTGTTCAATACTTCAGTGTCCGGCTACCTTGATCCCCGGTGGTTTGTCGAAATCCTTTTGGACCGCCAGCTTCTCAATGGCGCTCCTCAGATGGACTTCCCACCGAACAGCTATACCGCTTGGGATCTTCAAAAGTGGGAACCCAGTCGATCATTGGGTCCCACCGCGTGGCACTCACAGCCCGGCCAGGTAGGCCAAAACGTTGGGGCACCGTGATGTGGTCACCCTAAAGGTGGGTGCCACACTGGAAGAAGACCCAGACGCAATGGCGTCTGTCCCATAAGTACCCTCTCCCAGCATGCCCAGCAAGGACACTGCCTCCTGATTGGCTGCTGGAAAAGAACACCCAAGCCTCGACTCTGCTGCTGCCACCTGTCGCCCTGGGGTGGGATAGCACCACAGTAACAACAGAATGAGCCCACAACACAGCCAAGCTGAAACAGAGACCCTATTTGAACATTGTAATTGGGATCAGAGTCATTAAAACTCTGATCACCCTCTAATTTTCAATAGCACCGGTACTTGGAAGTAACCAGGTGCTATATATATATATATATATATATATATATATATATATATATATATATATATATATATATTTATTTATATATTTTCTAACACCCTAGAGCACAGGTGTCAAACACAGCAAACACAAGGCCCGTGTCCCTCGCACCTCTCCTGCAGCTGCCGGAGAGCTCCAGCCCTCCTCTGGTCCTTCTTCAGTCCCCTACTTTCTGCTTTCAAGAAATTCATCCAGCTTCTTCCCAGCAGCAGCATAAGGAAAGGGGGGTGCACTGTGATGTAAGGGAGAGTGGGGGACTCAACTTCTGATGGTGGGGTGGCTCTTGACATCTAATGTAAGGGGAGGGGATGCGCTGGACATCTAATCTTACAGATACAACTGGCCCCTTTGAGGGTAATCATAATGCTGATGCAGCCCACAATGAAATTGAGTTTGACACCCTTGCCCTAGAGAATAAAATGGCGGTTGTTGCAATACTTTTTGTCACACTGTATTTGCGTGGCGGTCTTATGCCGCGTACACACCATCACTTTATGTGATGAAAAAAAATGACGTTTTTAAAAACGTCACTTTAATTGACTGTGTGTGGGGGAAAACGTCGTTTTATGTCTTGTAAAAAACGACCAAAAAAAATTGAAGCATGCTTCAATTTTATGTGTCGTTTTTCAAAAGTGCACTTTTTACTTCACAGAAATTGACCGTGTGTAGCAAAAAACGTAGTTTTCTAAGACGTTTTTTCATCCACGCATGCCCAGAAGCAAGCTTCAATGGTAAAACGTGGTGGAACGTAACCTCACTTTGCAAGATCATTGTGAGAAAATGATGGTGTGTAGGCAACTTCGTCTTTGAAAATTGAAGTTTCAAAAACGTCATTTTTTACTTCACAGAAAGTGTCGTTTTTTTTCATCACATAAAGTGATGGTGTGTACGCGGCATTACAAGCTCACTTTTGGGGAAAAAAAACACTTTTTTAAATAAAAAAATAAGACAACAGTAAAGTAAGCCCAATTTTTTGATCGTGGAATGGCGACAAACTTTTACCCTTAAAAATCTCCATGGGTGACATTTAAAAAATTCTACAGGTTGCATGTTTTGAGTTACAGAGGAGGTCTAGGGCTAGAATTATTGCTCTAGCTCAAACGATCGCGGTGATACCTCACATATGGTTTGAACACCGCTTTCATATGCGGGCGCTGCTCACGTATGTGTTCGCTTCTGCGCCTGAGCTCGTCGGGACAGGGCGATTTAAAAAAATATATATATTTTTCTTAATTATTTTACTTCATTTTTTTTATTTTTACACTGCTTTTAAAAAAAATAAAAAATTGGGTCACTTTTATTAAGTGGTCTTGCATAGCAAGATCACTTATTGTTCTCTCACATATATATTATTCTTATTCTTATTATAGCCAAATTTGCCACCCTAACTCCTCCCACAGTTTTTACACTACATAGACGAGTAATATATCGAATTGTGCGGATTGTTCCCGATCGGTGGGCTATTACTTTGTGGAACGTTTCGCCGAATCGTTCGCGAAATATCTTAATTTTTGCGGCAAAATGTTCCCATAGGAATGAATGGGGAGAGGTACAGTGTGGAATGTCAGAAACTGAAAAATCAAGACATGATTTGTAAACTGCGACCACTCCGTCATTTTCAAGCCGACCTACACAAATCTTATATCAAAACGTTCAGCTATCCCTGCTGCCACTACACGTGTCCACGGCTAAGCGATTGATCAAACCGTTTTCACAATATGACAATTTCTTTGCAACCTACGCCATCCATTATTTCAATGGAAGTCAATGGAGGTCAAAGTTTAGAAAACTAAAACTTGCTGGGGAATATGTAAACTGCGACTGTGCCTTAAATTTTATTATTTCAGAGACATACTATACATCAAAATGTAGGTCTGGGTCTTGTGATTCGTAAAATATATCGCTGTACGATTTATAGTTTTGGAAATACAACCATTTGAAGGACAAGTATTAAAAAAAAAATCCTCAATTTCTGCTGTGTTTACAGAGAGCCTGCAAACCAAACAATTGGTTTCCTAGGAGACATTGAGGAGTTTAATAACACCTCACAAACAGCTGTGAGGTGAGTTGGCTCCTCCCACACAAGGCTGAGGGAACTTTCCTCTGCTTAGCAAGGGTCTCAAACTGGTGGCCCTCCAGCTGTTGTAAACCTACAAGTCCCATCATGCCTCTGCCTGTGGGAGTCATGCTGGTAACTGTCATTCTTGCAATGCCTCATTGGACTTGTAGTTTTGCAACAGTGGGAGGGCCGCCAGTTTGAGACGCCTGGTTAGAGGCTGCTTGCATATGTTTACATTGGTTTCCTAGGAGACGCTGAGGTAAAAACCTTCATACACACATCTGTGAGGGCTTTCTATATCTCCTCCCACACACTGTGAGGTGATATGGCTCAGTTTTTTTTGGCTCTGCGTAACTTCTGCATTCTCTGCATATAGCAACCATACATAGCAACCAGTCCATAGCAACCAGTCCATAGCAACCACTCCATAGCAACCAGACCATAGCAACCAGACCATAGCAACCAGTCCATAGCAACCACTCCATAGCAACCAGTCCATAGCAACCGTCTATAGCAACCAGTCCATAGCAACCAGTCCATAGCAACCGTCCATAGCAACCGTCCATAGCAACCAGTCCATAGCAACCAATCCAGAGCAACCATCCATACCAACCACTCCATAGCAACCAGTCCATAGCAACCAGTCCATAGCAACCGTCCATAGCAACCAGTCCATAGCAACCAATCCAGAGCAACCGTCCATAGCAACCACTCCATAGCAACCACTCCATAGCAACCACTCCATAGCAACCAGTCCATAGCAACCCTCCATAGCAACCACTCCATAGCAACCAGTCCAAAGCAACCAGTCCATAGCAACCAGTCCATAGCAACCCATCCATAGCCATCAGTCCATAGAAACCAGTCCATAGTAACCCTCCATAGCAACCAGTCCATAGCAACCCTCCATAGCAACCAGTCCATAGCAACCACTCCATAGCAACCCATCCATAGCAACCAGTCCATAGCAACCAGTCCATAGCAACCGTCCATACCAACCAGTCCATAGCAACCAGTCCATAGCAACCCTCCATAGCAACCACTCCATAGCAACCGTCCATAGCAACCCTCCATAGCAACCCTCCATAGCATCCAGTCCAAAGCAACCAGTCCATAGCAACCAGTCCATAGCAACCAGTCCATAGCAACCCTCCATAGCAACCCTCCATAGCAACCACTCCATAGCAACCATCTATAGCAACCAGTCCAAAGCAACCAGTCCATAGCAACCAGTCCATAGCAACCATCCATAGCAACCAGTCCATAGCAACCAATCCAGAGCAACCGTCCATAGCAACCAGTCCATAGCAACCAGTCCATAGCAACCACTCCATAGGAACCAGTCCATAGCAACCACTCCATAGCAACCAGTCCATAGCAACCAGTCCATAGCAACCAGTCCATAGCAACCGTCCATAGCAACCCGTCCATAGCCATCAGTCCATAGAAACCAGTCCATAGCAACCCTCCATAGCAACCAGTCCATAGCAACCACTCCATAGCAACCACTCCATAGCAACCACTCCATAGCAACCCATCCATAGCAACCAGTCCATAGCAACCGTCCATAGCAACCACTCCATAGCAACCACTCCATAGCAACCACTCCATAGCAACCACTCCATAGCAACCACTCCATAGCAACCATTCCATAGCAACCATTCCATAGCAACCCTCCATAGCATCCAGTCCAAAGCAACCAGTCCATAGCAACCAGTCCATAGCAACCATCCATAGCAACCGTCCATAGCAACCGTCCATAGCAACCAGTCCATAGCAACCGTCCATAGCAACCCGTCCAAAGCAACCAGTCCATAGCCATCAGTCCATAGCAACCCTCCATAGCAACCAGTCCATAGCAACCCTCCATAGCAACCAGTCCATAGCAGCCGTCCATAGCACCCAGTCCATAGCAACCGTCCATAGCAACCAGTCCGTAGCAACCACTCCATAGCAACCACTCCATAACAACCAGTCCATAGCAACCCTCCATAGCAACCAGTTTTTGATGGGGCAAATAGGATGGTGCAGTTTTGATGGTGCAGTTTTGATGGGGTAGTTTTTGATGGGGTAGTTTTTGATGGAGTAGTTTTTGATGGGGCAATGGATTGAACTGGATCGACACACGGTTGGATCACATTTACATCTCCAGGGGCACCGTCTCCAGTCAGGAGTATTGGTGGAGGCAAGACCACGCCGCACAATTTCCCCAGAAATTGTATCTTTTCTAGTTCCTATTACAAGGAATGTAAACATCACTTGTAATAGAAAAAGACATGACAGGTACTCTTAACTATGAGATCTGAGGTAAAAAAGACTGCAAATCGCATATTTAGACTAAAATGCAATAATAATTAAAAAAAAGATTTAATTTGAAAAATAAATAAACAAAAAAGGTCCCTTTAAGAGCATTGGGCGGAAGTGACATTTTGACGTCGCTTCCGCCCTGCAATAATATGGAGACGGGTGGGGGCCATCTTCCCCTCACCCCTCTACATACCTGACAGGGACAAGAAGCCGATCGCCTCTGCTGCTGCCGACGGCTCCGGTAAGCGGCGAAGGGCACCGCAGAGCGGCGGGAGGGGGGCCCTTTCCCGCCGCCAATAAAAGTGATCCCCCACTGACAGATGAATAGCCAGATTCAGAGAGAGTTACGCCGGTGTATCAGTAGATACGCCGTCGTAACTCTGAATCTGCGCCGTCGTAAATTTAAGTGTATTCTCAAATTGAGATACACTTAAATCTAGCTAAGATACGACCGCGGGCGCCGTCGTATCTTAGCTGTCTATTTAGGCCGGCCGATAGGGGCGTGTACGCTTATTTACGCCTAGAATGCGAAAATCAGTGAGATACGCCTATTCACGAACGTACGCTTGCCCATCGCAGTAAAGATACGCCGTTTGCGTAAAGGGGTTTTCAGGCCTAAAGATATTCCACCAAAAAGATGGCGCAGCCAATGTTAAGTATGGACGTTGGAACCGCGCTGAATTTTAAAAATTTTACGTTGTTTGCGTAAGTTGTCCGTGAATGGGGCTGGGCGTAATTTACGTACACGTCAAAACCAATAAGTCTTTGCGGCGTAATTTGGAGCATGCGCACTGGGATATGTCCACGGACGGCGCATGCGCCGTTCGTTAAAAACGTCAATCACGGCGGGTCACGATTCATTAGCATAAAACACGCCCACCTCTTCACAATTTGAATTAGGCGCGCTTAGGCCGGCACATTTACGCTACGCCGCCGTAACTTAGGACGCAAGTGCTTTGTGAATACAGCACTTGCCTCTCTAACTTACGGCGGTGTAGCGTATATGAGATACGCTACGCCTGCCTAACGTTAGGCAGGTCTACCTGAATCCAGCTAGAAATGTACCTAAAAGATTGCACGCAAGTATCAGTTGAGGAGCGGGTCTGCCGTGTCCTTAAAAACTGATGACATTTCAGCTGTCAGCTGGGATTTCTGCTGTGGGTGCAATACATTGTTAATGACACCCCCAGATCGGTTTACAGAACGCATTGTGAACTCGCACAGGAATTGAATTGCATAGGTGGGAACACCCATGTGATCCGATTCTAGTGCGGGGGGGAAAAACAAGTACTTATTTCTGTAAGAATCTAATGCGAGTTAAGACATATAACTGTATGACTGAACTCGCATCTCACAGACATTGCATGTGATCAGCACTGCAGGTGCCGATCACATGCAATGTCTGTAATTGAGCTAGTGTGAGCCTGGGCTAAGTGTCTGAGCTGTTTCAGAAATACTTGGAGTGGGAGCAGTGGTGGCCCATGCATTATGGGTGCACAGGCGCCACCCACATCCCTGCTGCAGACCCCTATCCATGCACCCTGCCCCTTTCAGGACACCGGACGCATGGATTCCTATGGTGGGGTGTTTTTTTGGTAGCACCTGATTGGAGCCAAATGCTCTAATAGGCTTCAAAACAGGGTGGGACCAGGAGGCAGAGAGTGTGCCCCGATCCCACCCAATTGTGTGCGATGGCAAATGAATTTGAGCTATTTTCACACTAACATTCCTTCCCACTGATCAGGAGAGGGAGGAATGTTAGACCTGTTTCCCGATTGGCCAAATTGCCAGTCGATCCTATTGGATGCCTGGTGCTTAGGAAGAGCAGGCACGAGCAGAAAAGACATGCGCTGGACTTGAGGAAGGACACCGCCGCTGCTGCTGCTGCTTTGCAGGAGACAGTCAGGACACCACAGCCTGGCGGTAAGTGCCGCAAGCGATGGGTGCCGTGAGCTGTCAGTGCCAATCTGTGAGGCTGAGCTGATGCTATATTCAGTGATCAGTGATGCTATATACAGTACTCTGAAATGTGAGGATGAGCTGTATATACCCTGATCTGTGAGGCTGAGCTGTATACTCTGTCCTGTGATGCCGAGCTGTATACTCCTGACACTATGGGTGGAATACAGGAGACAAAGTGGGTGGATTCTATAAGAGGTTGGGCTTATGAGAAGTGGGAGGGGTCAAAAGGGCAGAGTCTGGTGTCCCCCATCCTAAAACCTAATCAGCCGCCACTGAGGGGAAGGGCTGCTCTGCTGGATGTTGTAGTGCAGTGATTAGCAGCTGTAGGGCTCCCAAATATCCCCATTCCCCTCCCTTCCTGTATATACCAACAATAACACCTCTCCACCCTAAACAATAACCCCCCTCCCTGCTTCTTCATCCTGAACAATAACCCGCGCTCCCCTTTCCCGCCTCAAAAACATTAAAGGTACAGTGATAAAAATAAAGAAGAACAAAATAAGGAAAAATAGGAATCAGTATCAGCGAGTACTTGAGGAAAAGTATCCGTACTTTGCTGTGAGCTTCTGTTTGCCCAAATTAAGGTATTTGGTTCTAGATCCCCCCTCATGTGCAGTGCTAGCAGTCTGCCCCTCTCTCACATTGGTGTATCTATATTGTGGATGTGTAATGTCTCGTTTTATCCTTGTTTTACCCTCAGGTTCCAAGGCTTGTACAAAACATTTGACGGTGCCCTGTGTAGAGAACTACTTTTAAAGAAAAATTATTCAGCGCTGGAATGTAAATATAAACTAAAAAATGCAAGCCAGCACTAAGGTAAATTCAAATAAAACACCTCACATTGACATAAAATAATAATAGTGCAGCGCAAAACAAACAATTTTAAACTATACATACAGAAAGTTAAAACATATGATATATGATGTAAAATTAAAAATTATATAATAGAGTCCATATAAAGTGCTCAAGTGCAAAAAGATGATCCAAATCGGAATATAATAGTGCAAAAATCCAAAGGGTGATATCCAGAAGGAACCTCCACCAAATAGCAGGAATGGCCTCTCACCTTACAACTTCGACCTGCAATAGGTCACAAAGCATAATCAGAGAACCACCTATTCTCAGAGGACAGCAAGCAATGCAGCAGTAGAACCACGATATCAGTCAGACTCAGGATCAGGACATGGCAATCAGGGCATAAAAAACAAAGGAGAGGAAATCTAGTGCTCTCTGAAGCCAAAATACATTTATTTAAGAATAAAAAAACGAATACATTCACTGTATAAGCACTCTCAAACGAGTGCAGCGAAACAGCATA
Organism: Rana temporaria; assembly: GCF_905171775.1. Classification (NCBI taxonomy): domain Eukaryota; kingdom Metazoa; phylum Chordata; class Amphibia; order Anura; family Ranidae; genus Rana; species Rana temporaria. The sequence goes on from NC_053492.1 coordinate 28,315,391, forward strand.
AAACATCCATAAGAGCATGGGTTTCAGTCTAGGTCGGCGATCGCGGTTGACGTCACATGTGGCCCCTTCCCCTCGTACGACGTTACGTCCCTATGAGCGGGACTTCATCAGCGTGGGGTGAAAAAAGGCAGCATGCAAACGTCCCGCTGTCTAGGTATAAGAAGCCTGTGGCTGCCATGACACACCCACTAGTAATCAAGCCCTCCCATCAATCCTAATTAGACAACAAAGACTGTCAGCAAAGGAAGGCACAAACTGCACCATGATGGAAAAAAGTGACAGATTCGATCATAATGGGAAAAAGGAAACACATTCGATCGGAATACTATCAAAGGGCAGACTCCTAAATACCAAAAGTTATATATATGCAATAAGGATAGAAATCCTCAAAGGCAAAAAAGACCCCTTTAAAAAGAAATCTTACATAAAAAATATAAATGACGTCAGCCACGATCGCACACCCAAATTACATAAAATACATCAAAAACACATATGTAAATCCTTATATATTAACCCATTAAGGTCTCGAAAAGGAACACTACGTGTAACAGATAGATACTGGACATAAATGTTAAGAATATTAAAAATAAAAATATTAATATTAAAATATATATATAAAATATAATATATACAAAATATAATTAAAAATATTTAAAAAATATTTAAAAATATACAGATACATAAGAAAGGGGGGATTATCTATTGGAAATGAAACAATTAAGGTCAAACTCTACATTTAAACCAGCTGGCGAGGATACTTTAGTCTCATATATCCAATAAGACTCACGCCGACTCAATTGGCGGATGTAATGTCCCCCTCGCCAATGTTTTGTAACTTTTTCAATGCCCCAGAATTTTAACCCTTTGGGATTCCTCTGGTGACACTGCCTAAAGTGTTTAGATACACTGTGATTCCTAATACCCCTTTTGATATTGCTGATATGTTCCCCCACTCTCACATGCAATGCCCGTGACGTGCGACCCACATACTGCAAGCCGCACTCACACTCAAGCATATAAACTACGCCGATAGTATCGCACGTAATTAATTGCTTGATGGGATACTCTAACTGGGTCACATTGGAACAGAAAGACTTCCGTTTCTTAATATGCTGTTTGACATGCTTGCAGGTCGCACAGCGACCGCAAGCATAAAATCCAGATAGGAAGTCAAAAAGTTTTGGCTGTGTAACAACTGGCGGGTCAATTACACCAGGGGCTAGACTATCCCTCAGAGAGGGGGCTTTTCTATAGATGAATTGTGGCCGATCCGGAAGGGCCGGACCCAAAACAACATCGCCCTTCAAGATGGGCCAGTATTTGGCCACTATTTTTTCAAATTTCTTATACTGAATGTTATAGTCAAGCACCATTTTGAAGTTAGATGGCTCCTTATCAGTAATGGGTGGTTTGTCAGCTACAATAACACTCCTCTCTAACAGCCTAACTTTTTCCATTTCTTGCATAATCAAGGGGCGAGAGTAACCTTTAGACACAAATCGATTAGATAATTCCTGCGACTGGGCCAGATAATCCTACTCCAGGGTGCAATTCCTGCGGAGCCTCACAAACTGGCCTCGCGGGATATTGCATAGCCACAGACGATGGTGACAACTTGACAAAGGAATATATCCATTACGATCAACTGTTTTAAAATAATTTTTGGTTAAAAGCACATTATCTGACTTGAATATCTCAAGGTCAAGGAAGTTTATCTTATCATGGGAGACTGTCCAAGTTAAAACTATATTCTTGGTATTAGAATTCAGTTTATCCATAAATAATTGTAATGAGGGCAGGTCACCCTCCCAGACCATGATAAGGTCATCAATGTACCTACGGTAACACCGCAACTGGTGCGGTCTATCTTGGAAAACAACGTCACACTCCCAGTGTGCCATAAAGAGATTGGCCACACTGGGAGCGAAACGGGCTCCCATAGCAACTCCACATTGCTGAAGAAAGAATTCTTTATTAAACCAAAAATAATTTCTTAACAAACAAAATTTAAGGCAATCCAGCAAGAACTGCACATGATCGTAGCTAAGGTCGGAGGACTCTAACGCCCAACGAACCGAAGTCAAGGCTGCTTCGTGATCGATGATGGTATAGAGCGACCCTACATCTGCAGTCACAAGAATGGTATTGGGAGTGCAGGGGATAGTATCCAAAATCTGAATGATCTGTTTAGTATCCCTGAGGTAAGCAGGCAACCTACATACAAGGGGTTGTAGAAAAACATCAAGATATTGTCCCAATCGGAAACTGACGGAATCTATGCCGTTTACAATAGGGCGGCCAGGAGGCCTTTCAGCATCCTTATGTAATTTCGGTAGAAAGTAGATAATGGGAGTCCGGCAGTAAAAAGGATCTAAATAAGAGGCCTCCTTACTGGTCAGAACACCCTTACCCTTACCCACTTCCACCAAAGAATGCAGCTCATTTTTATACATCACCATAGGATCACCCCGCAATACAGAATAAGTACTACGGTCGCTCAAAAGTCTGCTCATCTCCTCGAAATAATAAGCCTTACTGAGCACAACAAGCCCCCCCCCCTTATCAGCGGGACGAATCACTATATCATTCCGTTTTTCTAGTGATAAAATTCCACGCTTAATACATTGAGAATCTTTCACTCTCTTGATGTTGAGACTTTCCAAATCTTTACACACCATATTGCGAAAGACATCAAGATGTCTAGTATCTGTATATTGTGGGTTAAAAGTAGAGCGGTTCCTAAGATTCGAATGACCCGGAGTAATCCCAGAGGAATTCCTCTCTATTGGATTAGACAAGAAATACTTTTTCATATTCAGACTTCTGGTGTACTTTTGTACATTGACATAAGTCTGAAATTTGTTCATATTCCGGATCGGGGCAAATTTTAAGCCTCTATCTAAAACTCTAGTTTCATCATCGGTCAAAGGAACTCCGTTAAGGTTAAAAATTCCAGTACCTATCAGGACCTTGGCCTTTTGGGCTCTTCTACCGCCTCTGACCCCTCTAGATTTTTTCTCTTTAGGGTGGATTTCCCCCTTGGGGTCTGACTTGGAGGAGGAGGACCTACTAGAGTAGAGAACTACTTTGCTGTGAGCTTCTGTTTGCCCAAATTAAGGTATGTGGTTATATATCCCCCCCCCCGTGCAGCGCTAGCAGTATCTCCCTCTCACATTGGTGTATCTATTTCTTGTGGATGTGTAATGTCCTTGTTTTACCCTCAGGTCTCTGGTTCATACAAAGCAAAAGATTTGACAGTGCCCTGCATATAGATCTACTTTGCTGTGAGCTTCTGTTTGCCCAAATTAAGGTACCCTATATACTCGAGTATAAGCCACGTTTGTCAGCTCTTTTTTTAACTACTAGCCGACCAGCCGCCGAGCATTCTACGGCGGCAGGTCGGCTCTCCTGGGCGAGAGCCTGTAGCACTACGTCGGCTCTTCGTGTGCCCGGCGGGCTCGATCACTGTCGGGCACCCGCGATTGCTCGTTACAGAGCGGGGAACGGGAGCTGTGTGTGTAAACACACAGCTCCCGGTCCTGTCAGGGGGGGAAATGCTGATCTTCTGTTCATACAATGTATGAACAGAGGATCAGTGTTTCCCCTAGTGGAGCCACCCCCCCCACAGTAAGAACACACCCAGGGACATACTTAATCCCTTCCCCGCCCCCTAGTGTTAACCCCTACACTGCCAGTGGCATTTTTATAGTAATCCAATGCATTTTTATAGCACTGATCGCTATAAAAATGCCAATGGTCCCAAAAATGTGTCAAAAGTGTCCGAAGTGTCCGCCATAATGTCGCAGTACCGAAAAAAAATCGCTGATCGCCGCCATTACTAGTAAAAAAATATATTAATAAAAATGCCATAAAAATACCCCCTATTTTTTAAACGCTATAACGTTTGCGCAAACCAATCAATAAACGCTTATTGCGATTTTTTTTTACGAAAAATATGTAGAAGAATACGTATCGGCCTAAACTGAGGAAAATTTTTTTTTTTTATATATTTTTGGGGGATATTTATTACAGCAAAAAGTAAAAAAGTAAAAAATATTCATTTTTTTCAAAATTGTCGCTCTATTTTTGTTTATAGCGCAAAAAATAAAAACCGCAGAGGTGATCAAATACCACCAAAAGAAAGCTCTATTTGTGGGAAAAAAAGGACGCCAATTTTTTTGGGAGCCACGTCGCATGACCGCGCAATTGTTAGTTAAAGCGGCGGAGTCCCGAATCGCAAAAAGTGCTCTGGTCTTTGGGCAGCAATATGGTCCGGGGGTTAAGTGGTTAAGGCTGAAAATACCCCCCTCGGATTATACTTGAGTCAGTGTACCTAAAATTCTTGACAGGTTGCGGACATCCATGGTTTAAAAGTCGCGGTCTCCTTCTGGTCCCTTCCGTGATAGGCGTTTCCCAGCAGACACTCTGTCAGTGTTCCGCCAATCACGGATGTTCTCTCATCCTCAGACTCAGTTTCCCAGCAGACACTGTGTTCAGTGTTCCGCCAATCATGGATTTCCTCTTGTCCGAGAATGAAAGGACGTCCATGATTGGCGGAACACTGAACACAGTGGGGCAGATTCATATAGATCTGCGGATCTTTAGATCCACTAGATCTACCTGGTTTACAATCCGCCGGTGCAATTTAGCGAGGCAAGTGCATGATTCATAAAGCACTTACCCCGCAAACTGCACCGTCGGATCCTAACTCCCCCCGGCGGAATGCAAATTCCGCGGCTAGGGGGAGTGTACAATTTAAATCAGGCGCGTTCCCGCGCCGATTTAACTGCGCATGCGCCGGGGCGAAAAAGCCCAGTGCGCATGCTCCAAATGACGTCGCTACGACGTCATTGTTTGCGGCGGGTACGTCGTTTGCGGCCATCGGCGCGGAAAAATTAAAAATCGTCGCGGGAACGTCGGCCATACTTAACATTAGCTACCCCTCATAGAAGCAGGGGTAGCTATCCGCCGGAAAAACCCGAACGCAAACGACGTAGAAAACGAGCGACGGGCGGGCGTACGGACGTGAATCGGCGGTTTTCCTCATTTGCATATGCGACGGGTAAAAAACTTGCGACGACACCTAGCGGCCGGCGGGAGATTACAGCCTAAGATTCGACTGGTGTAAGTCACTTACACCAGTCGGATCCAAGGGAGATCTATGCGGAACTGATTCTTATGAATCAGTCGCATAGCTCCGACGGTGGGATCTCACAGATCCGACCGTCGGGTCTCACAGATACGACGGCGGATCAGGAGATCCGCCGGCGTATCTCTATCTGAATCTGCCCCAGTGTCTTCTGGGAAACTGAGTCCGTGAGAATGTCCGTCAGGGACGTCTTAATGGCATCATGGGCCCCTGGGCAAAGTAATGCTCTGGGGCCCCTACAATGGAGACAGTGCAAGTAAACAGAAATCAAGTAGGTAGGAGGTAGGGGATATCTAGGGTGTAGAGGGGTCAGAGTGCTGGAGAGATATCTGGGATGTAAAGGGGCAGCCCGGGCTGAAGGACCAGCTGCTTTGGGGAAAGGGCAGGGGCCCCCATGCAGCTGGGGCCCCTGGCCAGTGCCCAGGTGTGCCCTCTAATTAAGACAGCCCTGATGTCCGTGATAGGTGGAACACTGAACACAGCGTCTGCTGGGAAACGCCTATCACGGAATGGGACCAGGAGGAGACCGCGACTTTTAAACAATGAATGGACGCCTGCAGCCTGTCACGAATTTAAGGTACACTGACTCGGGCACAAAGAGGCTGCAATGGGCTCAGTGAGGTTGGGTACAGTGAGGTTAGGCACAGTGAGGTTGGGCACAGTGTGGTTGCAATGGGCTCAGTGAGGTTGGGTACAGTGAGGTTAGGCACAGTGAGGTTGGGCACAGTGTGGTTGCAATGGGCACAGTGAGGCGTGCAAATGGGCATTGTTGACCCTCTTTTCCGCTTACAGTAGCTGCTGCATTTTCACCCTAGGCTTATACTCGAGTCAATACGTTTTCCCATTTTTTTGTGGTAAAATTAGGTACCTCGGCTTATACTCGGGTCGGCTTATACTCAAGTATATACGGTATGTGGTTCTAGAACCTTTCATGTACAATGTACAGTGCTAGTGTTTTTTTAACGCTGCTGTGAGTAGATTTTTCCATTTTGAAATTGTTAAAGCGGAGTTCCACCCAATTTGACAGCTACCTACCCCCACTTCCGGGGGATTTCGCCGAGACCTTGCCATGGCAAAATCACCGGGAAAGTCAGGCCGCCCCCCACCCCCTCTTTCCCCCACATGCGTAGTAGGGAACCGGCTGTGAAGCTGCAAGGCTTTACTGCCGGTTTTCAGTACTGGCAATCGCGCACCGCTGGCCCTTGAGAGCCGATGAAAACATTTAAGCAGAAATGCGGTCAAAAACTCGTTAGTGCCCGTTCACACTACTGCGACTTGGGATCCGACTTGTGTCGCCCCAAGTCGCGCGATATGAGAAATTACATTAAAGTGAATGAGAGCTGTCTTAATGCACACTACTGAAGTCGCTCTGACTTCAGAAAAGGTTCCTGTACTACTTCAAGGCAACTTCTAAGAGACTTGTACCCATTGATTTCACAACAAATTTCCCTTCTCATTACTTGCTTCTGAGCATGTGCGTCTTTTCCCCCGTCGTTAAAGCCTACACACGACCGTTTTTCACGACGAGAAAAACGACAACGTGAAAAACGACAAGATTTTTTTTTTTCTTTTTCAATATTTTATTGGATTTGCAAAAATTATTATGTTATAATTTTATATAGTGCCTGCTATAGGCGATATTTTCACTGGATATGCCTCTGCCTACACGCGACCGTTTTTAACGACCAATTTAAAAAATGTAATTTTTCTTGTCATGAAAAAAGATTGTGTGTGTCACTCTTGTTTTCCAAAATGTCCAGTCTTACAGGCTTGACAAGAAAGTGAATGTGCAAGATGACATGGACAAATACTGATGCCGTTTTTTGTGATGAAAAAAAAACAACATTTTTTAGCATGAAAAAAAACTAAGTTTTTCAAACTTCATTTTAAAAAACAACGTTGCCTACACACCATAGTTTTTTCAAAATGCTCTAGCAAAGCGCGGTTGCGTTCAGCACGTACGGCGGCACTCTGTTCCATTCAAGCTTGCGTCATAACTTGCTTCTGAGCATGCACGGGTTTAAAAACTTTGTTTTAAACGTTGTTTTAGCCCACACACGGGAATTTTTTATGACACAAAAAACGACGTTTTGAAAAATGACATAAAAAATTAAAGCATGTTCGAATTTTTTTTTTGTCGTTTTTCAGAAGACATAAAACAAAGTTTTCCCCACACACGGTCATTTTAAATGACGTTTTTAAAAATGTCGTTTTTTTTCATCAGAAAAAACGACCGTGTGTACGCGGCCTAAAGGTTGTTGCAATTTCAATGCTAACTATTATGCCTTCCTATTATGGCACCTCAACTGTCACTGCTGTACGCTAAACATTTATTTTTTCTAATTAATGCCTTTCTCAACCGCTTTGTTGATAGCGTTGAATATATTTTCGACAGTCGCCCTGTTACAGGGGAAACATATCCAGCAATGATGTAACATGATGCGTGAAATGAATTGGGAATTTATTCTGTGTCACTACTTCTGTCGGTAGCAATAGCAAACCAGGCATCTTCTGTATTCGCCAATGCATCAGCAACAATGTTATGTGCAGGAAAACCAATCAAAATACTTTTATCTCTTTGGATTGCTTCTTTGGTCAATCCCTTTAACGCGTTTGCCAAAATGTCCAGTCTTATGCCGCGTACACACGACTGTTATACATGTCATGGAAAATAAAATAAAAATTCGCGACGTGATTTGTCGTGATTCCTCTCAAGCCTGCCTTGCATACACACGTTTGTGAAAAAAAATGCTTGAGCAAAGCGCAGTGAGGTACAACACGTACAACGGCACTATAAAGGGGAAGTTCCATTCGAATGGCGCCACCCTTTGGGCTGCTTTTGCTAATTTCCCCATCTCATAACTTGCTTCTAAGCATGCACGTTTTTTTCCCCCTCGTAAAAGCATACACACGACCGTTTAATAACAGAAATAGAATGACGTGAAAAACCACGAGAAAAAATAGAGCCGGTTCTAAATTTTTAATGCCCATTTTTCTCGTTGAGAAAAATGCTCTGGAGCCTACACACGATCGTTTTCTCGTCATGAAAAACGGTTGTGTGTACGTGGCATTACAAGCTTGACAAGGTGCTTGTGCAACTTTAGAATTCCTGTAATACATGATTCATGAGTTCCTTTGATTGCAGAAATATTTTCAAGCTGTCAACACCATTTAAAACCACATTGATAAAATTGAGGTATCGTGATTCTGTTTTAAAAAATTGAAACGTTTTTCTCTTTCACTTCCTTTCTTCATACCTTGTCCATTCTCTTCAGCTTTAACCACTTGCCGACCGCCGCCAGTAGATATACGTCGGCAGAATGGCTGGTGTGTGCAAAGCAACATATGGGCACGTTGCTTTGAAATTCCAGACGAGCGTGCACACAAGCCCACCGTAAGCTCCGTGACCACACCAGCTGGACCCGCGGACTCGATATCCACCGGTGTCCTGCGATTGTGTCACAGAGAGGCAGAACGGGGGGGGGGGGATTCCTGTGTACACAAGGCATCTCCCTGTTCTGCCTAGTGACAGGACAGTGATATTCTGCTCCCTGTCATCAGGAGCAGTGATCAATGTAGCCCAGCCCCCTCACAGTTATAATCACTCCCTAGGACACACTTAACCCCCTCCTCGTCCCCTGGTGGTTAACCCCTTCCCTGCCAGTGTCATTTATACAGTAATCAGTGCATTTTTAAAGCACTGATCGCTGTATAAATGACAACGGTCGAAAATAGCGTCAAAAGTGTCCGATGTGTCCGCCATTATGTTGCAATCATGATAAAAATCGCAGATCGCCACCATAACTAGTAAAAAAATAATAATAAACATGCCATAAAACGACCCCCTATTTTGTAGATGCTATAACTTTTGTGCAAACCAATAAATATACGCTTGTTGCGATTTGTTTTTTTTACCAACTATATGTAGAAGAATACATATCGACCTAAACTGAGGAAAAAAACTGATCGCTGTTTAACTGACAATGGTCTCAAAATAGCGTCAAAAGTGTCCGATGTCCACCATAATAAAAATCTCTGATCGCCACCATTACTAGTAAAAAATAAAAAAATTATAAAAATGCCATAAAACTATCCCCTATTTTGTAGACGCTATAACTTTTGTGCAAATCAATCAATATATGCTTATTGTGTTTTTTTTTTTTTTTTTACCAAAAATATGTAGAAAAATACATATCGACCTAAACTGAGGAAAAAATAAAAATGTATATCTTTTTTGGGGATATTTATTATAGCAAAAAGTAAAAATTATTGATTTGTTTTCAAAATTGTTACTCTTTTTTTGTTTATAGCACAACAAATAAAAACCGCAGAGGTGATCAAATACCACCAAAAGAAAGCTCTATTTGTGGGAAGAAAAGAACGTCAATTTTGTTTGGGTACCACATGGCACGACAGCACAATTGTCAGTTAAAGCGACGCAGTTCCGCATCGCAAAAAATGGTCCGGTTATTGGGCAGCCAAATGTGGTTAAAAAAACACTAAGGCCCCGTACACACGAGAGGATCGATCCGCTGGAATTGATCCGCGGACTGGCTCCAGCGGATAGATCCCCTGGTGTGTACGATCCAGCGGATCTGTTTCCGTGGATTTTTGTCCCCGGGGATGGATTTCCAGCGGATCAAAATTTCTTGACATGCTAAGAAATCGATCCGCTGGAATCCAGTCCAACGGATTGATCCGCTGGTCTGTACAGACTCACCGGATCAATCCATCCGAATCCATCCCCCACATGCGTCGTAATGATTCGACGCATGCGTGGAATTCCTTATATGACAGCGTCGCGCACGTCGCCGCGTCATCATCGCGGCGACGGCGTGACACGTCACCGCGGACGAAATTTTGCGGGGATTTTGATCTCATGGTTAGTACAAATCCTCTCGTGTGTACCCGGCCTAACAAGTTACATAGTTAGTCAGGTTGAAAAAAGACACAAGTCCATCCAGTTCAACCACAAAAAAATAAACAAACAAAATAAAAAACACAATACAATCCCATACACCCAACTCCATACCCACAGTTGATCCAGAGGAAGGCAAAAAACCCCAGCAGAGCATGATCCAATTTGCTACAGCAGGGGAAAAAATTCCTTCCTGATTCCCCGAGAGGCAATCGGATTTACCCTGGATCAACTTTACCTACAAATCTTAGTACTCAGTTATTTTATGTACATTTAGGAAAGAATCCAGGCCTTTCTTAAAGCAATCTACTGAGCTGGCCAGAACCACCTCTGGAGGGAGTCTGTTCCACATTTTCACAGCTCTTACTGTGAAAAAACCTTTCCGTATTTGGAGGTGAAATCTCTTTTCCTCTAGACGTAAAGAGTGCCCCCTTGTCCTCAGTGATGACCGTAAAGTGAATAACTCAACACCAAGTTCACTGTATGGACCTCTTATATATTTGTACATGTTGATCATATCCCCCCTAATTCTCCTCTTCTCAAGAGTGAATAGATTTAGTTCTTCTAATCTTTCCTCATAGCTGAGCTCCTCCATGCCTCTTATCAGTTTGGTTGCTCTTCTCTGCACTTTCTCCAGTTCTCCGATATCCTTTTTGAGAACTGGTGCCCAAAACTGAACTGCATATTCCAGATGAGGTCTTACTAATGATTTGTACAGGGGCAAAATAATATCTCTGTCTCTGGAGTCCATACCTCTCTTAATACAAGAAAGGACTTTGCTCGCTTTGGAAACCGCAGCTTGGCATTGCATGCCATTATTGAGCTTATGATCAACTAAAACCCCCAGATCCTTCTCCACTACAGATCCCCCCAGTTGTACTCCCCCTAGTATGTATGATGCATGCATATTCTTAGCCCCCAAGTGCATAACTTTACATTTATCAACATTAAACCTCATCTGCCACTCAGTCGCCCAATTAGACAGAGCATTGAGGTCGGCTTGTAAATTGGCGACATCCTGCAAGGACGTTATTCCACTGCATAGCTTGGTGTCATCTGCAAAGACAGAAATGTTACTTTTGATCCCAGACCCAATATCATTTATAAATATATTGAAAAGTAAGGGTCCCAGCACTGAACCTTGGGGTACACCACTGATAACCTTGGACCATTCAGAGTAAGAATCATTAACCACGACTCTCTGAATTCTGTCTTTCAGCCAATTTTCTATCCATTTACAAACTGATATATCCAATCCTGTAGACCTTACCTTACACATGAGCCGTGTGTGCGGAACTGTATCGAACGCTTTTGCAAAATCCAAATATATCACGTCCACAGCCACGCCTCTGTCCAGGGTTTTACTTACCTCTTCATAAAAGGAAATCAGGTTTGTCTGACAACTTCTGTCTTTCATGAATCCATGTTGTCTGCTGCTTAAAGTGGAAGTAAACCCTCCTATTGTTTTCAGTCAAGGAAGCGGCCATCTTGACCTCTGTTTAATCTGCAACTGCCATGATGCTGTACATGTGACCTGTTATGAAACCAGCCATTGGATGGTTTGGCAGTTTGGTTGAGAGCACAAACAAATGTGACAGCTAGCATTTCCGGCATGCCGGGAATGTTAACTGTTTTTGTAACTATCAAATTGAAGGGTTTACTTCCACTTTAAATAGTTTTTTTCCTGCAAGAACTCATCCATGTGGTCTTTTATTAACCACTTCCCTACCGGCCCATAGTAAAATGACGTCCACAAAGAACTTCTGCCGTTCAGAGTGGACGTCATATGACGTCCTGGGCTTTCCGGGTGGATATCTGAATGATGCCTGCAGCTAGAGGCATCATTCAGATATCCTTCTAAACTGCCGGCGATTCTGCACAACGTAAGAACGATCATAGCGGCGGTTCCACCGCTAGATCGTTCTTACAGGCGGCGGGAGGGGACATCCCCCCCTCCCGCCGCCATCCGGTGCTTCTCCGGGCTCTCCCGTGCCATCGGGGGCCCGGAGAACGAATCGTCCGGCGCTCGCAGGAAGCATAGAGATGACTGGTGACCAGATGGTCACCAGTCATCTCTATGACCGTCGGAGGACCCGGGCGCGACGTGATGACGTCACGCCCGGGTCCCCGTAAGTAAACAAAGCCGCGATTGCGGCTGCTAAGCAACCACAAGCATGAGATCGGTGAATTTTTTTTCACCGATTTCATGCTTTCCAGCCTGGAGGAGAGATGTGGGGTCTTATTGACCCCGCATCTCTCCATAAAGAGGACCTGTCACACACATTCCTATTACAAGGGATGTTTACATTCCTTGTAATAGGAATAAAAGTGATAAAAAAAAAAAAAAAATAAAAAAAAAAAGTGTAAAAAAAGAAATAAATATATATAAAAAAAAAAAGAAATAAAAATTTATTTTTTTAACGCCCCTGTCCCCGGTAGCTTGCGCGCAGAAGCGAACGCACACGCAAGTCCCGCCGACATATGTAAACGCCGTTTAAACCACATATGTGAGGTATCGCCGCGTGCGTTAGAGTGCCAGCAACAATTCTAGCACTAGATCTCCTCTGTAAATCTAAACTGGTAACCTGTAAAAAATTTCAAATCGTTGCCTATGGAGATTTTTAAGTACCGAAGTTTGGCGCCATTCCATGAGTGTGCGCAATTTTAAAGCGTGACATGTTAGGTATCTATTTACTCGGTGTAACATCATATTTCATATTTTACAAAAAAATTGGGCTAACTTTACTGTTTTTAAATTTTTTTAATTCATGAAACAATTTTTTTCCCAAAAAAAGGCGTTTGAAAAATTATTGCGCAAATACCGTGCAAGATAAAAGGTTTCAATGACCGTCGTTTTATTCCCTAGGGTGTCTGCTAAAAAAACATATATAATGTTTGGGGGTTCTGCGTAATTTTCTAGCAAAAAAATTATGATTTGTACATGTAGGAGAGAAGTGCCAGAATAGGCCCGGTATGGATGGGTGTATAACTGCCCTGTATGGAAGAGGTTAAACGTTCCAGTATCTTCCCAACTATAGAAGTTAGACTAACAGGTCTATAGTTACTTGGTAAAGACTTTGTTCCCTTTTTAAATATAGGCACCACATTGGCTCTACGCCAATCCAGTGGTACTATTCCTGTCATTAATGAGTCCCTAAATATTAGATACAGTGGCTTTGAAATGACAGAGCTCAACTCACCTAGGATCCGTGGGTGGATGCCATCAGGTCCAGGTGCTTTATCCACCTTTATTCTGTCTAAATATTTCTGGACCACATCACTTTTGAGCCATTGTGGATTTGGGGCTGTGTCACTCCCACCCCCATTTTGGACATGAGCTCCCCCATGCTCCATTGTATACACAGAGCTGAAGAAAGCATTTAATAAATTTGCCTTCTCTTACCTTTACATGCACATAAAATGTAATTGTATTCCAGTCATAATCCGTAGGGTTGAATATTTAGTTGCCTGACTTCAGCCTGCTGTCTGTTGAAAAAGTTAAGTAACTGCAGAATGAACTGCACTCCTGTGAGCCACACAAGAATTCCAGCCAACAAGTTTTGTCTGTACTTTTTATAGTGTAGCGCCCGGTTACTTTTCAGAACCGGTGCTAGTGTAAATTTAGAGAGGGTCAGAGGGTTAAGTGACTCTGACCAGGTTAATCTGTTCAAATTTTGAGTCTCTGTCTCAGCTTTGGCTCATGCTGTCCTTTCTGGGGTGCTGATACCACCCCAGGCCAACAGGTGGCAGCAGTGGAGTCAAGGATTTGGATACCTTTTCCCTGCAGCCTACCAGGAGGAGCTCTCCTCGCTGTGCATGCTGGGGAGGGGTATTTATGTGGCAGACGCCATTTTCTTGGGTCTTCTTCTCGTGTGGCGCCCACTGTCACGAAAGACGATCCACTAGTTTGGCCACCAATAGCAACAACAGGGGAATTCAGCCCTGACGCATGCGCATTGGCGAGCGTTTGCGCGCACATGCGCGCATCAGTGTGCATGGCGCGCGTGGCGGGAGCGCGCGCGCGGTGACAGCGTTTGGCACCAAGGGACGCTATTTAAGCAGTCTGCTTCTTCACCATCTTGCTGACCAGTCTACAGCGTATCCCTAGAGAACCTGCACCTGTTACCTGTTGATTTCCTGTTTACCTGACCCGGCTTCCCGTGACCTCTCCTGCCTGCAACCTGCCTCTGACCCCGGCTTCGTCTGACCACCGCTTCTGCTCAACCCCTGGCTCTGTTACCTGCCCGCCTGTTATACCGACCCGGCCTGGACTTTGACTACCCATTTTGGACTTGCTCTGGTTCCTGATCCATCCGCCTGTGCTTGATCCGGTCTGTGCACCCACTTGATTCCTGCTCCCACAAGTGCCACATCTCTGCTCCTGCTTGCTGTTGGTATCCTGCCAGGACCTTCTCTTCACTGCCTGCTGCCATATCCGGTCCGCTACCCAGCTTACCATCAGGTGCTTGTGCCCCTCTGGACTCTTGACCCTCTGTCTGCTCTACCAGGGGCTCCTGAGTCAGAGGCTTACGAGAGGCCGCTCCCTGCACGTTGGGCTCCACAACCAGGTACGTGACAGTACTGGTCAGCCATGTCCGAGCCTACGCAGGGAGTGTCTCCCATGGAGGACTTATGCTGTCATCTGGATGGTCTCACCGCTGCCGTAAGAAACTTGCAAGAAGGGTACACCCGTCTGGAAGGACGCGTTCAGACCCTGGCCACAGCAGCCCCGGCAGCATCCGGATCTTCTGCTGCCCCTTTAGTAGTGATGTTGCCACCAGAGCCCAGGGTCCCCACTCCAGAAATATTTTCTGGGGACCGCAGCAAGTACAGGGCCTTTCGCAAAGCCTGCAAACTTTTCTTTGCCCTGCAACCCAGGACTTTCTCGCTTGAATCCACAAAAGTGGGCTTCGTCATTTCGTTATTATCCGGCGAACCCCAAACTTGGGCACACCGTCTCCTGGAGCGTAAGGAAGAAAGCCTTAATCTACTGAGTACCTTCTTCCAGGCCATGGACCTCATTTATGAGGATACACAGATAGCAGCCACCGCAGAAGCAGCATTGTGTGCGCTGCAACAGGGGCGCAGGGCAGTAGAGGACTATGTGGCAGAATTTAGACAATGGAGTTCCGATACCAACTGGAACGATGCTGCCCTGCATCACCAATTCCGTATGGGCTTTTCAGAACCCCTAAAGGATGAACTGGCCCGGAGTGGGCATCCCCGCAACGCTGGAAGCTTTAATTCTTCTATCCGTCCAGATCGATAGACGATTGAGGGAACGGCGGGCTGAGCGTTCGTCTGGCCCTGCACGTCCAGTATGGATGATGCCACGAGTACCAAGTTCTCCTTACCCGCCTCCTCCAAATCCTGTACCAGCCTCTGCCGATACCCCGGAGCCTATGCAACTAGGCGTGTTTCGGCCATCTCTGACTCCGGAAAAGAGCGCCAACGGCGCCGGTTCAACAACCTCTGCCAGTACTGCGGGGAATCCGGGCACTACGTGAGGACTTGCCCCGCCAAGCTCCGTAAGTGTTCAATCCTCCCATCTGCTCTCTCTTCCACTTTATGTAACAATAACACTCATCTGGCTATTTCCATCTCTCTGCAGCTCCCTGGAAGGAACGTCCGGGCCCCCGCCATTATTGACTCTTGCACCTGCAGCGGTTTTATGGACGCTTCCTTTGCCATCAGACATGGAGTTCCTCTACGACCTAGGCAACAGGAACTCGTCGTTCATTTAGCCGATGGATTCACCACAAGATCCGGCCCTGTTACACGAGAGACAGTCCCCTTGTACGCACTCATCTCCAACAACCATTGGGAGCTACTATGCTTGGACATTATTGAATCCCCAATGTTCCCCATTATTTTGGGCAAGCCCTGGTTGAGGGCTCACAACCCGCAGATTGACTGGGAGTCTGGGATAATCCACTTCTCTTCCTCTTACTGCCATCAACATTGTCTCCAAGTACCTGCAGTCCCTTCACCCCTTTTGTTGTGCCTGGAAACCGAGGCTGAAAATCGCCAGTTAGTTCCGGAGTCCTACCACAGCTTTTTAGACGTGTTTAGTAAAAAGGGCGCTGAGACTTTACCACCACATAGGTCCTATGACTGCCCAATTGAACTTCTTCCTGGAGCCGAAATCCCATTTGGGAGAATATTTCCCTTGACCGAATTGGAACTAGGCACCTTAAAATCTTACATAGATGAAAACCTAGAGAAGGGCTTCATGCGTCCTTCCACATCTCCCGCCGGAGCTGGAATATTCTTCGTAGAGAAGAAGGACCATTTCCTACGCCCTTGCGTAGATTACCGGGACTTGAATAAAATCACGATCAAAAATAGGCACCCCCTTCCTCTGGTCCCCGAATTATTCCAGAGAATTGGAGCCGCTGTCATCTTCACCAAGCTTGACCTCCGCGGGGCCTATAACCTTGTCCGTATTAGAGATGGCGACGAGTGGAAGACTGCGTTCCGCACCCGATTCAGGCATTTCGAACACCTTGTTATGCCCTTCGGCCTTTGCAACGCCCCTGCCACTTTTCAACATTTTGTAAATGACATATTCAGAGACTACCTTGACCTGTTCATCATAATCTACCTGGATGACATCTTGATCTTCGCTTCCTCCCTGTAAGACCATCGGAAGCACGTCCAAAAGGTCAACATAGCCTATACGCTAAAGCCGAAAAATGTAAATTTTAACGCGAGAGCATTCAATACCTAGGACTGATAATTTCAGTAAAAGGTATCAAAATGGACCCCCAGAAGGTCACAGCTATTATGGACTGGCCTGCTCCCACTGATAAGAAAGCGGTTCAACGCTTTGTGGGATTTGCGAACTTTTATCGGAAATTCATCAAGGGCTTCTCCTCCATAATCACTCCCATCACAAGCTTGACCAAGCAAGGCACTCGGTTCCAGTGGTCTCCCGAAGCTCAGGCTGCTTTTGTTACCTTGAAGGGCCTGTTCATCTCAGCTTCTATCCTGAAACATCCCGACCCGGTCCTACCTTACATCTTGGAAGTAGACGCTTCTGAGGTAGCAGTCGGAGCGGTGCTCTCTCAGAGACAAGAACCCAAGTCCTTATTACACCCAGTTGCGTTCTTCTCCCGCAAGTTATCGGAAGCTGAGAGGAATTACGATGTCGGGGACAGAGAACTCTTGGCAATTAAAGCCGCTCTCGAGGAGTGGCGCTACCTCCTGGAGGGTGTGGCACACCCTATTTTGATCTATACGGATCATAAAAATGTAGAATACCTGAAGGTTGCTAAAAGACTGAAGCCACGCCAGGCCAGGTGGGCACTCTTTTTTACCCGGTTTTCCTTTCATATTACCTACAGACCTGAATCGAAGAACACTAAACCAGACGCACTTTCCCGGATGTTTAATGGGCCTGAAGCCCCTTCATCTCCAGACACCATCCTAGCTCCCGGTAATTTCCTCATGCTACAGGGGGATCTCCTGTCTCAAATTAAGCAGGCCTCCTCAGAAATCTCCCTATCATCAGATCCAGCCTTACAGCTAAAGGACGACCTGTTGTGGAATAAGGATAGGATCTTTGTGCCCCAGCAACTACGGGTAGCGGTTCTCAAATCCTGCCACGACCATAAATTGGCCGGTCACTTCGGGGTGCACAAGACATCCAAGCTTCTCCAGCGTACCTTCTGGTGGCCACAGTTACTTCGGGACTGCAGAAGCTATGTGGAATCTTGTACTACCTGCATCCAAAACAAGGGCAGCAGAACCAGAGCTCGGGGGTTGTTAAAACCATTACCTGTTCCAGAGAAACCATGGAGGATGATATCCATGGATTTTATTGTCGAGCTCCCTCCATCAGAAAATTACACCACCATCTTTGTGGTGGTGGATAGACTTTCCAAGACGGCCCACTTTCTGCCTATGGTGGGAACACCTTCCGCTTCTGAAACGGCAAAGGTATTTATCAAGGAGATAGTGAGACTCCATGGTGTACCCGCAAATATTGTGTCCGACCGGGGGGTGCAATTCACCTCAAAATTCTGGAAAGCACTGTGTGGAGCTTTGAAAATTGATCTTTCCTTTTCATCTGCATACCATCTGCAGTCCAACGGCCAGACCGAGCGCACTAATCAAACGCTCGAGCAATATCTGCAGTTTCTCTAGTTTTTCTCAGGACGATTGGGCCTCTCTATTGCCCCTTCCAGAATTCGTCTACAACAACTCTGTCCATTCCGCTACCAAGCAGTCTCCATTTTTTGCTAACTACGGTTTTCACCCCCTGTTTCTATCCAACAACATGCCAGAATGTTCAGTACCCGGCTGCCCAAGAAACCCTGGACTTCTTCTCTACTAACAATAAATTACTCCAGGAGACAATGGCAAAAACTCAAGAACATAATAAGGAGGTGTTCGACAGGAGGAGGAGGGGAGAACTTGACCTAGCACCAGGAGACCAAGTTTGGCTGTCCACCCTGAACCTAAAATTAGCCTGCCCGTCCAAGAAACTAGGTCCTAAGTTTGTGGGCCCCTTCCAGATACTCAGGAAGATTAACGAAGTGGCCTACGAATTAAAGTTACCTGCTTCTTACCGGATTCACCCAGTCTTCCACGTGGCATTACTCAGGCCCACAGTCCCAGATCCCTTCACCAACCGGAATACCGGTCCTCCTAAACCGGTACTTATTGACGGCAAAGAGGAGTTTGAGGTGGAATTCATCCTGGATTGCAGGAAGAGACGTAACCAGGTTCAATACCTGGTGAAGTGGAAGGGCTATGGTCCGGAAGAGAATTCCTGGGAACCAGAGACCAATATTCATGTGGAGAGACTGATCCTGGCTTTTAAGAGAACTCACCCAAGAAGGTTGTCCCAGTTGGGCATCTGGAGGCTGCCCATAGAGGGGGGGCAATGTCACGAAAGACGATCCACTAGTTTGGCCACCAATAGCAGCAACAGGGGAATTCAGCCCCAAAGCATGCGCGTTTGCGCGCATCAATGTGCCTGGCGCGCGCGGCGGCGTGCGTGGCGCCGGGAGCGCGCACGCGGTGACAGCGTTTGGCGCCAAGGGACGCTATTTAAGCAGTCTGCTTCTTCACCATCTTGCTGACCAGTCTACAGCGTATCCCTAGAGAACCTGTTACCTGTTGATTTCCTGTTTACTAGAGTTGAGCGGACACCTGGATGTTCGGGTTCGGGTCCACTGGGACAGCCCTATTCCTTAGTAAGGAATAGGCTTTCCCAGTGACGTAGCACAGTGTGCGTCAGAGGGGGACGGAGTCACGTGATGCGTGGCCCGCCTCCCCTATAAAAGAAACGTCAAGCTCCGGAGCGTCATTCGCGGAGCTGTGCTCTGAATGGACGGACCTTCTCATCGTTGGACCAATCGTGGGCGAGAACACCCGTACACCCGTCGCAGGAGAACTCATCCGCCGCGGGATACAAGACAACGATGGATCAGGGAGCAGCATGGATCGTCTATTTTCACTGCTGGATTTTTATTTGGTTTAATTAATAAAGTATTTTGTTCAACGGTGTGTGTGTGTTTTTTTTTCAGACAACTATTTTCACTTCCTTCGTGAAATGGTAGGGGTACAGTGTACCCCATTACCATTTCACACAGGGGGGGTCAGGATCTAGGGGTCCCCTTTGTTAAAGGGGTCTTCCAGATTCTGATAAGCCTAACCTTCCTGATCCATCCGCCTGTGCTTGATGCGGTCTGTGCACCCGCTTGATTCCTGCTCCCACAAGTGCCACATCTCTGCTCCTGCTTGCTGTTGGTATCCTGCCAGGACCTGCTCTTCACTGCCTGCTGCCATATCCGGTCCGCCACCCAGCTTACCATCAGGCGTTTGTGCCCCTCTGGACTCTTGACCCTCTGTCTGCTCTACCAGGGGCTCCTGAGTCAGAGGCTTACGAGAGGCCGCTTCCTGCACGTTGGGCTCCACAACCAGGTACGTGACACCCACCTTCAGGGTAGCCATACCACGGCACCCCGACAAATGGCCTTCCGGGCTGGGATGTGATTGCTATGCAGTGTTCCTGGTTCCAGGACCATGGTGGCCCGGAGCATTTAATCTGCGGCTGGGGCCCAGTGATCGACTGAGTCCCCAATCTGATGAGGTCCTGAGCTGTCAGTCCTGTTAGGCCTCGTACACACGACCGAACATGTCCGCTGAAACTGGTCCGCGGATGTTTTTGTTCGGACATGTCTGCTCGTGTGTACAAAGCCTTAGAGGAAGCTGTACGGTGGAGAGTCTGCCTGAAGAGTACCAAGAGAGGCTGTTGTTCCAAGAGGGGTCTGACCATCCATCGGGGACCAGGGAAACTGAGTACTGAGAGGCTGGACATGGTCGCCTATCAGTCGGTAACCTAACCAAAACTACCTGAAGGAGATTCGTGTGCTGAATCTGTTAAGGAGGATTCCGGACCATTATTATCTCCATTAGTTTCAACCATTGAGAGGGTCTGTGGCAGAGACTTAACCCCAAGTTCCGAGTAAAACTCTGGCTGCCAGGCTGGTGAAAGAGGCCTGTCCAGATGCACTGTACCCACTTCGGCTGGAGTGGTGAAACAAGAAGTTGTCGTTGGAAGCAGGACTGTTTCCCAGCTACATACACCTGAATCTGCTATTCTACATTTCTGCTATCTCTTTATTCTTCAGTTTTTACGCGGCTGGGTAATAAAAGCACAGAAAAGACACCTGTTGTGTGGACATTCCATTTACTACAACTCCCTTACTACAAGTATCCTAGACGGCAGAGAAACAGAGGTAACATGCCACCCAAAACAAACCAGCAGCTCCTTCGGGGGTAGTGCTACAATAGCAAAAAAGAAAAACATTTTTTTTTTTTTTTTTAATGAAGTAGCTCATACGATGGAAAAATGTTAATGCCATTTTGCCCTGTTGCTGATTTATACTACACAGTTGCAAAATGTTTTTACAGGTTTTCCTTGTTGGTACCAGTTACTGTACTGTGCCAGCTTTTTCTTGCCCTGTCTAAAGGTTTTAACCACTTCCAGACCGCCCACTGTATATATATACGTCGGCACTTTAAAGATGGATATCTCTGTTATGGCAGCACCTGCTGCCATAATAACCCAGGTATCCATCTTTTCAATGAGTGGTCCGGTTTACGATAATTGTGGTCCCTGCGGCGGATTCGCCGCGAGATCACCGTTGTCGGCGACAGGGGAGAGAGACCCCCCTCCCGCCGCTCTCATGCACCCTCCGCCACTTACCGAAGTCGTCGGCAGTGGTGGAGGCGATCCGGTCCTTCTCCTTCCTGTGTAGGCAGGCCCGGATTTACTCCCTTTGCCGCCCCAAGGCCGGGTCCTTCAATGCCGCTCCCGCCTGCGCAGTACAGGGGGGACATTATCCGCCGGTGGACTTTTTCGGCAGGACACTGAGAAGCAGGGGGGGGGTGCTGCTGCCGAATATGACATTGAGAACCATCTCACCTCCTCTTCCCTTTGTTTTCTCTCCTCTCACCATCCATGACATGACAGGGGGGCCTCCTGAAATAAAAGTGCCCTCTCCTCTCAGCTGCAATGCCGCCCCTGCACCCACTGCCGCCCCGAGGCCTGGCCTTGTTGGCCTTGTCTGGAATCCGGCCCTGTGTGTGAGGGTGACGAGTGAGAGAAAGATGGCCCCCACCCGTCTTTATACCATAGCAGGGCGAAAGCAACGTCAAAACGTCACTTCTACCCATAGATCTTAAAGGGCCATCTTCTTTTATTTTTTCAATTACTAATTTTTTCTTTTTTTTTTTGTTATTGCATTTTAGTCCAAATATGAGATCTGAGGTCTTTTTTAACCCAAATCTCATATGTAAGAGGACCTGTCATGCTTTTTCCTATTACAAGGGATGTTTACATTCCTTGTAAGGCCTTGTACACACGAGCGGATATCCGATGAAAACGGTCCGCCGGACCGTTTCACTCAGACATTTCTGCTCCGGATTTTGATCTGATGGCTGTACACACCATCAGATCAAAATCCCAGCGGACAACATACGCGGTGACGTGGCCGCGCCGTCGCCGCGACGATGACGCGGCGACGTGCGCGACCCTGGAAGGTAAATACTTCCACGCATGCGTCGAATCACTTCGACGCATGCGAGGGATGGGGATCGGTCGAACTTATCCGGTGAGTCTGTACAGACGACCATAATCTCTTATTGCCCGTGGGCCCCATAATCTCTTATTGCCCGGGGGCCCCATAATCTCTAATAGCCCGGGGGCCCCATGAGTTGTCAGTCCGCCCCTGCCTGTATGTCCCCTTTAAGAAGTCGTGTGGCGGGTGGGCACCCGCCGCACTCTCCGTGACCGTAAACTTGATGTTCGTGTCATGGAGAGGCAGAACGGGGCGGTGCCTGTGTAAACAAGACATCTCCCTGTTCTGCCGAGTGACCGGACACTGATCTTCTGCTCCCTGTCATTGGGAGCAGTGATCAGTGTCATGTCACTAGTAGCCCAACCCCCACACAGTTAGAATCACTCCCTAGGACACACTTAACCCCTTCCTCGCCCCCTACTGGTTAACCCCTTCCCTGCCAGTCACATTTATACAGTAATCAGTGCATTTTTATAGCAATGATCGCTATATAAATGACAACGGTCGAAAATAGCGTCAAAAGTGTCCGATGTGTCCGCCATTATGTTGCAATCATGATAAAAATCGCAGATCGCCACCATAACAAGTAAAAAAATAATAATAAACATGCCATAAAACGACCCCCTATTTTGTAGATGCTATAACTTTTGTGCAAACCAATCAATATACGCTTGTTGCGATTTGTTTTTTTTACCAAATATATGTAGAAGAATACATTTCGACCTAAACTGAGGAAAAAAACTGTTTTTTTATATATGTTTGGGGATATTTATTAAAGCAAAAAGTAAAAATAAATACATTTCAAAATTGACGCTCTTTTTTTGTTTATAGCACAAAAAATAAAAACTGCAGAGGTGATCAAATACCACCAAAAGAAAGCTCTATTTGTGGGAAATTTTATTTGGGTGCAACGTCGCACGATCGCAGAGCCGAATCACAAAAAAATGGCCCGGTCAATTCTTCCGGGGCTGAAGTGATTAAGCAGGTCACCAATGTAGGGCAGCAGCTATAGAGAACAGCTGCAACCATTGTTTATACAATCTTCATTCTTAGCCAAGCACCTTCATACAGAAATAATACTGTATTTTGTGTAGTTGTGCTTCAGAAATATTGTAGAAGTCTGTGCAAAAATCTAAAATCCCTGCATCTCCAGACACCAGCATAGGCGTGCGCACAGGGTGTGCCAGGTGTGCCCAGACATCACCCTAATCACCCTGTGCAGCACAGATTACCCCTACTGCCCTGGCTCCCATCTTTCCCCCCGTAGCGCTGCCAGCTTCTCTCCTTTCCTATCGGCTGTTGCTGCTAGGATGTTTTAGGAGTGGGGAAGGGGCCAATAAATATGTAATTTACCGGCCCCTTCCCTTTCTGAATGAACATTGTGAGTGATTGGTAGTGTGTTTTTGGGGTGCACACCCTAATGCAATAGGCTGCGCACACCTATGGACACCAGGGAACTAACGCTAACTTCTCTATCCCTGTAAAGGAAATATGAATATACATACTTTTTTGGAAGCCAGTCTGACCCACTCCGACCCGATCTCCGTATCAGAAGCTCTGCAGAAGACACAAACAACTGATGTGAAATTAATGGGGCTTCTGTTGTCATCCATCTAAACAGAGAAGCCATGATTGACAGCTCAGCCTGAGGATCCAGTAAGAACGGGTCAGACTGGATTCTAAAAAAGGCATGTATAATTATCTTTTCTTTACAGGGTGTGTTCCATTCCCTGGGGTCTATACAGTAGATTTTATATTTCAATGTATTTTTATTAAAGAAAAACAAGTTCTGAAGTAGACAGACACATTGGCTGAACTAAGTAAAATTTTTCGGGCCATCAACATACCAATACAGAGATATAGAAAATATGGCCATAACACACATCTTCCAGTTATCACAACAGCAAAACATAAGGACTATAACAGGCCCCAAATACAAACATCCGTATTGCATAAAAAAATTCTAGAGAAAAAAAGAAGTAATAGAAAGAAGGGAGAAGAAAAGAAGAGAAAAAAAGAATGAGAAAAAAAAAAGAGGGGAGAGGGTCATCCCGGAGTTCCCTAGGGAGTCAAAATATAATCGATCCATGGATCCCATATTTTGTTAAATTTTTTTGTATTATTACAAAGCATATGGGAGAGTTTATCATTAATCATAATCCAGTTGAGTTTACCTTTAACTTGGTCAAGAGGAATTGCTGACTGCTTCCAGTGCCTAGCAATCGTTATTCTCGCCGCCAGCAATATATAGTTCATCAATTTTACAGATTTCTTGGGTGTGTCATCAGGTAGTTTGTGAAAGAGAGCGGCTTCAGGAGAAGGAGAAATTCCCAGCTGTCCACAACATCGAAAGCAGTTTGGTGAAGTGGAGGGATGTATCTTAGCTCTCCTAGTTGGCACCAGGTACCAACGCAGGAGCGTTTTATAATTGGCCTCTATAAGAGTAGTATTGATGGAGATTTTGGATAACTGATAAGCAATATTTGCCACTCGATCAAATCAAAGGTAAGGTTCAAATCCCTTTCCCAGTGATCCATATAGGCAAGTTTTGAATCAATTTCAGTAATAGAAGTATATAACGCAGATATCCGACCTCTCTGCAAGCCTCTACCCTGACAGGATAATTCAAATGTCGTAAGGGGTCTCACCATTAAATTAACTTTAGATCTGACAAATGATGCGATATGGTTGTACCGAAACAATTCGCTAGGAGGCATAAGAAACTCATCTTTAAAGTGTTGTATAGGATACATCTCCATTAAGGAAATCACAGATTCGCAAAAGCCCTTTATTGAGCCACTGGAACAGTTGTGGAGTCAAACCAGGCGGAAACTCAGGGTTGCCGAGAATCGGAACCAATGGCGTGTGAGGGGATGATAAAGAACTGTGGTGGTGTGTCCTATCCCATATTGCTAAGGAATGTGACAGAGTAGGGCATAAAATAGGTGGGCATAAACGACCAGGAAGCCACATTAAGGATCCAATTTCAAACGGCTGGCAGGAAAGTGCTTCAATGGAAACCCAAAGGGGAACCGAGCCTCTAGGTGTAGTGTAGGCTAACTGGGCGATTTGGGCTGCCTGAAAATATGCTTGTAAATTAGGAAGACCGAACCCCCCTATAGATTTAGGTGTATAAAGTGTTCGCTTTTGTATCCGAGGCCTCCTGCTACCCCACACGAAGCGCAGGACCTCGGCTTGCAGGCATTGCATGTCTCCCCTCGGGACTGCCACTGGCAGGGTTCTAAAATAATAATGGAGCCTAGGTAGAAATGTCATTTTTATGGAATTGATCCTGCGAATAATCTGCCCAGCAGCGAAGGTCCTCCTTAAGTCTTTTAAATAATGGGGGGTAATTGGCCCTATAGATAGTATCAATGGATGAAGTCAACTGGACCCCTAAATATGGAAGGGAGCGAGGAGCCCACTTAAAACTATATGTATTTTGAAGAATTTGCACTACGGTAGAGGGTAATGATCCATTAAAGCGGGAGTTCACCCGAAAAAAAAATTTTAACATTAGATTCATGCTCATTTTGTCTAGGGGAATCGGCAAGTTTTTTTTAAAAACGAAGCAGTACTTACCGTTTTAGAGAGCGATCTTCTCCGCCGCTTCCGGGTATGGTCTTCGGGACTGGGTGTTCCTATTTGATTGACAGTTTTCCGAAAGGCTTCCGACGGTCACATCTATCACGTCACGAGTAGCCGAAAGAAGCCGAACGTCGGTGCGGCTCTATACGGCGCCTGCGCACCGACGTTCGGCTACTTTCGGAAAATCGTGATGCGATAGATGCGACCATCGGAAGCCTGTCGGAAGACTGTCAATCAAATAGGAAAGCCCAGTCCCGCAGCCCATACCCGGAAGTGGCGGAGAAGATCGCTCTCTAAAACGGTAAGTACTGCTTCGATTTTAAAAAAACTAGCCGATTCCCCTAGACAAAATGAGCATGAATCTAATGTTAAAAATGTACATTTCCGGGTGAACCTCCACTTTAAGTGCTACTGTTTTTTGAGTATTCAGGGACAGGCTGGTAAGTTGTGAGAAATTATCTAGTAGGGACAGCAAATTAGGCAGTATTACTTGTGGGTTAGTGATATACATAAAAACATCATCGGCAAATAATACGCATTTATGTTCCTGCCGGCCGCAACAAATACCATGAATGTCAGAATGGGAACGGATCGCCATAGCTAGGGGTTCTATCGCTAACGCAAACAATAAAGGAGAAAGTGGGCAACCCTGTTTTGTACCCCGCCGAACAGGAAATAATGATGATTTATGACCTCTAATGGAAATTTGGGCTACTGGAGAGCTATATAAAGTTTTTAGTAGGGAAAGGAATACAGGGCCAAATCCTAGGGTCTCTAACCACTTAAGCCCCGGACCAATATGCAGCTAAAGAACCAAAGGTGTTTTTACAATTTGGCACTGCGCAGCTTTAACTCGTAATGTTGTACCGAAACAAAATTTGCATCCTTTTCTTCCCCCAAATAGAGCTTTCTTTTGATGGTATTTGATTGCCTCTGCGATTTTTATTTTTTGCGATATAAACGGAAAAAAACGAAAATTTAGAAAAAAAAATATTTTCTTATAACAAAAAGTAAAAAATATTGAATAAACAACATTTTAGTCAAACATTTAGGCTAAAATGTATTCAGCCACATGTCTTTAGTAAAAAAAGCAATAAGCGTATATTTATTGGTTTTCGCAAAAGTTATGGGGCCAGATCCACAAAAGAGATACGACGGAGTAACTGCTGTTACTCCATCGTATCCCTTGTCCTAACTTTGGAACTGATCCACAGAAGCAGTTTTCCAAAGTTAGGCAGAAGATCCGGCATGTGTAATTGAATTACACTGCCGAATCTTAGGATGCAGTACCGCATCCGCCACTGGGGGCATTTCGAGTCGAAATGCCGCTTCTAGTATGCAACTTAGCACTTAAGGCGATCCACAAAGCTTTCCAGCTTCGTTTTTTCGCCGTAAGTTTTAGTTTGCAAGTGTAAAACTAGGGCTGGTGTTACAAAGTGTAAACTAGTAACACCATGTAAAAGCCCATTCAAGCGACGGCATTTGGTATGCATTCCCGAGGGAGAACTCCACGGCAATTTGTAAAAACAAAACCGGCATGGGTTCCCCCCCAGGAGCATACCAGGCCCTTAGGTCTGGTATGGGTTGTAAGGAGACCCCCCTATGCCGAAAAATCGACGTAGGGGGTCCCCCTACAATCCATACCAGACCTGTATCCAAAGCACGCTACCCGGCCGGTCAGGAAGGGAGTGGGGACGAGCGAGCGCCCCCCCCCTCCTGAGCCGTGCCAGGCCGCATGCCCTCAACATGGGGGGGTTGGGTGCTCTGGGGCAGGGGGGCGCACTGCGGGCCCCCCACCCTAGAGCACCCTGTCCCCATGTTGATGAGGACAGGACCTCTTCCCGACAACCCTTGCCGTTGGTTGTCGGGGTCTGCGGGCGGGGGCTTATCGGAATCTGGGAGTCCCCTCAAATAAGGGGGCCCCCAGATACCGGCCCCCCACCCTAAGTGAATGGATATGGGGTACATCGTACCCCTACCCATTCACCTGGAGGCAAAAAGTAAAAGTTAGTAAACACACAACACAAGGGTTTTTAAAATAATTTATTATTCTGCTCCGGAGGCCCCCCTGTCTTCTTTATTAGCTCTATTATCCGCTCTCCGGGGGGGGGCTTCTCCGCTCTCCGGGGGTCTTCTTCTCTCTTCGCCGCTCTCCGCTGTTGACTCGGCGAACCCCGGTTCTTCTGCAGATGTCCGGTGCCTTCTTCTTCAGCGCTGGCTGCCTGCTATCTTCGTGTGTTAGCTCAATTACTAGCAGGCAGCCAGCGCGGTCTTCTGTGACGTCATCTTCTTCTCCCCTCTTCCGATGTTGACTCGTCGCCTCTTGTCACTGTAATGATGGAAGCGCGCCTTGCATCCCATTTATATAGGCATCACCGTCCCATCATGCTCCGGCAGGTACCCACGTGGTGGGTGCCTACCCACGTGCACCCACCACGTGGGTACCTACCGGAGCATGATGGGACGGTGATGCGTATTACACCTCGCAATAGGAGACACAAGAGGAACAGTGTGACCCTCCTGCTGATCTGGAAATTGGCTGAGCTGAGTTGCTGGTAGCTGCCTGCCTATTGGGATTCAAAGGTTTTTTGCTTATACCTGGGAGGTGTAATACGCTTTGTGACCTAGCCATGGTCGAATGGCTAAGGTGAGAGGCCATCTATCTATTTATCTAACCGGTGGAGGATTCTTTACCTGTGGATCACAGATTTTCTGTTTTACTGCACTCAATCACTTTACATTGGAGCACCATTTGGATTTTTCACTTGTGCACTTTATGGACTTTCTTTAATATTTAATTACCATTTTATTGTTTTAGATTTTATTTGCGCTGCACTATTTTATACACTATAATTCCACATATGCCCATGGCATGTTTGAGCAATATATCATTTAGTGACAACTTTGCCCAAAAAAATATATGTATTTATTTTTCCCGCAACTTGTGTCAAAATATAAAATATTCCATGGACTCGAGATGCCTCTCAGCAAATAGCTTGGGGTGTCTACTTTCCAAAATGGGGTCATTTGGGGGGGTTTTGAATTGTCCTGGCATTTTATGCACAACATTTAGAAGCTTATGTCACACATCACCCACTCTTCTAACCACAAGACAAAGCCCTTTCTGACACTGTTTGTTTACATAAAAACATTTTTTTTTTGCAAGAAAGTTAAGTTGAACCCCCAAACATTATATATTTTTTTAAAGCAAAGGCCCTACAGATTAAAATGGTGGGTGTTGCATTTTTTTTTCCCACACAGTATTTGCGCAGCGATTTTTCAAACGCATTTTTTGGGGAAAAAATATACTTTTTTTATTTTAAAGCACTAAAACACACTATATTGCCCAAATTATTGATGAAATAAAAAAGATGATCTTAGGCCGAGTACATGGATACCAAACACGACATACTTTAAAATTGCGCACAAACGTGCAGTGGTGACTAACTACATACGTTTTTAAAAGCCTTTAAAAGCCTTTACAGGTTACCACATTAGATTTACAGAGGAGGTCTACAGTATTTGCGCAGCGATTTTTCAAACGCATTTTTTGGGGAAAAAATATACTTTTTTTATTTTAAAGCACTAAAACACACTATATTGCCCAAATTATTGATGAAATAAAAAAGATGATCTTAGGCCGAGTACATGGATACCAAACACGACATACTTTAAAATTGCGCACAAACGTGCAGTGGTGACTAACTACATACGTTTTTAAAAGCCTTTAAAAGCCTTTACAGGTTACCACATTAGATTTACAGAGGAGGTCTACTGCTAAAATGACTGCCCTCTATCTGCCCTTCGCGGTGATACCTCACATGCATGGTGCAATTGCTGTTTACATATGACTCCAGACCGACGCTTGCATTCGCCTTTGCACAAGAGCGGGGGGGACAGGGATGCTTTTTTTGTTTTATTTGTAAACTGTTCCTTCCATTTTATTTATTTTTTACCATTTTTATTGTTATTTTAGGGAATGTAAATATCTCTTATGATAGAAATAGGGGTCTATTAGACCCTAGATCTTTCCTCTGCCCTCAAAGCATCTGACCACACCAAGATCGGTGTGATAAAATGCTTTCCCAATTTACCAATGGCGCTGTTTATATCCGGGGGGGACATTCCCTCCCACTGAATATAAAAGCAGTCTAGAGGCTAATTAGCCACTAGGACTGCTTTTACATGAAAGCTGACCGCTGGCTGAAAAGAATGAAACCAAGATGATACCAAAACCTGCAGGCATCATTCTGGTATAACCATTCAAATTCCAGCAACATATCAGTATGTTGATGGTTCTTGTTGGACATGTATTGTAATCTTTTTTTTTCATGCAGCCTGTTGGCTGAACGAAAAAAAGATTGATCGGTGGGTATGCCCACCATTAGAATACCTCCCTTCATCCACCCACTTCTAATGATGGGCATACATGCACCATTTATATATGCCGAAACATGGGGGCATCCTCCCGCAAAAAAGTTATGCTGCGTACACACGGTCGGACTTTTCTATGCCGTGTACACATGGTCAGACTTTTCCACGGGAAAGCCTCCGTAGGAATGTCAACCGTATGTACGCGGCATTAGGAGCAAAATCGCTTCTCCGCCCCTAATGCCCCCATGCTTCGGCATATATGCTCTTTTTTTAACTGTGGTGGTGAAATCACCTCCTACAGCATTGGAGTCGTGGCTTTATATATCGTGGGAGCAAACGCTGTTGCTGTCACGCTAAATGTATCCGCACTGCAACTGAATGGCGTACCTGCTAAGAAAATAATGGTTAACATTAAAACAAAGTAACATTACAGTATAACAGTAAGATCATACCATACCTGCAAAGAAAATACCAAAAAAAACATAGTAAGAAATAAAACATTTTTTAACGCAACCTGTGCCTAAAATATATATATGCCGAAGCATGGGGGCATCCTCCCGCAAAAAAAGTTATGCCGCGTACACACGCTCGGACTTTTCCACGGGCAAGCCTCCGTCGGAATGTCGACCGTATGTACGCGGCATTAAAAAAGTTATGCCGCGTACACACGGTCGGACTTTTCCCCAGGAAAGCCTCAGTAGGAATGTCGACCGTATGTACGCAGCATTAGGAGCAAAATCGCTCCTCCGCCCCTAATGCCCCCATGCTTCGGCATATATGCTCTTTTTTTAACTGTGGTGGTGAAATCACCTCCTACAGCACTGGAGTCACGGCTTTATATATCGTGGGAGCAAACGCTGTTGCTGTCAAGATAAATAAGTCCGTGCAACAGCTGAATGGCGTACCTGAAAACAGTAAAGTAAATTACATACCTGAAAAGCAAGCATGAAAAAACATAACAACAATAAAACTTTGCAGAATAGAATACAGTAAAAAAGAGCAGAACAATAGAGATTGAGAGAACAATAAAACAACAACTATTTTAGTTTTTTTTATTTTATATTTTTTTGTGTTTTTATTTTTTACTTTTTTTTAACACTTTTTTTTGTAACTGTAACTGTTTAACTTTTCGGTTCCAGGTTTGGGTCTCTCAAAATGCGATGGCATCTTGGGAGACCCTGTGTAAGTGTGCCTAGCCTGTGAAATGTTTTTTTTTTTTTTCTTATTTATATACTTTATTTTTCTTTTCATTTAGGATCAGAATTATTCAAAATTAACATTACATTTAGCCTGTTCATAACTTAAACATAAAGTTACACATATATATTTCTCCTCTAAACTTCTAATTAGTGGCTAATCCTCTCCGGGAGTCCACGGAGTCCTGGTTTATGCTCCCTTCTGATCCTTAATCCTCCTATATTCCCTACCCCCTTCCCACCCCCTCCCATTTATTCAACACTTCAAGAGCATCCCCAAAACAGAAACAAACAAACAAACAACACAACAAAAAAAGAAAAAAAAAAAAAGGGAGAAGGGGGAAAACCCCCCCCCCTTCTAAATTCCCATCTCCTCTCGTCCTACATTGGGGCTCACTCCCCTATGTTTCGTTCATATACCTCTTATCCCTTCCCGGTCGGCTGGGCTCCCCCCTCAACTCCCTACTCCTCCATTAACCTCTTCCCTTCTTCCGTTTTTATAAACTGGTTCCATTCTGTCCATGTTTCCACATACCGCTCTCTTTTGTTCTTAGAAAAAAGGATTAAGTCCTCCATGGCTCCAATCTCTCTGACTCTATTAAGCCATCTTGCAATAGATGGTGGTCTACTATCTCTCCACTGAAGTGTTATTCCCATTCTAGCCGCATTTATCAGATGCCGTAGTATCTACTTTTTATATTCTCCTACTGGGATTTGTGAGCTGTGAAGTAAAAATAGGGCTGGATCGTCCGGAATCTGGAACGTCGTTAATTTTTGAGCTATTCTCCGAACTTCCTTCCAATAACCTTGGACCTTTACACAGGCCCAAAAGATGTGCAGCAAGGTACCCTGCTCCATTCCACATCTCCAGCAGTACTCTGAATTCTCTCTAGACAGTTTATGTAACTTTACTGGAGTATAATACCATTGGGACAGCAATTTATAGTTACATTCCTGTGTCCGTGTAGAAATTGAGGAGTTTAATGCTAGATACACTACATGTTTCCGTTGGGTCTGTGTAAAGTTCCTCCCTAGGTCTCTTTCCCATTTGGTAATTCCTGGTACAGTAGGTGAACCCGATTTTGTGTCAATCTCGCTCTCTTTCTCGGCGAGATTGAGCACCTACGAGCCCCATCGCGGGAGCCAGCGCCGAGCTGGCTTGCCGCGATTGAGACAGAGCCGTCATAGAAGCGACGGGAGATCCGACTTGGATTCCCGCCAATTCTACACGTGTGCGGCGTTTGTTATGAATCCTGAGGGGGAAGTCCCCGCCGGATTTTAAATAAAAATCCGGCATGGGTCCCCCCTCAGGAGCATACCGGGCCCTTAGGTCTGTTATGGGTTGTAAGGAGAGCCCCCCTACGCCGAAAAAACGGCGTAGGGGGTCCCCCTACAATCCATACCAGACCCGTATCCAAAGCACGCTACCCGGCCAGCCAGGAAGGGAGTGGGGACGAGCGAGCGCCCCCCCCCCCCTCCTGAGCCGTACCAGGCTGCATGCCCTCAACATGGGGGGGTTGGGTGCTCTGGGGCAGGGGGGCGCACTGCGGCCCCCCCACCTCAGAGCACCCTGTCCCCATGTTGATGAGGACAGGGCCCCTTCCCGACAACCCTGGCCGTTGGTTGTCGGGGTATGCGGGCGGGAGGCTTATCGGAATCTGGGAGCCCCCTTTAATAAGGGGGCCCCCAGATACCGGCCCCCCACCCTAAGTGAATGAGTATGGGGTACATCGTACCCCTACCCATTCACCTGCAAGAAAAGTAGTAAAAACACAAATAAACCACACAGGGTATTAAAATATTTTATTTTTCTGCTCCGGAGGGGCCTCCCCTGTCTTCTTTATTAGCTCTTTTACCAGGGGAGGCTTCTTCTTTGACGTCTTCGGGTGGGTGGGGGCCGCCGTCTGGTTCTCTTCCACCGCCGGGGGGGGGTGGCTTTTAAAAAAGCCCCCACCCCCCCGGCGGGTTTCCTCCGGCGTCTTCGGCGGGGCTCTTCTTCTTCCGCTATCCCGACGGGTCTTCTCCGCTATCCGGGGGGTCTCGCCGCTCTCCGCTGTTGACTCGTCGCACCCCGGTTCTTCGTCTCGCTGTCCGGTCCCTTCTTCCGTGCTGTACGTCTTCTTCCGTGCTTTGAGTTCTTCTTCCGCGCTGTGACGTCATGTTCTTCACTTTTCTTCTCCCGATGTTGACACGCCGGTCCTCCTCGCTGAAATGACGGATGCGCGCCTTGCATCGGACCTATATAGGCCTCACAGTCCCATCATGCTCTGTACCTACCCATGTGATACCTACCCACGTGGTTAGGTATCACATGGGTAGGTACAGAGCATGATGGGACTGTGAGGCCTATATAGGTCCGATGCAAGGCGCGCATCCGTCATTTCAGCGAGGAGGACCGGCGTGTCAACATCGGGAGAAGAAAAGTGAAGAACATGACGTCACAGCGCGGAAGAAGAACTCAAAGCACGGAAGAAGACGTACAGCACGGAAGAAGGGACCGGACAGCGAGACGAAGAACCGGGGTGCGACGAGTCAACAGCGGAGAGCGGCGAGACCCCCCGGATAGCGGAGAAGACCCGTCGGGATAGCGGAAGAAGAAGAGCCCCGCCGAAGACGCCGGAGGAAACCCGCCGGGGGGGTAGGGGCTTTTTTAAAAGCCACCCCCCCCCGGCGGTGGAAGAGAACCAGACGGCGGCCCCCACCCACCCGAAGACGTCAAAGAAGAAGCCTCCCCTGGTAAAAGAGCTAATAAAGAAGACAGGGGAGGCCCCTCCGGAGCAGAAAAATAAAATATTTTAATACCCTGTGTGGTTTATTTGTGTTTTTACCACTTTTCTTGCAGGTGAATGGGTAGGGGTACGATGTACCCCATACTCATTCACTTAGGGTGGGGGGCCGGTATCTGGGGGCCCCCTTATTAAAGGGGGCTCCCAGATTCCGATAAGCCTCCCGCCCGCATACCCCGACAACCAACGGCCAGGGTTGTCGGGAAGGGGCCCTGTCCTCATCAACATGGGGACAGGGTGCTCTGAGGTGGGGGGGCCGCAGTGCGCCCCCCTGCCCCAGAGCACCCAACCCCCCCATGTTGAGGGCATGCAGCCTGGTACGGCTCAGGAGGGGGGGGGGCGCTCGCTCGTCCCCACTCCCTTCCTGGCTGGCCGGGTAGCGTGCTTTGGATACGGGTCTGGTATGGATTGTAGGGGGACCCCCTACGCCGTTTTTTCGGCGTAGGGGGGCTCTCCTTACAACCCATAACAGACCTAAGGGCCCGGTATGCTCCTGAGGGGGGACCCATGCCGGATTTTTATTTAAAATCCGGCGGGGACTTCCCCCTCAGGATTCATAACAAACGCCGCACACGTGTAGAATTGGCGGGAATCCAAGTCGGATCTCCCGTCGCTTCTATGACGCGCTTGCTGGGATGTGCTGTCACTATTCCAGTGAGTGCGATGTCGGCGAGATCTCGGCACCACGTCGCCGAGTATCAGCGCGACGCTGTCGTGCTAAAAGCACAATATCACAAACACCTACTGTAGCTCCACATCTTCCTGAGGGGAGTTTAATATTTTGTACATTTTTGAACTCACTC
Organism: Rana temporaria; assembly: GCF_905171775.1. NCBI lineage: Eukaryota > Metazoa > Chordata > Amphibia > Anura > Ranidae > Rana > Rana temporaria. Next base: position 28,350,300 of record NC_053492.1, read on the forward strand.
GCTGTATTGGCTCCTCTTCATCACAATATTTTTCAAATTTTGTTAACTGTCGCCTATATTCAGAAGGTTTTCCCAGAGATCTTAAAAAATGTCTGATTTGTAATGCTTGCCAGATACTCAGCTCATAACCACCTCCTATCTTCGTCAACTCTTCGATTGATGGCCAGTTGTCTGTTTGTAAAAAATGCGATACCTGTACCTTACCCCTCTCTGTTAGTTTATTAAATATTGCTCCCTCCGTCCCTGGTATAAATCCTGGATTTCCTAATACAGGGAATATGGGAGAAAGATTTGAAGAAAATTTTGGGTTCTTACATGTTTTAGCTGCAATAGATAATGTTGGCCCAATTATGGGGTGTTTCTTCATCTTACTTGGCAGTGATTTATAACACCAGGGAGCTCGACGTAATGCTATTGGACAGGACTGCTGTTCTACTTCCACCCATCTTTTGTATTGTCTATTCCTACACCAATCTATCAGTCTCGTCAGATGGGCTGCCTGATAATATTTAGCTATATCTGGGACTGCCATCCCCCCTAAACTCTTGGGCAGTCTCAACACCTCTTTTTTTATCCTTGGCTTCTTCCCAGCCCAAATAAACCTCATCAGAAGTGAATCCAGCTGCCGAAGAAAGGTCGGGGGTATTTTAATTGGTAAGGTCTGGAACAGATACGTAATTTTTGGAAGTATACTCATTTTAACTATATTGTTTCTACCAAACCATGAGTGAAGCCCATTGTCAGGGCACAGACCTTTCACGGTCTCTTTCCCTAGTTGGTCCTGGGTGGAATCGAACCCAGGATCTCTCCATTGAAGGTCCAGCTCTTTTGTCTCTGAGCCACTGCTCAGTTCTATTCTGTGTGCTGTCCATTGGAGCCTGGTTCTGAAACCTGTACTTCTGTGGACCAATCAGTGGCCAGTGCGGCCTATTTAAGCCAGCCCCTTCCCCTTTGCTAATTGCTGGTTTGTTGTCAGCTTTACCCTGTGAGAGAACCTTGGAAACCTGTATACCCAGACCTGCTTGACCCGGATTGGACCTTGACGATTCTCTGCCATCTCCTACACTTGACCCCTGCCTGCTTATCGGATTTGCTGTTGTCTCCTGCCCCTTGACCTTGGCTTGCTCTCACAGACTTCCTCTGATCTCTCCGACTCCTGACCCACGGCCTGTGACCCGGATTTGCCTTTGTTTCCTGTTGATCCCTTCTGGACTTACCTGCCTGTTCCTGCCTGATCAACGACTGTCTCAGTCCTCTGCACCTGCCCTGTTTTCGTCAGCTGCACCAAGTCTGCCTACCAGTTCCCGGCACAGGTGCCTCCTTGTGCCGTCCCTCCTCTGTTCTAACTCCAGGGAGTGGTCTGCACAGGGTCGCAAAGGTGAGCCGCCCTCAGCATCTCGGCCTCGGTAAGTAACGTTCCTGACACCCATGTTGCCATTTCTCCAGCAGCTTTCTTATTGAGCTACAAAGGGGTAGGAAATTTATTTTAAAAGTTTCTTGTATGTTTGCTGGAATTAGAGTGCCCAAAAACTTTAGCTCGGCCTTCCATTTGAATCTAAAATTTTGTTGCAAGATTTTCTGCATCTTAGATGGGACTGCCACACACATTGCTTCCGATTTTGCCTGGTTTATTTTAAGATTAGTAAATTCGCTAAATTTTGTGATTTCTTTGATCAGATTGGGAAGGGAAACATGTGGATTAGATATGGCAAACATCAGGTCGTCAGCAAATGCAATTATCTTATGGCTGCCCTCACCTATTTGAATACCCTGTATATCTGGGTTTTGACGAATTTTATTTAGTAATGGTTCTAGAGATAGTACATAGAGTAACGGGGACAGGGGGCATCCCTGCCGCGTTCCATTGGTAATTGGGAATGTCTTAGAGAAGATCCCGTTAACTCTCACCGCAGCACGTGGGTCTGTGTATATGCTTCTAATCCATCTCATCATATTCTCCCCCAGACCCACGTGTCGCAGCACAGAGAACAGGTACCTCCATCCCACTCTATCAAAGGCCTTCTCGGCATCGGTATTTAGGAACACGGCAGGGATATCCCCCGCTATAGCTCCTTGGACCAAGTTAAGGGCCCTTATCGTACCGTCTCTTGCCTCTCTCGTGGGAACAAATCCTACTTGGTCCATGTCTATCAACTCAGGAAGCCACACCTGTAACCGACTCGCCAGAATCTTTGTGAACAGTTTTAGGTCAGAGTTCAATAACGAGATCGGCCTATAACTGCTGCACTCCGCCGGGTCCTTCCCCTCCTTGGGGATCACTGTAATATGGGCTAGTAAAGCCTCCGGCGGAAATGCAGCAGACCGGCCCATCTCGTTAAACACCCCCGCCATCCTACTTCCCAGTACTGATATAAATTCTTTATAGTATCTCATTGTGTAGCCATCTGGTCCCGGCGCTTTCCCCTCTTTCATAGATTTTAGCGTTACTTCTAGTTCCTCGACTGAGATTGGGGTGTCCAGACTGGCCTGGGCAATTGATGAAAGCCTGGTCAGGTCAATTGTTGAGAGGAATTCATCTATCTCTGATTGGGCTACTGATATCTGGGGCAAATTATACAGATTAGAATAATATTTCCCAAACTCCTCCGCTATTTCTTTTGGGTACTTCTTTAATTGCCCCTCCTTCCCCTTAATCTGTGGGATATACGTTAGTTGGTTCTTCTCTTTCAATTTCCCAGCTAATAGTTTACTGCACTTATCCCCAAATTCATAGTTTATTTTCTTTCCCCTTTGTATCTTTGCTTTGGCCTTGTACCGTAAAATTTCTGAAATCTGCCTCCTCAGGTGACTCAATTCTCTACCGATTTGTGGAGACTGTATTCGTTTATGCTGAAGTTCCAATTTCTGGATTTCTGCTAATAGATTTTTCACCTGTTGCTCGCGTTTCTTTTTTATTTTCGATCCGTGTCTAATCAACACTCCCCTGATTACCACCTTATGGGCCTCCCAAATCATCCCTGGATTACTCCCTGGCGTATCATTCAATTTAAAATATTCTGCGATTTCCCGAGCCACATCCTCCCTCACCTCTTCGTTCTGTAGAAGACTCTCATTTAGTCGCCACCTCCTATCCTGATTCATCTCTGCTCCAGATAATGAAATACAGAGACTCACCGGGGCATGGTCTGAGCCTGTGAAATGTTTTACCCTACGCTAATACTTCACTTAAGTGTGGAAGCGTTCAAAACATTCACCAATACAAAGACCAGGATCGGCAGGACAGCGGGGACAAAAATAACGGGTGTCACGCCTAGATCCGCGCTTGCTACAGACACGACATCTTCTTTGGGGGGCTCGTTGGGTAGGGGTACTCTCGAGGACATACGAAAAATGCCTCTCATGCAGTCGGCTTACTGCATTTGGTAGGGGATGGTGAGGTGCAGAACCGCCTGGATGCAGGAGTTCTGTGATGATCTCCTCCTGGAATTCAAGGAAGGATCCATTCCGTCCTGAAGCTTTGTATAAGACATAAGCATTCAGTAAAATCAATTGAAATAAATATAGAGACACTTTTTTTGTACCAGCGTCTCGCCTTACGGGCAATATGATACAGCGCCATCAACTGGTCATTGAGGTCCACCCCTCCCATATTTTTGTTATATTCATGGGCCGAATTTTGTAGAGCCGGTCAAATTCAGGGTCTCCACGCGGACGACAAAGTGCATTGTCACTGAAATGCAAGAACCGCAGGATCGCCTCGTATCGATTCCTGGCCATGTGAGCAGAGAATATGGGCATATTGTGAATTGGATGTGTGGACCAATACATCCGCAACTACTGGGACACTACTTGTGCTTGCCACCTCGCCATAAAAAGTGTATAATCAAACACTTTGCTAAGGTCCCTGGACAGTGGGTACCTTCCACAATTAGCAAAAACTGTTTAAAAACAAAAATCAACAAAGGAATAAAATAAAGTAAAATAAAAGACTGCCAAAACAGCTGGCCGCCTGTATCTCACTTGGCTGTATATTTCAAACTGCCGCCACCGCCATGTAATGTCCTCCTTCGGCGTGCATGTGAAGTTTGGCAGTGAACAGCTGAGAAGGTTGGCGTGCTGCCAGATGCCATGCAGACGTACGTACGGGCTTGCTAGTAGGTCACCTGACACATTTCGTCATGTGACTTTTTCAAAGGTGATGTCCCCTTTGAAAAAGTCACATGACGAAACGCGTCAGTTGACTTATTAGCAAGCCTGTGTACCGGATCCCACATTTGTGATACGTATCACTTATCACTTGCTCACGACCCTTGATGCCTGCACAGGGTCCTGACTTTTAAGTTTTCTGTTGTGTTTTTTTGTTCTTTCACTTCAGTGGTGACACATACACCGTACAGTGTACCGGACCCCACATATGTGATACGTACATCCACAGTGACATACCTGTCAACCACCATCCATGTGGCAAAAACCTATTGGCATTATAAACGGGTAATCTGAAGGATTTATACAGCCCCAGCGGGGCACACGAAGGGGGATTCACTCCATTGGATCCACCCTTAATCCAGATACCCAACACCTGTTTATACACAGGGACCTTGAACACCAGCTGGTGATTCCGTTTATTTTGCAGCGCCACTATCCCGTTTACTTTATACATTTATCACTGATCCCTTCATTGGGACCTTCTAGGGAGGCAACAGCATCATTACATCCTAAGCGCGGATCTTTTTAGTATTTGATTTATGCAAGAGTAATGCCCATGTGCCCTGGAATAATGAGAGTAATCTCTAGAGGTAGGGTTAGCCTCCCTTCAAGCGTCCACAAAATCATAATGGTAGAGCAGTTGTGCAAATTTGTGACTCTGTTTGGGAGGGGGTCGAAGGCCAACGGAGTGTGATTTGTCTTTGATAAGATCTAAGGCTAAGTTAGAGTCACCCGGGAATGAAAAAATGCAGTTTGGTTCGTGTTGGGAGCGTAATAAATCAGGAAAGTAACTAATGTTTCCCCCAAATGACCCTTAGCTAGAAGATAACGCCCATCCCTGTCCCTAAGGATTTTGGTTTCAGTGAATGACATGCGTCTAGAAAAGTATAGGGCCACCCCTCTCTTTTTCTCCGATGCATTAGCATAGTAGCAAAGAGGGTAATCTCTATGAAGATATCGAGGAGTGAACAGGGAAGCAAAGTGCGTCTCTTGGAGATGTCCGCCCCCAAAGATCGATAATGCGTGAAGGCCTTAATCCGCTTAGCTGGTGATCCAAAACCCTGAACATTATGGGAGAGCAGACAAATATTCTGGGAGGTAGACTTTAGACTAGGCATAGGAAGCAATCAGACAATTATCAACAAAAAAACTCACCCACCAATTCGCGACCTGCCGGATCCAGTAATGCCAAAAGAAACTCTAGGTAACCATCAGAAAAGGACAATGACAGAAAAGGTAAAACAAAAATAGAGAAAAAAAAGAAAAGACTCAGAAAAACAATCGGGCCAGCAAGCCCCCGACACCAAGTACCACGTCAAAAAAATGTAGAATGCCATGGATAGTAACAAATAAACAAATGAGGTGTCTTAGAGCCGAAGCTCAGAGCACAGAGGAGTCTTCACCAAAAACAAGTAGTGGGAAGAGTCCTTCGAATAAGGAGAGCGCATAGATGCCCCCCGGCAGTAAAGACACATATAGGTACAAACATGTACATTGTCTGGTCCCACAACTCTGCCCATGAAAACAAATGAAACCATACAATAAAACAGCTAATAAATATAACATAATAGTTTGCACATTAATATGAAAATGTCCGACCAAAAAAAAAAGGGGGGGAATCGGAGCCATTAGGCAGCAAACATATACCACATCAGTGAGAGAAAAAAAAAGGAGAGGGGGAAGGGCACAAGCAACGGCTAATGTCCCATATCGGGACCACTGAGAAGCCGCAGCTCCAAGCAAGAAAAATAAAAAAATAAAAAACCATCAGGCATTATGCAACTCAAGTCCTCAAGTTGTACAAGAAGAAGAGGCTGATGTCTTCATCAATCTCGTCGGCTTCATCGACCAAAGAGGAGAAAGCGGTGGAGGGGGATCACTGGTTCCAGGCTTGTTCCGGGATTAAGGAACAAATAAAGCGGGAAATAAAGCCCAGCTGCAGCAAAATCGATTCACCCTCAGTAAATGAGGAGAAGGAGTAAGTCTTGTTGTTAGGTGAATTGAAGCTTAAAGGGGTAGTTCCACCTGTAGCAAATGTTCCGTTGTATCAGCGGCAGCAGCAAAGGTTTAAACGAACACCTCTTCTGTATAGTAGCCTGGGAAATATCTGCAAATATTTGGAGCTTGATACCATCTATTTCCAGATCAGGATTTTGCCTGGCATGGCGCATTACTGCTTCTTTGATCCGGAAAAAATGTGGTTTCACGATACCACCCTTGGGGGGGCCATCAGGTTTTGGAGGGACCAGAGCCCTATGTATACGATCTATTTCCATATGAATGTCATCAATATCAGGCACTGCGGCTTGCATTAGTGAGTGAGCGACTGAGGTTATATCTTTCACGTTCTCAGGAATTATAGTGCCTGGCGAGATTTTCAAGATCATCGATCTTAGAGTAGGCTTCCTCAAGGCGATCATGTAAGTTTGGTTATCATATTAGAGTTCTGGGACACCCTGTGAACCGTGTCATCTACTTTAGACTTAATGCTCTCCAACCGGCACCCCAGTTCCTGGAAATCTTGTTTTATGTCCAGGGCTAATTTGCTGGTAGCTTTAGCCAATTCCCTCTGTAGTAAATCCGCAAAGCGGGCTAAAAGTATTGGGTCCCCCGAATATTGTGGCTGTGCTGATGTGACAGCTGGGGAGTCAGTGGTGCTGTCCTGATCCAATTCCTGGCTGCTAAGCTTGCTGCATAAGAGGTCTGTCATTTCCCTGTCTAACTGAGAAGAAGCATGCGAGTCCTGGCTAGGTGATAAGGCTGCCGACTGTGAGGGAGATTGTGCAGGGCTAGTAGGTGACTTGTGTATGCTAGCAAGCTCACCTGTAGCTGGGGAGAACACAGAGCCTGTTTTGAAGCCACTATGAGACTTAGGGACCGTTTTCTGCGCGGGTGGTTTCACTTCTCTGGATGTCCCTTGTGTGCTGCAGCCGGTCGCCATCTTGGAATTCTTACTCATCATCCGAAAACGAGTAGCAAGAGCCACCCTGGGAACTTCCCCGCTGCTGAAAAGACATCCAGCGGGTACCCAATCCTCACCCCAGGGGGATCGGGTGGTCGGATGCTGCGGACGAGGCGTGGGACCGCTAAAAAAAGCAATAACTGCCGGGGGTGTGCGGAGCAGCTCAGAGGCACATCTGCGCCAGCCGGTCGCGCATGCTCTCTTATACAGTAGATTTTATAGTCTATAGATTTTCTATAGATTTTATAGTCTATACAGTAGATTTTAGATTTTGCATTGGACTTCCACTTTAATTCAAATCATGCACTTTTTTGGGCCTGTGGTGATTTTTTTATTTGTATTTATTTTTTTACTCAAGGACATTCAGGCTGCTTGTTTCAAACAGTGTGAAGATAAAAGCACTTGGGGAAAATGTTATAGCAATTGTCACTACTACTGTCTTTGATGGCTGCTATTTTTTTTGTAGCTGGTGAATACAGTTTATTTTGTTTTAACCACTTCAGCCCTGGAAGAAAAAAAAGTGACCACATTTTTTTTTAAAGTGTCAAAATCAATAGAATAAAGTAAAATAAATAAAACATTTTTTTTAAATAGCTCTATCCAGACGAGCTTGCGTGCAGAAGTGAACGCATACGTGAGCAGAGAACGCATAAAAACTGTGTTCAAACCACACATGTGAGGTATCGCTGCGATCATTTAATCAAGAGCAATAATTCTAGCTCTAGAGCTCCTCTGTAACTCAAAAAATGCAATCTGTAGAATTTTTTAAACATCGCCTATGGAGATTTTTAAGGGTAAAAGTTTGTCGCCATTCCAAGAGCGAGCGAACAGGGGGGTTGCCTGTGTAAACAAGGCATCTCCCTGTTCTGCCTAGTGACTGGACACTGATCTTCTGCTCCCTGTCATTGAGAGCAGTGATCAGTGTCATGTCACTAGTAGCCCAACCCCCACACAGTTAGAATAACTCCCTAGGACACACTTAACCCCTTCCTCGCACCCTACTGGTTAACCCCTTCCCTGTCATTTATACAGTAATCAGTGCATTTTTATAGCACTGATCTTTGTATAAATGGCAATGGTCCCAAAATAGCATCAAAAGTGTCCGATGTGTCCGCCATAATGTCGCAGTCACGATAAAAATCGCAGATCGCCGCCATAACTAGTAAAAAAAAAAATTATAACGAAAATGCAATAAAAAGACCCCCCTATTTTATAGACGCTATAACTTTTGCGTACACCAATCCTTTTTTTTTACCAAATATATGTAGAAGAATATGTATCAGCCTAAACTGAGGAAAAACTTTATTATATATATATATATATATATATATATATATATATATATATATATATATATATATATATATATATATATATATATATATATATATATATATATATATATATATATATATATATATTTTTAGGGATATTTATTAAAGCAAAAAGTAAAAATTATTGTTTTTTTTTTCAAAATGTATGCTTTTATTTTGTTTATAGTGCAAAAAGTAAAAACTGCAGAGGTGATAAAATACCACCAAAAGAAAGATCTATTTGTGGGAAAAAAAGGATGTAAATTTTGTTTGGGAGCCACGTCGCACGATTGTCAGTTAAAGCAACACAGTGCCGAATCGCAAAAAAATTGCCCGGTCATTGAGCAGCCAATTCTTCCGGGGCTGAAGTGGTTAAGCAGGTCACCAATGTAGGGCAGCAGCTATAGAGAACAACTGCAACCATTGTTTATCCAATCTTCATTCCTAGCCAAGCACCTTCATACAGAAATAATACTGTATTTTGTGCAGTTGTGCTTCGGAAATATTGTTTAAAGTAGAAGTCTGTGCAAAAATCTAAAATCAATGCATCTACAGACACCAGCATAGGCGTGCGCACAGGGTGTGCCAGGTGTGCCCAGGCACACCCTAATCACCCTGTGCAGCACAGATTCCCCCTACTGCCCTGGCTCCCATCTTTCCCCCCGTAGCGCTGCCAGCTTCCCTCCTCTCCTATCGGCTGTTGCTGCTAGGATGTCTGAATGAACATTGTGAGTGATTGGTGCACACCCTAATACATACCTTTTTTGGAAGCAAGTCTGACCCACTCCGACCCGATCTCCACAGCAGAAACTGCTGTTAAAAGAATGGGATGTGACGTCACCCATAGAGTTACTATGGGGCTTCTGTTGTCATCTAAACAGAGAAGCCATGATTGACAGCTCAGTGTTGTAAGGGGTTAAGGTTCTATAGTTAGGGTCCTTCCTTAACTATACATATGGTTGCGAAGGGTTAAGAGATTTTCAGAGTGAATATTATTTCACTCATTTTAGTAGAATTCTAAATGGCCTTGCACAAATAGTTTCTTGTAAGGTTTTGTCTCTGAGAAAAAGATTATACATGCAGCATTCTTTAGATATTGCTAAAAAAGATGTATCTTTCTTCTTCTTATTCTCACAGATGTTATGTACTGTGGGAAATTCCTTGGTAATTGTTGAAACTAACAATGTTTACCTTATCTCATGGTGAGAACATTCTCTCCCTTTTGTAATTAATTAATGCAGGTGTTGTTTCACTTACTATCTCTACAGGACACGCTGGGCCAGATCCACAGAAGAATTACGCCGGCGTATCTATTGATACGCCGCGTAATTTCAAAGTTTCCGCGTCGTATCTTTGTTTTGTATCTACAAAACAAGATATGATTGCATCTGGGCTCGATCCGACTGGCGTTCCTCTTAGTACACCGTCGGATCGTAGGTGCATTTTTCCGCCGGCTGCTATGTGGCGTTTCCGTTGAATTCCGCGTCGAGTATGCAAATTAGCTAGATACGGCGATCCACGAACGTACGTCTGGCCGGCGCATTTTTTTACGTCGTTTCCGTAAGGCTTTTTTTGGTGTATAGTTACCCCTGCTATATGAGGCGTATCCTATGTTAAGTATGGCCGTCGTTCCCGCATCAAATTTTTAATTTTTTACGTTGTTTGTGTAAGTCTTTCGCAAATAGGGATTTGCGTAGAATGACGTCATCGTCGTAAACATTGGCTTGTTCCGTTTATTTTCGAGCATGCGCACTGGGATACCCCCATGGACGGCGCATGCGCCGTTAAAAAAACGCAATTTCCGTCGGGTCACGACATATTTACATAAAACACACCCCCATCACATCCATTTGAATTGCGTGCCCTTACGCCGCCAAATTTACACTACGCTGCCGTAACTTACGGCGCGCATTCTTTGAGGATTCAAAAAAAATGTAAGTTACGGCGGCGTAGTGTATCAGAGATACGCTACGCCCGACGCAAATATGCGCCAATGTACGTGGATCTGCCTCGCTGTCTGTAGTAATCAATCACATATTGCTAACATAATATTTCTTTGTTCACTACCCAAATTAATGTATTATGTTCCCTCCCCTTTTTGTAATGCATATACTCTCATAGTATTAACAGTAAAGTCAGAGTTGATTTCAGATACAACATGCTGATGTGTCTTGTTGCTTTCCTGTACCTGGAATCTCTCTCATGGGTGATCACCCGAACCAAACACACTGAGACTGCCAAAGGTCAACCAGCGCCAGTCTGCCACCCCCACAATTTGGAGGTTCCACCGAGATCGGAGAATCATCTCCGGAAATTCCCGGTAAGATATACACATTTTTTTGCTGTTTGCTGTTTGTCTGCCGAGATCACCGGAGATCAGATTTCCGATCTAGAGCTAAAATGAATTAACACACACGAAGATCCACTCCGGGAGTGGATAGTGTGTGCTAATTTGGGGAAGAGGGCGCAAAGGCTTAGCCGGCTAAACATTTGTGTTTCGGGGAAACACCATGGGCCAGATTCACAGTCAGCTTACGCCGACGTATCTGTTGATACGCCGCGTAAGTTCTGTGATGCGCCGTGGTATCTATGTGCCGTATTTAGGGAACAAGATACGCCTGAATTTTGCCAAGATACGACCGACATAAGTCTCCTACGCCGTCGTATCTTGGGTGCATATTTACGCTGGCCGCTAGGGGCGCTTCCGTTGATTTACGAGTCGAATATGTAAATAAGCTAGATACGCCGATTCACGCACGTACTTGCGCCCATCGCAGTAAGCTACGCCGTTTACGTAAGGCGTACGTCCGGCGTAACGTTACGACTCATAAAGCAGGTGTAAGTCATGTTAGGGTATGGACGTCGGAACAGCCGTCGGATTTTACGTTGTTTACGTACGTCGTTTGTGAATGGGGCTGGGCGTAAGTTACGTTCACGTCGAAAGCATTGAGCCGATGTATCATAGGGAGTATATGCGACGAGATTCTGAGCATGCGCACGATTCATTTTAATACAACACGCCCACTACCAGCCTACTTTGAATTACGCGGGCTTACGCCGGCCCATTTACGTTACGCCGGCGCACATATGGGAGCACGTGATTTGTAAATACTCAGCTTGCCTCTCAATGTTACGTCGGCGTAGCGCATATGAGATGTGCTACGCCGGCACAAAGATGCGCGGAGCTACGTGAATCTGGCCCCATAGGTTTCCGGGAAACCTATTTTCTTGCAATTGTATTTCAGGGAAATACATTAAGTTTCAGGGAAAGTTAATCTTGCAATTGTGTCTCAGGGAGACATTTTCATAGCCGGCTAACAATTGTGTTTCAGGGAAACACCTTAGGTTTCGGGTAAACCTATTTTCTTGCAATTGTGTTTCAGGGGAATACATTAGGTTTCAGGGAAACCTAATCTTTTGCAATTGTGTCGCGAGGAAGCACCAAAAAGTTTCAGGGAAACTTGATCTCTTTCCGGGAAAGGGATATGAATGAGAGTCTCAGTGTGTTTTAAAACCTATGCGTTCTTTTCTATTGCATAAAGTATAAGATAATTTGTTTGTGTGATACAAGTGTCTGGCTGGTGAGTGTACAGACAAGGATCACTGAAATTGTTGTTCTTTTGTTGTTATGTTTTGAGAATACTGTATTTGTGGAATATTGTGTTTGTGTAATTGTACTTAAAGGGTCACTAAAGGAAAAAATGTTTTTGCTGAAATGACTGTTTACAGGGTATAGAGACATAAAAGTTAACTGATTCCTTTTAAAAATGATTACAAATATATAAAAATCAATCATATAATGTGCCTCTAGTTTCACTTTCACTTTTAAACTGGTTTCAAGTTTCTGTGAAGTAGAGAGAGACACAGAACAAAAACAAACAAATCCAGGGCAGTGTTTTGTTTTTAAAATGAATCTGATTGATTCTGAGGAGTTTTAGACACACAGCTTGGACCACAGTGAAAATCTGCCATGAGATTTTTCATAAGGAGCCAGACAAGCAGGAAGTGTGGAGATCAGAGCAGAATTACAGCTACTTCAAAGCAAAAACGAACAATGAGGACATGAAACCAGGACTGCAGTAAGGTAAAGGAAGCTATTTAGCTAAAAAAATATTTTCCTTTAGTGATCCTTTAAGCATGATGGGCCAGATTCACAAAGGAGATACGACGGAGTATCTCAAAATCATTGATAGAATCAGTTACGCATAGATATCCCTAAGATCCGACAGGTGTAATTGTTTTACACTGTCGGATCTTAGGATGCAGTACCGCGACCGCCGCTGGGGGGAATTTGCGTCGTAAACCAGCGTCGGGTATGCAAATTAGGAGTTACGGCGATCCACGACGGATTTTCGCGTTCGCTACGTCGCCGCTAGTCTAGTTTCCCGTCGCAAAGTTAGTCGCCGTTTTTTGGTGCCTTAACTTTACACAGAAATCGTATTGCTGTATAAAGTATGGCCGTCGTTCCCGCGTCGAAATGTAAAAATTCACGTCGTTTGCGTAAGCCGCCCGGGAATTCGGAATTACGCTACGCGCGTCGCCGTTCGAAAAAATGACGTCACTTTGCGCAAAGCACGGCGGAAGTTACGAAACGGAGCATGCACAGTAGGTCCGGCGAGGGAGCGCGCCTAATTTAAATGGCACACGGCCATTTAAATTGCGCGGGCTTACACCGGAGGCCGCCGGCGTAGTTTTCATCGCAAGTGCTTTGTGAATCAGGCACTTGCGATGAAAACTTGCGGCGGTGTAATGTATCTACGATATGTTACGCCGCCGCACTTCTACCTGAATCTGGCCCTCTGAATCTGACAGTAACTTACACATTGTTAGACAATTTAAATATGGACAGTTGTAACCCGTTCCCAAGAGAGGAGAAAGGAGGATTAATTGTTGAATCCTCAGTGTTACCCATTGAAGCTTTCACTGAATCATACATTGTGACCATGTACAACATGCAGGCATATCTGGATCTTCCGGACCTGCCTGAAGATGTTTTGGCCACAGGAGAATATGACACTGGCCTAATCTCTTGTGCCCCTTACAGGGTCACTCTGAAACCTGACCTCCATGCCATGCTTGCCAACATACCACATGATGCCACACATTTTACTGTTATAGATTTAAAGAATGTTTTTTTTAGTGTCCCTGTTGACAAGGAGACCAGACCTTTTCTTTTTTTCTTTTTCCTTTGATGGCGAACGCCAGTTAAACTGGATGAAAGTGCCTCAAGGATTTGTGGACTTCCCTGTGGTATACAGTACTGTTTTTCAGTCCACACTCAGGCCTTGGCACTCCCCCCAAGGTTCGGTAGTATTACAGTATATCAATGATTTGATGGTCTGTAGTAAGTCTAGGGAGGCCTGTCAGCAAGACAGTGAATCACTGATGTCATGGTTATGCAAATGTGGTCATAAAGCGTCTAAGCAAAAGTTGCAATGGTGCAGTGAAAAGGTTGAATACCTAGGCTTTGTCTTCTCAAAGGGTCAAAGGAGACTCAGTCCCTCTCAAATCCATGCCATAGTGGGCCTGGTCACCCCACACACCAAGAAAGAAATGCTGTCTTTTCTTGGCATGATAAACTGTTGTAGGCAGTGGATTCCTGATTGCTCCTTTTATGATAATATTCTGAGACAAGCAACTCTGAGAGATTCTCCTGAAAATGTTGAATGGTCTAATGAAATGTTGCATGCCTTTGAGGCATTAAAGAATGCTATGGTAATGAGTCCTGGACTGAGCCTCCCTGACTTTTCATTGATGTTTCATTTGTATGCTAGAGACCATTGTACAACCATGGCGGGTGCTGGCCCAATAACACGGGGGCAAGCTACGACCTGTAGCTTATTTTTCAAAGGTCATGCCTCTACAAGTCCAGGATTTATCGTCCTTTTTGCGCTATGGTGGTAGAAATGGCATCTGTGTTCACATTTAGTGAAGTCGCAAACCTAAAATTTCGCGTTTGCGGACAGCGATTGCGAACTTGCGCATATGTCCACGAATGCGCGAACCGCCATAGACTTCAATGGGCAGGCAAATTTTAAAACGCACAGGGACTCTTTCCGGCCACAATAATGATGGAAAAGTTGTTTCAAGGGGACAAACACCTGGACTGTGGCATGCCCGAGGGGTATCCATGGCAAAACTCCCATGGAAAATTACGTAGTTGTCGCAGAGTCCGTCTTTAATCCATAAAGGGCATAAATAACTATTCCTAAATTGTTTGGAATAACATGCTTTAAAACATCAAGTATGATGTTATATCGATCAGGTAGTGTAAGGCTTAGGGTTAGGGTTAGGGTAACAGATAGGGTTAGGGTAACAGATAGGGTTACAGATAGGGTTAGGGTTACAGTCTGTAACCCTAACCCTATCTGTAACCCTAACCCTATCTGTAACCCTAACCCTATCTGTAACCCTAACCCTATCTGTAACCCTAACCCTGTCTGTAATAGGGTTAGGGTTCACAGTGACAGACCAAACTCTGACAGATCAAACTTCCCATTTACACAAGGTTGGATACCAAGCTAGCCATGTCCCGTTCCTTGTCCTCACTGACGTCAATGAACATTTTGGAGATTGCAGACAATGGGGTTTTTTCAAAGCCTATGGTTGTGCTGAGGTAGTTCAGTGACAGTTAAGTGACCCAGAAAACAATGATTCTGCAGTGTGGGCCCATGGTTGGCCTAGTAGGCTTTAATGATCACCTTAGATGATCACAAAGAAAATTAATGTTTTTTCTATGCAAAATTATCCAGCCGATCGCTTTTGGTCTGATCACAATGAAGCAACGACCTTATCATCTGGGGTGTGCCAACATTGCCATTGCCAACACACTCATAGAGGTGGTCCCTTCATTGTGATAAGCAAGCCCCTTCACCACAACAAGGTAACGATCACGAAGGGGAATTGACACATGTATGTGAAAAAGTAGGTATTGTTGCAGCTGCTGCTGTAGCAGCGGGCCAGAAAAATGTATGTTTTACAGGCAGAAAGTGCACTAAAACATTGCGGCTTGAACCCTATTTGGTGGCAGATAAGTCACGCAAGTCATCCGGCATGCAGAGATAAAATACAGCAGCGTGTGGACCATTTGTAACCCAAGGAAGCTCATCTCATCAGGCCTTTAGTCAAATGTATCGCCCACTGTCAGTCCCTTCGGGATCCATGCCTCATTCATCTTAATAAAAGTGAGGTAATCTAGACTTTTTTGACCTAGGCGACTTCTCTTCTCAGTGATAATACCTCCTGCTGCACTGAAGGTCCTTTCTGAAAGGACACTTGAAGCGGGGCAGGCCAGAAGTTCTATCGCAAATTGGGATCAGGCCACAGGTCAAGCCTGCACACCCAGTAGTCAAGGGGTTCATCGCTCCTCAGAGTGTCGATATCTGCAGTTAAGGCGAGGTAGTCTGCTACCTGTCGGTCGAGTCGTTCTCTGAAGGTGGACCCCGAAGGGCTGTGGCGACGCGTAGGGCTGAAAAAGCTCTGCATGTCCTCCATCAACAACACGTCTGTAAAGCGTCCTGTCCTTGTCGGCGTTGTCATGGTAGGAGGAGGATTACTTTCACCTCTTCCACTGTTAGATTCCTGTGGTGCTGTGACATCACCCTTATACGCTGTGTAAAGCATACTTTTTAATTTATTTTGGAACTGCTGGATCCTTTCCGACTTCCGGTAATTTGGTAACATTTCAGGCACTTTCTGCTTATACCGGGGTAGTAGCGTGGCCACCCAGTACAGGTCATTCTCCTTCAGCCTTTTTATATGAGGGTCCCTCAACAGGCACGACAGCATGAAAGACCCCATTTGCACAAGGTTGGATGACGAGCTACTCATGTCCCGTTCCCCGTCCTCACTGATCTCACTGAAGGTTGTTCTTCCTCCCAGCCACGTACAACACCACGGGTACCAGATAGGTGACAACGAGCACCCTGGGATGCCTGCTGTGGTTGGTCTTCCTCCTCCTCAAAGCCACATTCCTCCTCTGACTCCTCTTCCTCACACTCCTCTTCCAGCGTTTCTGCAGGTCCAGCAAGTGATGCTGAGAAGGCTGTTTCTGGTGGTGATGGTGACCACAACTCTTCCTCTTCCTCTCGCTCATCTACGGCCTGATCCAGCACTCTTCGCAGGGCACATTCCAGGAAGAAAACAAATGGGATGATGTCGCTGATGCTGCCTTCAGTGCGACTGACTAGGTTTGTCACCTCCTCAAAAGGACGCATTAGCCTACAGGCATTGCGCATGAGCGTCCAGTAACGTGGCAAAAAAATTCTCAGCTGCGCAGAGGCTGTCCTAGCACCCCGGTCATACAAATACTTGTTGACGGCTTTTTCTTGTTGGAGCAGGCGGTCGAACATTAGGAGTGTTGAGTTCCAACGTGTCGGGCTGTCGCAAATCAGTCGCCTCACTGGCATGTTTTTTCCCCTTGCTGGATATCTGAAAAGTGCGCCATGGCTGTGTAGGAACACCTGAAATGGCCACACACCTTCCTGGCCTGCTTGAGGACGTCCTGTAAGTCTGGGTACTTATGCACAAAGCGTTGTACAATCAGATTCATCACATGTGCCATGCACGGCACATGTGTCAACTTGCCCAAATTCAATGCCGCCAACAAATTGCTTCCGTTGTCACACACCACTTTGCCGATCTCCAGTTGGTGCGGTGTCAGCCACTGATCCACCTGTGTGTTCAGGGCAGACAGGAGTGCTGGTCCAGTGTGACTCTCTGCTTTAAGGCAAGTCAACCCCAAGATGGCGTGACACTGTCGTATCCGTGATATGGAATAGCCCCTGGGGAGCTGGGGGGGTGCAGCTGATGTGGAGCAAGACGCAGCAGCAGAAGAGGACTCAGCCGAGGAGGTTATCGAAGAGGATGGAGTAGGAGGAGTAGAGGAGGTGGCAGCAGACCTGCCTGCAAGTCGTGGCGGTGTCACCAACTCCTCTGCATTACATGCTTGTCAGCCATCAGCAGGTTTACCCAATGCGCAGTGTAGGTGATATACCTGCCCTGACCGTGCTTTGCAGACCAGGTATCAGTGGTCAGATGGACCCTTGCCCCAAAAACTGTGTGCCAGGGATGCCATGACTTCCTTTTGCACAATAGAGTACATTTTGGCCGGGTACCTTCCACTGCGGTGTCCCAATAGCTACACATTTTTTGAAGGCCTCAGACTCCACCAGCTTGTAAGGTAAAAGCTGGCGGGCTAAGAGTTCCGACAAGCCAGCTGTCAGACGCCGGGCAAGGGGGTGACTCTGTGACATTGGCTTCTTATGCTCAAACATGTCCTTGACAGATACTTGACTGTGGGCAGATGAGCAGGAACTGACTGTGCCACTAGCTGACTGTGCCACTAGCTCCTTGCGACGACCTCCCCTTGCTTCCAACTCGTCTCCTCCTCCTCTCTGTCTCCCCATCTGAACATTCCCCCTCTTCTTCTTCTTCTCTTCGAGCGGGCACCCACGTGACATCCCCGGACACATCGTCATCATCAACCACTTCACTTGTATCTGACAACTCAGCAAAGGAAGCAGCAGCGGGTACATCGTCATCACACTATACGTCCATGTGTGTAATGCTGCCTGACTGAGTCATATCCCTTTTATCTACAACCTCTGGCAATAATGGTTGCGTATCACTCATTTCTTCCAACTGATGTGTAAATAACTCCTCTGACAGATCAAGTGAAGCAGCTGTGATGCTAGTGTTTGTGGTGGCGGCAGGCGGGCGAGTGGTAACTTGAGAGGTGCCCGAAGCTGAGCTGGAGGAGGATGGTGTGTCAAGGTTATGAGCGGAAGCTGTAGAAGATTGGGTGTCCTGTGTTAGCCAGTCAACTATGTCCTCAGAACTTTTAGAGTTCAGGGTACGTGGCCTCTGAACACTGGGCATTATTTTAGGGCCAAAGGGAATCACAGCACCACTACCACGACAGCCCCTGCGGGGTGGCCTGCCTCTGCCAGTCATTTTTTTTATTTGTTTAGTTGTACTATGCGTGCAAGCTACTGTGACACCAGATATGAGTGGCACTGTGCACTGGCAGAAGTTGGCAGAGTAGACGCTGTAGGCCTGACACACGCCTGCAGACAACTAACTGCTATTCTATTGCAGTCAAAATTGTGTTTTTTTTTTTAATTTAATATACTATGCCACCAGATATATGAGTGGTGGCACTGGGCAAGTGGGCACAGTTTACACTATGAGCCTGACACACGCTGGCAACTGACTACTATTCTATTGCAGTCAATTTTTTGGGGTTTTTAAATGTTATGTACTGTGCCACCAAGATAGATGAGTGGTGGGTGGCACTGGGCACAGTGTACGCTGTACCCCTGATACACGCTGGCAGCCAGGCAACTGACTACAATTATATTGCAGTAATATATATATATATTTTTTAAATGTTATGTACTGTGCCACCAAGATAGATGAGTGGTGGGTGGCACTGGGCACAGTGTACGCTGTACCCTGACACACGCTGCCAGCCAGGCAACTGACTACTATTATATTGCAGTAATAAACATTTTTTTGTTAAATGTTATCGACTGTGCCACCAAGATAGATGAGTGGTGGGTGGCACTGGGCACAGTGTATGCTGTACCCTGACACACGCTGCCAGCCAGGCAACTGACTACTATTATATTGCAGTAATACATTTTTTTTTTAAATGTTATCGACTGTGCCACCAAGATAGATGAGTGGTGGGTGGCACTGGGCACAGTGTACGCTGTACCCTGATACACGCTGGCAGCCAGGCAACTGACTACAATTATATTGCAGTAATAATTCTTTTTATTTTTTTTTAAATGTTATGTACTGTGCCACCAAGATAGATGAGTGGTGGGTGGCACTGGGCACAGTGTACGCTGTACCCTGACACACGCTGCCAGCCAGACAACTGACTACTATTGTATTGCAGTAATATTTTTTTTTTAAATGTTATCTACTGTGCCACCAAGATAGATGAGTGGTGGGTGGCACTGGGCACAGTGTACGCTGTGATCCTGACACACACACGCTGCCTTCCTAGCAGGCAACTGCAATTAGATTACGACTGATATACTACTTTTTGGGGTTACTAGCCCTAAAAAGAGCTTTTTGGGGTGATGTCCTTACAGCAGAGATCAGATGAGTCTTTCAGGACTGGAGTGGACACTGAAAACACTAGTCTAGCTATAGCTTTCCCTATCAATTCAGCAGCAACAACACTCTCCCTCCTCTCACTAAGAATGCAGGTTCCGAATGAATCTAAAATGGATGCTGCCCGAGAGGTGGGATGGCCAGGGAGGGAGGGTATGCTGCTGATTGGCTGGAATGTGTCTGCTGACTGTGAGAGGGTCAAAGTTTGCTCAATGATAATTAATAGGAGGCGGACCGAACAGCGCATATGTTCGCGCGCATCGGCGAACGCACAAAAATCGCCGCAAATTATTCACCGGCGAACAGTTCTCTACATCTCTAATGACCACCTGTTATA
This sequence comes from Rana temporaria, assembly GCF_905171775.1. NCBI lineage: Eukaryota > Metazoa > Chordata > Amphibia > Anura > Ranidae > Rana > Rana temporaria. Next base: position 28,370,206 of record NC_053492.1, read on the forward strand.
CTGCCTCCTACTGGAGACTTGAGAAATGTGCTTGTATATTCACTTTATATTGTGAGTGCAATATATACACTTATATTTGAGTTTTAAAAAATACTACACTCCGGTAATGGCGCTCTTTTTCCCCCCCTTTTGGCATTTACAGTATAGTTATCAAATTTGTTTAGCTTTCAGTCCTAGGCAGTGCAGGGTCACAAAGGTCGCACTTGCGACTGGGCCCTGGCATTCCGCCACCATATAGATGGGCCCCAAGGCAGCAGGAATGGGACCCACTGAAGAACATGTGAAAGGGTCCCGCTGCAGTTCACACTGGTGCCATGACCCTTAAAGTCGTGCCACTTGACTTGCTTGAGACTTCTTTGTGATTTAACATTGCAGTCTATGGCAATCAAAACAATTAAGACGGCACCTATTAAAACAAATGCGTTTTGACTTGTCATGCGACAACGTACAACAAGTGCCATGACAAGTCACAGCAGTGTGAAATGGGGCTAATAAAGGGCGTCAGCAGACAAAAGAGCCCCAGGATCAGTAGAAAGGGCCCTGGCCTGGGGTTGCCACATAGTCAGGTTGAAAAACACAAGTCCAACCATAAGAAATAAAATAATTTTATCGTACTATCACATATACCCAATTCTATACCCACAGTTGATCCAGAGGAAGGCAACAAAAAAACAGCAGAGCATGATCCAATTCGCTACAGCAGGGGAAAAAAAAACCTTTCTGATCCCCCATGAGGCAAACGGATATTCCCCGGATCAACATTACCTATAAATGTTAGTACCCAGTTTAGGGATGAGCCGAACATACCCACGTTCGGTTCGCACCAGAACTTTCGAACGGACCGAACGTTCGCGCAAACATTTAGAACCCCATTGAAGTCTGGGACTCGAACGTTTGAATTCAAAAGTGCTAATTTTAAAGCCCAATATTCAAGTTATTGTTGGAAAACGTCTTTGAGAACCCGGGTCTTGCCACAGGGAACATGTATCAATGGAAAAAAAACCTTTTAAAAACTGTAGTTTTTTTCTGGAGCAGCGATTTTAATGATGCTTAAAGTGAAAAAAAATTAAAAAATTCCTTTAAATATCGAACCTGCTGGGTGTCTATAGTAGTGGCACGTGTTTAGAAATGTCCCTGCACAACATGAGATTACTATAAGAAAAAAGGAATTTAATACTGCTTGCGGCTTTAATGTAATGTTTGGTCCCTGCAATTTCGATAAAAATCATTGAAAAAATAGCATGAGTTTCCCCCCCACCACTCCCCCCAGGTCATTACAAGACCCTGTGCCGATCCTGACCTCCCTGGGGCCCTAAGCAAAATGACATGGCACATTAAAAATGAGAAGCAGGGGGTGCTGACGACAGTGAAATGTCACATTAAAGAAAGTTGAGAAGCGGGGGGAGGGGGTGTTCTGCTGTCGGAAATGACTCAGCCAGCGAGTTTAGAAGCGGGGTGAGGGGGCGAAAATTACTTCTCACCAGGCGGGGCCTCTAGTAATTTGGGGGGCCCTTTGCAGCTTTGCGGGGCCCTAAGCGGCTTGCATAGTGAGCCTATAGGGAGGATCGGCCCTGACAAGACCCTTTGGCCCTATATACTTTGAACAGCAGTATACAGGCGGTGCAAACAAGACAAGGACTGTAGGTTTGTTAAGTAGAATCTGAACCATGTCATACTTTGCTGCTGCATATTGCACAATTTCCTAAAGAGACCCTCAACAAACTACATGACACTTGTGCCTGGTGATGAGGCCATTGATGTTTCTGTGGTGGCCCGTGAGCCTGTGGCCATACAGGCTTGGCCCCCCAAAGCGCACGTGTGGTGTGGCAAAAGTATGTCAATTATTTTAGGGGTGGGGGGGGGGGGCCATTACAATGCCAGATCTTGGCTGAATAAATTATTTTTTGGGGAAAGAAAAATTCTAGAAAAAAGGGGGGTTGCCACCTGGGGCCCCCTTTGAACAAATTCTGTGAAAAACTCCTGTTCTCTGAAGGCCTTCATAATTTCTGCAAGTAAAAATTTAGCAAAAAAAACTAATGTCAGTCAAGCCTTAGCTTTCTCCCCATATCTAAACCACAAACTCATCCACTGATCATAAAGTCCAAAAATCAAGTTTCGTATCGTCGTACTGCACGATCATTTTCCCGACGTTTTCTACCATCTGCGAACGACGTTCTCACTCACGCAATATCCCTTTATACACTGCGCATGCAAGAAGCTCTGCACGTATCCCCGCCCATAACGATCGTGCTAGTAATTGCCACACCCTTTTCGGTCAGTCAATGTACTTCACTGAAGACATGATGGAGGAGACTCAGGAGAGACAGGAAGCTGCAACCTCAAGTAAGGAGAGAGGCCAGGCACACACCTGGAGCAGGAAAAGGTACAAAGCCTCCAACATGACCTTCGATGAGATGGTGGAGATGGTTGCCATTCTTAAAAAGGAGGACTATGATTGTTAGAAAGGGCCTTACAAGAACCCCAAGAAGGTCAAGGCCAAGATAATGGAGAGTGTGCAGAGGACTCTCCATCAGAAATTCAAGGTGCAGAGGTCAAGGGAGCAGTTGAGGAAGAGGTGGTCAGACCTCAAAAGAAGAGAGCCGGAGCAGCTGGAGAGAATTCGAAGAGTCCTCAGAAGACGTAAGTAAATTTTAATGTGTACTCTGATTATTTGTTTTTATTATTTTGCGGCATGTGCTTTTTCTTTCAGGTTGTGTATATATACAGTTCAAGGGCCAGATTCACAAAGAGATACGACGGTGTATCTACAGATACACCATCGTATCTCTGACTTACACTGGTCCTATCTATGCGCCTGATTCATAGAATCAGATACGCATAGATAGGGCTAAGATCTGACAGTGTTACACTGTGTTACACTGTCGGATCTTTTTTTCAATTTAAAAATGGCGCCGGGGGCGTTCCCGCTGATTTACGATAAATAATATGTAAAACAGCGAGATACGCAAATTCACGAACGTACGCGGACCCGACACAGTCTTCTTACGACGTTTCTGTAGCGGCGTACCCGTCGTATACTTACCCCTGCTTTTATCAGGCGCAGCCAATGTTAAGTATAGCCGGCGTTCCCGCGTCGAATTAGAATTTTCTAACGTCGTTTGCGTACGCCGATTCACAAACACGCGCGTCGCAAGTCACGCTCACGTCGAAACCACTGACGTCCTAGTGACGTCAGTGGGAGCAATGCACGCCGGGAAATTCCCCGGACGGCGCATGCGCATTTAAATCGGCGCGGGAACGCGCCGGATTTAAGTAGTACACTCCCCCTAGCCGCGGAATTTGAATTCCGCCGGGGGATTTAGGATCCGCCGTCGCAAGTTTGGAGGTAAGTGGTTTGTGAATTAGCCACTTGCCTCTTAAACTTGCGGGAGCGGATCTTAAATCACGTAGATCGAGCGGATCTATAGATCCGCTGATCTACGTGAATCTGACCCCAAGAATAGATGTCTCAAGGTTCATGTTTGTGGGCATAATAATCGGTTGTTCATTCTATTTATGATCATTTTATGTGAGACCAATTTTTTATTTAATGTAGATGTGTTATTAACTAGATTTAAATAATCCAACTTAAGTCAATATACAGTAAAAGGAGAGTATGCTCAGCACAGCAGTTGATTACACATATGGACTCAGTAGCACAATGGTTGGCATTGCCGATCTGCCATATAGGCTCACTATGCAAGCCGCTCAGGGCCCCGCAAAGCTGTGAAGGGCCCCCCAAATAACTAGAGGCCCCGCCTGGTAAGAAGTAATTTTCGCCCCCTCACCCCGCTTCTCAACTCGCTGGCTGCATGGGAGAAGAGGCAAGAAGTCAGCACCCCTTGCTTCTCAATTTAATTTAAAATGTAATTTCCGACAGCAGAACACCCCCTCCCCCCACTTCTCAACTTTCTTTAATGTGACATGTCACTGTCGTCAGCGCCCCCCGCTTCTCATTTTTAATGTGCCATGTCATTTTGCTTCGGGCCCCAGGGAGGTCAGGATCGGCACTGAGTGTTGGCCACAAGAACAACCTAGTTAGGGTGTCACACAGAGGTGATCCAGTGTATACTTGTTGTTTTTCCATGTAGGAAACTTGGACAAAGATAGAGAAATGCAGCAGCTTTGGTAATGGATAAAATCCTGTGTTAAGCTTAGAAGAATTGTAAAAACAGACAATTGTACCACACTTTTTAAAAAGAATGATTGATATTCCTCTTTCAAGCCTCTAATCTTTTTGATTCATCTATCCCTTTTTTTACAATCTCATAGGCCGCAATCAAGCTGCAGCAGTGGAGCCGACCAACCCCACACAGAGCCAAGCCCCACCCTCGCCGAATGTGCAGGAAGTGCAAAATGCCACCACATCAGGTCAGTGTCATACAACACAGCTTCAGGTAATACATGTAGGCCTGCATAATTGTAATACTTGTTTTTTTTTCCAAATTTCAGGTGTTCGAGCTGTTGGGGGCGGATTGGACACCTACAGTGCCCATGTCCTAATTTGGGAGATCATGTCCTGCAGGGCAGAAATAGAGGACACAAACCTTGCGTTAGAGAAGATTATAAAGAAAAACCGAAAGGTGGACCAAAACCTGAAGAATCTCATTGATGTGCTGGGGAGGGTTTAAAAAAAAATAAAACAAATAAATAAATAGATGTAGACAAGTATTTAAAAGCAAAAATATATTTGACAAAAAAAAAATTAAACATTTCTATTAAGATGTTTTTTGAAAAAAATGACACATTTTAAGTGTGTGATACAATAAATATTTTTGGATACTCAACATTGGGTGGCTTCTTATTATATCAATGCTGCCTAAAAGAACAAATCTAGATTTGTGGTGTTTACATTGACAATGATGAGTAAAAAAAAAAAAATTGGGCCTTAGGCACTGGTGGCAGTGTCACAACACTGCAACCCCTCACAGATACTGTAATTGGAGCGCAGCAAAGAGCCACATGCAAAGTATTGCATCAAAAATTGTTATTAGACGCCCCTGTTAAACAGGGGCATAAAAATTGGGCCTTAGGCACTGGTGGCAGTGTCACAACACTGCAACCCCTCACAGATACTGTAATTGGAGCGCAGCAAAGAGCCACATGCAAAGTATTGCATCAAAAATTGTTATTAGACGCCCCTGTTAAACAGGGGCATAAAAATTGGTCCTTAGGCTTAACACAACACTGCAACCCCTCACAGATATTGTAATTGAAGTGCAGCAAAGAGCCACATGCAAAGTATTGCATCAAAAATTGTTATTAGACGCCCTTGTTAAGCGGGGCAGAAAAATTGGGCCTTAGGCACTGGTGGCGGAGCCCAGGAAAAAAAAATCTTACTAGCTATCAGTGAGGAGGAAAAGGATATTCAGTCAGCAGCATAACAGGACAGTCACTCAGCATCAGCATAGGCAGTCTCCAAGGGATCAGTCTTTTTCCAAAAAAATATTCAGTTACATCAGCATCAGGTGCTTGGTAGCTGGTGTTGATCCAAGCCTGATTCATTTTTATGAAGGTCAGTCGATCGACGGAGTCGGTGGAGAGGTGCACCCTGTGATCGGTCACAAAGCCTCCAGCAGCACTGAATGTGCGTTCTGAAAGAACGCTGGATGCAGGGCAAGCCAGTAGCTCAATTTCGTACTGTGCAAGCTCTGGCCAGTGATCCATCCTCAAGACCCAGTAAGCCAGAGGATTTTCGATGGGGAAGGTGTCCAAGTCTGATCTTGCCCCTAGGTATTCACGCACCATGTAAACCAAATGCTGGCGATGGTTGCTGGAACCGGTCATACCTTGGGGCTGCGGACTAAAAAATTGTCTGAACGCATCGGTCAGACGGCCACCTTCTACACCGCTCCTTCTGTGACTCACCGAAGCCTCAGCAACACGTTGTCCAGGAACAGGATTTGGTAATCCCCCAGGTTCTGGGAACGCGTTGCACAGACCCTTCTGCAAGGCCTCCCGAAGATGTTTCATCTTCTGCTCCCTCTGCGACGGCAAGATAAGCTCCGCAACCTTACTCTTGTAACGTGGATCAAGGAGAGTTGCCAGCCAGTAATGATCCCTCTCCTTGATACCACGAACACGAGGATCCTTACGCAGGCTTTGCAGGATCAGGGAGGCCATGCAGCGTAGGTTTGCTGAGGCATTAGGGGCACAGTCCTCTGGGTCACTGAGGACGACAGGATCCGCAGCCACCTCATCCCAGCCACGTAAAAGTCCACGGGTTCCTTGGGACTGTAAGTAATCCCTTGACTGCTGCTGCTGAGTGCTAGGCTCCACCTTCATGCTGCTGATACAATCATCCTCCTCCTCCTCCTCCACCTCGTCCTCTTCCTGTGTGCTAGGTGGGCATGCAGGACCACTGTCTGGATAAAGGGGGCCTTGAGAGGTAAGGAAGTCCTCCTCTTCCTCCCTCTGTACATTATTCCACGTAGCGTGTGCTCCAACATGTGAATAAGAGGGACAGTCTCACTGATGCATGCACTGTCACTTCTCACCATCCTTGTGGCCTCCTCAAATGGTGACAGGACAGTGCATGCATCCCTGATCAAGGCCCACTGGCGTGGGGGAAAAAACAAGCTACCCTGACCCAGTTCTGCTGCCATATTGGCACAGGTACTCATTGATGGCCCTCTGCTGCGTGTGCAGCTGCTGCAGCATGGCCAATGTAGAGTTCCATCTGGTGGGCATGTCACAGATTAGGCGGTTCTTGGACAGGTAGTATTCCTTTTGGAGGTCTGTCAGCCGAGCAGTGGCATTGTATGACCTTTGGAAATGCACACAGACTTTCCTGGCCTGCTTCAGGACATCCTGTAAGCCCGGGTACCTGCCCAAGAACCGCTGCACCACCAAATTCAGAACATGAGCAAAACAGGGCACATGGGTCAGTTTTCCCTGTCGCAGGGCAGAGAGGAGGTTGGTGCCATTGTCGCTAACCACCATTCCTGGCTTAAGCTGGCATTGCGTCAACCACCTCTGAGCCTGCCCCTGTAGAGCCCCTGTAGAGCTGACAGAACCTCTGACCCAGTGTGGCTCCTGTCTCCCAAGCACACCAACTCTAGCACCACATGGCATCTCTTGGCCTGCATTCCTGCGTAGCCCCTCGTACGCCTACGGAGCACAGCTGGTTCAGAAGAAACATCAGCACAGGAAGAGGCCACAGAGGATGAAGAAGAGGAGGGGGTGGAGGAGAGAGGTGTGTCACAACCAGTAGTAGTGTTTTGGAGGCGTGGTGGCGGAACAATCTCCAACACTACTGTACCTTGCCCTGCGTCCTTCCCAGCTGCCAGCAGAGTCACCCAATGCGCCGTGAAAGAGAGGTAACATCCCTGTCCATGCCTGCTGGACCATTAATCAGTGGTAAGATGCACCTTACCGCTGACCGCCCTGTCCAGCGAGGCATGGACATTGCCTTCCACATGCCGGTAGAGAGCGGGAATCGCCTTCCGTGAGAAAAAGTGGCGTTTGGGTACTTGCCACTGAGGTACCACACATTGCACAAACTCACGGAAGGGGGCAGAATCTACCAACTGAAAAGGTAGCAGTTGAAGTGCTAGCAATTTTGCTAAGCTAGCATTCAACCGCTGGGCATGTGTATGGCTGGGAGAGTACTTCTTTCGGCGCTGCAGCAGCTGGGGCAGGGAAATTTGTCTGCCACCATCAGTAGATTTCCCGCATATACTACTAGGTTGTGACACACCTATTTCTACACCTTCAGTCCTATCAGTGCAGGCTTCAGAGAGGACTGAAGGTCTAGTGGGGTTGGATTTCCCAGCTAATGAGGGGCAAGGGGAGGTCAGCTTTGTTTTTAAGTGTGGGTTTTTCAGGTATGCTTGCCAACGAACTGCATGGCAGGTAAACATATGCCTGGTCAAGCATGTGGTGCCCAAGCAGGTGATGTTTTGGCCACGCAAGATACGCTTGAGACATATGTTGCAAATAGCAATGGTGCGATCTGATGCACATGTCTCAAAAAAGGCCCACACCAAAGAACTTTTGCAGTACCGTTGAGACACAGCAGCGCCCTGCACAGGCGTAGCTCTGCAATGTAATGCAGTTGGTGTGCTGCCCTTAAGCTGGCCCCTGGAGGGCATCCTGCCTCTTTGGAGATGTGCCTCCTCCTCCTCTTCCTCTCTCCTATCAGGCACCCACGTAGAGTCAGTGACCTCATCATCCCCTCCCTCCTCATCACTGTCGAAAACCTGGCAGTATGCTGCAGCTGGGGGAACATGACTGCCATATTGCTGTCCCTCTCGGGCACCCGCTCTCTCTGGGCTCACATCAATGCCTTCCTCTATCTGTGTTACGTCATCGGAGCCTTCAAAACGCTGCGCATCTTCATGTAGCATGTACCCAACACTGTGTTGAAACAGTTCGGGGGACTCCTCAGGAGGACATGGTGGAACTAGGGAAGGATTGTGTGATGCCATTGTGCAGAGGAAGAGGACGCCTTGGCAGCTGCTTTGCCAGACAAACTAAGCTCAGCCTGGGTGAGAGAAGATGAGGAGGATAAGGACGGCATGGTCATCCACTCTACTTATTTCTCTGCATGTTGAGGCTCAACACGGCCAGCTCCCGAAAACAAGGACGAGCGTGTCAGACGGCCACCTGCTGAAGAGGATGCACCGTGTCCACCACCAGCGTTGCCTCTAGATGCAGAGCCTGCTTGCCCTTGTGACTCTCTGCCTCTCTTTGTTGTCTTTCCAGACATTTTAATGGCCTGCACAGGACAAAATCAGAAATAAACAGCACACGTGCAGTAAGAGCAACTGCGTTTATGTGCAATTAAATAACACACGTGCAGTAACAGCTAATGCGTTTATGGGCAATTAAATAGCACACGTGCAGTAACAGCAACTGCGTTTATGTGCAATTAAATAGCACACGTCCACTAACACTGAGTACTATGTTTAGGTGTAAACTAAACAGCATGCAGGCAATACAACACGTTAGAACACTGCAGCTAGCACAATCTACTGCCTAACAATAGGAATAGCTGATCTAGCTAAGCTATACAGTGTATAAATATATGTACAAAGCTAGGATGTATATATATCCTCTACACACTGTAAATTTAACTAAACTGACTAGCCTGCCTGCCCTATCTATCTGGTAGAAAAGACACTGGGGCTGATTTACCAAGCCTTTACTCCATGACTCATGGAGTAAAAGCAGGAGTAGCAGCCGTTTGGTCATTTACTAAAGAAATACGCTGCTAGTGCAGTGTATTTCCCTAGTTACTAATGTGCTCCGTGCGCCCAGGAGAGGGTGCATTGTGCACCAGTACAGACCTGGCGCACGGCACATTGAAATGTAAATTGCAGGGGTTTGGGCGGGAGTTTATTAGGGGGGGAGGTGGGGGGATGCAGGGGAAGTGAAGTGACATGTGTTTGAATGTGTTTGGCGGGCCGAATTGAAAGTGAAAGTGTTTTTTGAAAACAGATCCCCGTACGCTTGCACAGTGCGCCTGAACCTCGGGAGGTTCATTTGCATACTGGGCATGCGTAGAGAGACATTTCGGAGCTTCCCGTGCGCCGTGTCAGTACGCCGTGAAAATCTTGGTAAATACCAAGCGGCGTACCCGTGATTGCGCTGCGTGACGCGGCGCACGGGAATCTCCGGGCTGTTTTCAGCCATGAAGGGGAACTCCGCGCCAAATTTCAAACTTGAAATCGGCGCGGGTCCCCCTCCAGGGCTACATTAGGCTCTTAGGCTTGGTCCGTAACATGAGGGGTTAAACCCGCGCCGATTCGGCGCAGGGTTCCCCCCCCAGATCCAAACCAAGCCCTCATCCCAAGCACACAGTCTGGCCCGGACAGGAATGGGGGTGGGGACGAGCGAGGCCCCCCCCCCCTCCTGAGCCGTACCAGACCGCATGCCCTCAACATGGGGGAGTGTGTGCTGTGGGGGAGGGGGGCACTGCCCCCCCACCCCACAGCACTCTTGCCCCCATGTCGATAGGGACAAGAGCCTCTTCCCGACAACCCTTGCCATTGGTTGTCGGGGTATGCGGGCGGGGGCTAATCGGAATCTGCGAGCCCCCTTTAATAAGGGGGCCCCCAGATGCCGGCCCCCCACCCTATGTGAATGAGTATGGGGTACATCGTACCTCTACCCATTCACCTGGGGGAAATGTAAAGTTAAATAAAACATCACACAGAATAAAATATTTTATTAATCAGCTCCGGAGCCCCCCCTTTCTTCTGTCACAAGGGGGGGTTTCTTCTCTCCCGATCTTCTGCCGGGACCCTGGACTTTGGCGACTTCTGCCGGGGGATGGCGCCTATCCCCCGGTCTTTCCGGTGCCTTCCGCCAGGGTTCCGGTCTTCCTGGTCTTCTGCCGGGGGTGCGCCAACTCCCCGGTCTTTTCTCTGCTCCCTCTTCTGCCTGGCTCCCCCGCGGAGCCAGGGCTTTCTTCCGTCTTCTTTCTTCTCTCTTCCTTCTTCTGCCTGTCTCCTCCGGGAGCCCAGGGCTTGTCTGCGCTGTCCTCTCCCTTCTCTTCCATTGGATGTTGACACGACGAGGTTCCGCGCTGACATGCCGTGTCAGCGGCGGGCATGGACTTATATAGGGCAATGCCACCATGTGACCTCAACCCATGTGACATCACATTCCCTGGGCATGATGGGAATGTGATGTCACATGGGTTGAGGTCACATGGTGGCATTGCCCTATATAAGTCGATGCCCGCTGCTCAGACGGCATTCCAGCGCGGAACCTCGTCGTGTCAACATCGAATGGAAGAGAAGGGAGAGGACAGCGCAGACAAGCCCTGTGCTCCCGGAGGAGCCAGGCAGAAGCGGAAGGCACCGCAGAAGCCCGGAGGGTGGCGCCCTCCGGCAGGAGAAAGCCCTGTGCTCCGCGGAGGAGACAGGCAGAAGTGGAAGGCATTGCAGAAGCCCGCGGGTGTCACCCCCCGGCGGAAAACACCGTAGAAGCCCGGGACCCTCCCCCAAAGGCAAGGAGCCTCACTGGTGAAGGGGGTCCCAGTGAAAGACGGCGCTGAAGACCCCCGCAGAAACCGACGAAGCCCGGGACCCTCCCCCAAAGGCAAGGAGCCTCACTGGTGAAGGGGGTCCCGGTGAAAGACGGCGCTGCACCCCCCCGCAGAAACCGACGAAGCCCGGGACCCTCCCCCAATAGCAAGGAGCCTCACTTGTGAAGGGGGTCCCGGTGAAAGACGGCGCTGAAGACCCCCGCAGAAACCGACGAAGCCCGGGACCCTCCCCCAAAGGCAAGGAGCCTCACTGGTGAAGGGGGTCCCGGTGAAAGACGGCGCTGAAGACCCCCGCAGAAACCGACGAAGCCCGGGACCCTCCCCCAAAGGCAAGGAGCCTCACTGGTGAAGGGGGTCCCGGTGAAAGACGGCGCTGCACCCCCCCGCAGAAACCGGCGAAGCCCGGGACCCTCCCCCAAAGGCAAGGAGCCTCACTGGTGAAGGGGGTCCCGGTGAAAGACGGCGCTGAAGACCCCCACAGAAACCGACGAAGCCCGGGACCCTCCCCCAAAGGCAAGGAGCCTCACTGGTGAAGGGGGTCCCGGTGAAAGACGGCGCTGAAGACCCCTCCGCAGAAACCGATGAAGCCCGGGACCCCCCCTCAAAGGCAAGGAGCCTCACTGGTGAAGGGGGTCCCGGTGAAAGACGGCGCTGAAGACGGGGGGGGGGTAGGTGAACCCCCCGCAGAAAGCGACGGAGCCCTCCCCCATAGGCAGGAGCCTCATGGTGAAGGAGGCTCCAGCAGAAGACGGCGAAGCCCGGGGCCTAATGGGGTGGTGGTGGGGGGCCCCGGCAGAAGACCCCCGGCAGACTAATAAATTAATTTATTAATGTGTGTTGTGTTTTATTTCTTTACATTTTTTTCCCCAGGTGAATGGGTAGGGGTACAATGTACCCCATACTCCTTCACATAGGGTGGGGGGCCGGAATCTGGGGGCCACCTTATTTAAGGGGCCTCTCAGATTCTGATAAGCCCCCCGCCCGCATACCCCGACAACCACGGCCAGGGTTTTCGGGAAGAGGCTCTTGTCCCTGTCGACATGGGGACAAGAGTGCTTTGGGGTGGGGGGGCAGTGCCCCCCTCCCCCACAGCACACACTCCTTCATGTTGAGGGCATGCGGTCTGGTACGGCTCAGGAGGGGGGGGGCGCTCGCTCGTCCCCGCCCCCATTCCTGTCCGGCCAGACTGCGTGCCTGGGATAAGGGCTTGGTCTGCATCTTGGGGGGACCCCACGCTGGTTTTCGGCGCGGGTTTAACCCCTTATGTTCCAGACCAAGCCTAAGAGCCTGGTATGCACCTGAAGGGGAACCCACATTTTTTTTTTTAGTCTGGAGATTTTTTATTTTTAAAACTACGACCATAAAAAAGTTAATATACAAATAAACTAAATAACACAAAACAAACAACACACACAAACCATCATACCACCCTCCAAAAAAAAAAAAAAAACTGCAAAAAAAAACTGCAAAAAAAAAAAAAAACTGCAAAAAAAAAAAAAAAAAAAAAAAAAAAAAAAACATAAACAACATTAGAACGGGTATTTACAACAGGCTCACTGGTACAAGAAAAAGACTTTATAGTCCATCAGAAAAAGCTTGTCCAGATCATTGCCAACAAAAAAAAAAAAGAACACAACCAACTTAAAACGGCTCACTGGTACAGTAGGGAAATATTAAAGTCCATAAAAACCACTACTGTCCAGATCATTGCCAACCCACAACACACCCCACCACCAGAACAACAAATACCTACAACCCACGTATGAGCGAGAACATGATAATCAGACATGTCTGTAGCCTTATTTCAAAAATAAACTATAAACAAAATCTAAGGGGGGTGAGAAAGGAAAGTTGCCCCTACCCGTGGAGAGGGGCAGGGTCATGGCCTAAGGGGGCTGGAAGAGGAACCCCCTCCATAAATGGGCACACCTCTCAGGCCCGACCCCGCTCCTCTCCAGATCCCGCACCTTCACCAACTCCCGAAAGATATCGCCCACCACCTCATGCACAGACAGGATTTTGTCCCTAGTGGACACCAAACACCGAGCGTGCCAAGTGTAGTAAAGCACAACTACGCTGACTAAATAAAGTGACGATAACTCAAAACCCCTGCGGACCCCGAAGTCACCATACACCCGCTCAGCATAGGTCAGGGCCGGAAGGCGGGGGTAGCCAATGGCACCCCCTACCCCCGTAAGAACCTCCATGTTGAAGGGACATTGGACCAGAAAATGGTCCATGGTCTCCGATGTCCCTCCACATTCCCGTCGGGGACAGCCCCTGTCCCCTAGGTTCAGATATATGAGATTTGCACGGACGTACAGTCGTCCATGGAACGACCTCCATGCAAGATCCCAAAACTTGTTCGGAATTCTGGAAGAATTCAAGAGGGCTAACCCCTCCGTGAGGACCCTCTCAGGACAGTCCCTTAAAGACAGGGGCTTCAAAAAGTCCGAGGCCATGACCCTCAGGTACAGCTCACGCCGACCCAGAGAGCCCACCTCAAGGGCAGTTATCCGCCACTGCCTCAGTACCTTCAATGCCAGGGGGACGTAGGATGGGAGATACCCATGCGATCTCCTCAGATCGCCGGGCCTCCTCCCACCTCCTCAGGAACAGCAAGAGCCAGTCCTTGCATGAACATTCCCACCAGGAAGGCGCATCCACAAAGATGGACTGCAAGTTGTACTTTACAAAAATGATGATGAAGAACACCACCGGGTTGACCATGTCCAACCCTCCTTGCCTTCGCTGGCGGTATGTGACCTCCCTCTTGATCAGGTTCAGTCTGTTTCCCCACAACAGCAGGAAGAACAGACCAGAGACCCGAGCATAGAGAGATGCTGGCAAAAGACACACGTAGCTCACAAAGAGAAACTCAGGCAGTAAGTACGTCTTGACCAAGCATACCCTTTCCCTCAGGGAAAGTTTCCAACCTCTCCAGGCCTTCACCTTCCGAGTGGCACTCACAAGCCTGCGCTCCCAATTTAGCTTGGGATAATCACCCGGGCCGAAATGAATGCCAAGTACTCGAATCTCTGGTACGGGCGTGGGGAACACGTCCGGAAGGGGGAACTGCTCCCCCTCCTTCCCCATCCAGAAAACTTCACTCTTGTCCCAATTGACCAGCGAACCTGACGCCTCAGAGTAGCACCCGATCTGGGATTCCACATAATGGGCCTCCTCACGACCAGATACCACCACCGAGACGTCATCCGCGTAGGCCACGACCCTCACTGCCGAAACCGGACCCCCGACAGGTCTCACCGGAACCCCCACCAGACGCTCGCAGTCTAGCCTCCTTACGAAGGGGTCAACCGC